>NC_053023.1:133681919-134037373 GCF_003073215.2 Triticum urartu | reverse complement strand
TTGCTTGGGAGTCCTTGAATATTTCCATGGGGGTGCCTCGGGCATCCCCAAGCTTAGGCTTTTGCCACTCCTTATTCCTTCATCCATCGTGATCTCTCCCAAAACTTGAAAACTTCAATCACACAAAACTTAACAGAAAGTTTGGTAAGATCCGTTAGTATAATAAATCAAATCACTACTCTAAGTACTGTCTCAAACGAATTCATATTTTTTTGCATTGTAGCTACTGTAATCTAACTTTTCCATGGCTTAATCCACTAATAGAAATTGATAGTTTCATCAAAACAAGCAAACTATGCATCAAAAACAGAATCTTTCTTAAACAGGACTGTCTGTAGTAATATGAACATTCACCATACTTCGGGTACTCCAAAAATCCTGAACAAAATAGGAAAAATAAACAATTTTTATAGAAAGATAGTGCAAAAAGTTTCAGAACTGTTTGATGTTCCAGTAAAAATGTAAAATCATGCACTACAGCCAAAGTTTCTGTTCTGCACCGCACAAACCAACAAGCAATGTAAACATCCTAAAGGCAAATCTTGGCACATTATTTTTATAATACAATGGAATTGTACAAGGGGATAATTATTTTTATTGAAAAGTTTCTGTAATCAAGATTCACAAAGTTTCCGTGAGCATGAACATAGTTCAAGGAGCTCCCCCACTTCAACAATGCTTGTCTCTCTCACATTCACTTTCCTTTTTGAAAAGTATTGGGTTCCCCTCTTTATTTTTTTGTTTTTAAACTATATAAAAGCACTCAACAGAAATAAATGACTCTCTAAAACTTCCGGGTTGTCTCCCTGGCAGCGCTTTCTTTAAAGCCATTAAGCTAGGCATATAGTGCTCAAGTAATGAATCCACCCGGATCCTAAGGTATATCAAAGCCAATTTTAATTAACAATGATTTGGGATTTAGTAGTGAGCACAAAGTAAGATATATCATGCAACAGCGAAGTCTAACTCTCTCCCTATGCATTGGCATGTCATAAAAGAACAATTCATGCACACATAGTAAAGGCCAATGCATAGTATAAGAGGTTTCTTGCAATTTTATCATATTGGAAACATAGAGAGGCGGAGATGTAGTTCCTCTCTCATAATAATTGCAAGTAGGAGCAGCAAGAACATGCATATTATATCTATCAAAATCATCATGTGTAGTAGTGAAACGCAACCCATCAATATAATCCTTAATAAGGGCATACTTCTCCGATATAGTGTAGTCGGGATAATTCAAATAGATAATAGGACTATCATGCGTGGGTGCAATAGCAACAATTTCATGTTTAACATAAGGAACTATAGAAAGTTCATCTCCATAAGCATAATTCAAATTGGCATCTTGGCCACAAGCATAGTAAGCATCATCAAAAATGGATATTTCAAAAGAATCAACTGGATCATAACAATCATCATAGCAATCATCCTTCGGTAAGCAAGAAGGGAAATTAAACAATGTATGAGTTGAAGAGTTACTCTCATTAGAAGGTGGGCACGGGTAGCTAATCCGATCTTCCTCCTTTTGTTCTTCCCTTTCCTCATCATCTTTTTCATCCAATGAGATCACAGTTTCATCAATTTCTTCTTCCATAGACTCCTGCAAAATATTAGTCTCTTCTCGGACAGCGGAGACTTTCTCAATAAATTCATCAATATCATAATTGTATTTATAATTCTCATAGCAATATTTAAGGACAGCTAAATTTTTAGGTCTATAAACTGAATCATCAAAATCTTCAAACTCTTTAAACAAAGATTCAATTTCATAAGTACCCATAAAAGAAAGAAATTCTTCTATTTGTTCCACATCATAATAATCATATATACCATTAGCATAAGAAGCCAAGGTTTCATCATCATTAAATTCACAGAAAAAGGGAAGGTGTCGAGCCTTCATCCTAGAGCAACAAGTATAATCATATCTCAAGCATAGTTGCCGAGCATACCAATGCAACATATAAATTTGACCCATAATAGTTTCCCTTTTTGAGTCAAGTGATAATACCTAAAGTATTCACGTTGATCCAACGTTACTCCCATTATAAAGTTGAACGGGGTTTTCTCAGGATTATCAAAGTAGTACATAATATCTTTCACATAATGAGCATCAAGGGTTTTAGGAGGTTCCCCATCTCCATGAGTAGCATGTAAACCTATTTTTGGTATTTCGTGTTTCATATCCATAACTAAAGATAGAGAACAACTTAGAACAACAATAAAAATTACTTAGTGATAAAGCAGAAAAGCACACACGAGAATATTCACCCCACGCTATAACTCCCCAGCAATGGCGCCAGAAAAAGGTCTTGATTACCTACAAGTATAGGGGATCAATTGTAGCCTGTTTCGATAAGTAAGAGTGTCGAACCCAACGAGGAGCTAAAGGTATATTCCCCCAAGTTCTATCGACCACCGATACAACTCTACGCACGCTTAACGTTCGCTTTACCTAGAACAAGTATGAAACTAGAAGTACTTTGTAGGTGTTGTTTGGATAGGTTTGCAAGATAATGAAGAGCGCGTAAATAAAAAGTAGGGGCTGTTTTAGATGAAGACACAACTAAGTTAGTTTTAGTAGAGAGCTTTTTGTCACGAGAAAGTTATTTGTCCCTAGGCAATCGATAACTAGACCGGTAATCACTATTGCAATTTTATTTGAGGGAGAGGCGTAAGCTAACATACTTTATCTTCTTGGATCATATGCACTTATGATTGGAACTCTAGCAAGCATCTGCAACTACTAAAGATCATTAAGGTAAAACCCAACCATAGCATTAAAGTATCAAGTCCTCTCTATTCCCATACGCAAACAACCTACTTACTCGGGTATGTGCTTCTGTCACTCACGCCACCCACCAGAAGCAAATCATGAACATATTGCAAACCCTACAGCGGGGATCCCTCACGCTTGCGCAACATGGAGAGCACCATAGGACGACACCAATAATAAAACATGCAACTAAAACCAATCACGGTCATGAATTAACCCATAGGACAAAACGGATCTACTCAAACATCATAGGATAGCCATACATCATTGGGAAATAATATATAGCGTTGAGCACCATGTTTAAGTAGAGATTACAGCAGGTAAAAGAGGGGTTACACCACTGCATAGAGGGGGGAGAGTTGGTGATGATGGCGGTGAAGTTGTTGGTGTAGATTGCGGTGATCCGGACTAAAGCAGAGACTGGAGCGAGCCGAGGAGGAACTCGGCCAAGCGAGGAAGCAGCTAGAAGACAAGCAAGGTATGTAATGACTTGCTGCATATTCAGAAAGAATAAATGATGCGTATTGACCATCGTGCCATGATTTTTGTAGGAGTGGTAACCGAGGTCGAAGTCCTTAAACAGGCCCTGGCCGAGGCCAAGGAGAAAGCTACCAAGGAAAAGGCCGCTCGTGAGAAGCACGAGGCCAGGCTTGATGAGGTCCAACAAGAGCTCCAGGATGCAGTGAAGAAATGTGAATCCTTGGAGCGCGACGTTTAGGCTCGAGAGACCGAACTCGCTAAGGCCCGCCAAAACGCGAAAGAGGCCCGGGTTGAGGCCCAGGACGCCCTCCAGGAGATCCAGGAGGCCACGAAAATTACGGTGGGTAAGGAGTTTAGTATGCAAAGCAAGTATGTGAAGAAGAAGTATCTCTTACTAACCCGGATTCGGAGTTCTTGAGGGGCATTTGCAGATCTGCCGCGTAGTGTGTCTGACGCTGTGGAGTTCTTCCGAGCCGAAGAAGGGAGCTCAACGGAGAAGCTGTTCTGGTCGCAATATCTTGCGCCCGAACATCCAGTGCCCTTTAGCGATCAGCTAAAACAGCTGGTCGAGCTGCATGGGGTGGCCGAACTGGCCATGAAGGATTTAATAATCCGGCTGTGGCCTGCCGAAGCTATGCCTGGCAGCTACTTTAGGCTCATGAAGCGGCTGGTGAATGCTTGCCCTCGGCTGGACATCGTCAAGCGGTCGGTCTGCATCGAGGGCACGCGCATGGCCTTCGCCCGCGTCAAGGTGTGGTGGGCGAAGATGGAGGCCATCAAGCTTACGACCGGGGGACCGCCAGAGGGCAAGGAGCACCGCACGCCCGAGCGGTATTTTGAAGACGTCCTAGAGGGGTCTTGTATTGTGGCAATGCAATGTGCGCAAGACATTATTTTCGAATGAATAGATTCATGTTGTCTCTGCCTTGTATGATGAAACAAAGTCATTATGTAATATAATGTTTGTTATTTAAAAAATTTCACCTCCTGTGCGGCCGTGTTGTGTGAAATCTGAGAGTTGGCCAGTCGTCGGCTTCTGCCCCCACGTAGGTAGTATGGGGGTGTTCGGCATGTAATCTAAACACTCTTGATACAATTGTTTGGTCCTTGAAGAAGGTGTTTTGCGCGATGAACCAGCCAATCGGACTATGCGGCTTTAGCACCCTCACTTAACCATAGGAGTTTTACAATAAAAGATAGGCGCAGCCCCTAGTATCCGAACTAGGATGCTGTAAACACCTAACCGGGTAAGTACCGATCCCTTGCGTAATGTGGAAAAAAATCTCTAAGGATTTGAGACCTCTGAAGAGCTGACCGGCTCACACCGCATCATGACAGTCAGTTTTCGGCTTTCTCTACTGAGGTGCTCATCCGGGTAAACCAGGGCACAATCGCAGTAGTTCTCCTTTGCTACCCCTAGCCGACATAGCGGAACGTAAGGTAGCAAGCACAGGAGCCGGGCAACCCAACTATTGACCAAAGACATGATTCGGACCCAATGCATATAGTGCTAAATTCGGGGTGCCAAACTATACTATTAAAAGTGTTCGGACTTTGTTGCCGTGTTGTGGGGCGCTATGAAGCCCCTGGCAAATTCAAACGTACCAAAGTGTATGGGTTCTATTTGATAAAGTTATCAGAAAAAAGAAAAAGAAGAAAGGGTAGTAAGCTAGAGCCGTAAAATTTTGGCCGCAAACTGTTTCCATTATAATTTCATTGGTGCGTTAAAGCGCATTTATACAAGTAGTGCAATAAGCAGAAGGCTATTTAATATGCCTTAACCAAGGGAGAGCTGCCTGTGGGTCCTGAAAACAGGTAGAGGGATTGTCGGTGTCAAAACCGGCGGATCTCGAGTAGGGGGTCCCGAACTGTGCATCTAAGGCGGATGGTAATAGGAGGTAGGGGACACGATGTTTACCCAGGTTTGGGTCCTCTTGATGGAGGTAATACCCTACGTCCCGCTTGATTGTTCTTGATTATATGAGTATTACAAGAGTTGATCTACCACGAGATCGTAGAGGCTAAACCCTAGAAGCTAGCCTATGGTATGATTGTATGTTGTCCTACGGACTAAACCCTCCGGTTTATATAGACACCGGAGGGGGCTAGGGTTACACAGAGTCGGTTACAAGGGAGGAGATCTACATATACATATTGCCTAGCTTGCCTTCCACGCCAAGGAGAGTCCCATCCGGACACGGGACGAAGTCTTCAATCTTGTATCTTCATAGTCCAATAGTCCGGCCAAAGGATATAGTCCGGCTGTCCGGGGACCCCCTAATCCAGGACTCCCTCAGTAGCCCCTAAACCAGGCTTCAATGACGATGAGTCCGGCGCGCAGTTTTGTCTACGGCATTGCAAGGCGGGTTCCTCCTCCGAATACTCCATGGAAGATTTTGAACACAAGGATAGTGTCCGGCTCTGCAAAACAAGTTCCACATACCACCGTAGAGAGGATAATATTTTCACAAATCTAATCTGCTGACACGTTTTGACAGCATGACATCACGCCATGGCCCGGTCATTATTCGAACCGTTTTTCTCAACCCACGCCGCACATATCATGAGGCGATTTTCTTGACACGTCTTGTAAAAGCAGAGATCGTGTTCCCCTTATTACGGGATTCTCATCAATACAGACGTGGGTAACCCAACCGCGCCATCAATTATGGCGCTTGGGGAATAAGCGATTTTACCAGGCAAGTGGGGAGGTGCATCGCCTCTTCCGCCCTTATAAAGGGATTAGGATTCACTCTTTTCACCCACGCCTTCTTCCTCCTTGCTTACCCATTCTCGCACACTCGAGCTCCAGTGCCCAAGTTCGCGTCTTTCTTCTCAAACCACCCCAAGCATGTCCGGAGCGGGAGGCAAGTGGATGGTCTCCTCCATCACAGAGGAGAACATCACAAAGTTACGGGAAGCCGGATATCTGGCCGCGGATATCATGCACCGGCTGCCAGATGTAGGGCAGATCATCCCTACGCCCAAACCCCATGAGAGGGTAGTTTATCTTACCCACTTCATCCGCGGACTGGGATTTCCTCTCCACCCGTTTATCCGTGGGCTCATGTTCTACTACGGGATGGATTTTCATGATCTGGCCCCCAATTTCATCCTCAACATCTCGGCGTTTATCGTCGTGTGCGAGGCCTTCCTCCTCATTAGGCCCCGTTTCGGCCTGTGGCTGAAGACCTTCAATGTCAAACCAAAGGTGGTGGTTGGCCAGCAAGCAGAGTGTGAAGGCGCCATGGTGGGCAAAATGCCTAACGTCACCTGGCTCAAAGGCTCCTACGTGGACACCATAAAGGGGTGGCAATCGGGGTGGTTCTACATCACCGAGCCCCGCGAAACCAACTGGGTGGCGACCCCCAAATTTCAATCCGGAATCCCCACGCGGCTCACTTCCTGGAAAGAGAAGGTTCTGTCCTGGGGTTTTTCGGTAGAGCTAACCAGACTCCAGACCTGCATCAGGAACATGATGAGCAAGAAAATCAAGCTCGTCAACATGGTCCAGGTCATACTCTTCCGCCAGATTCTCCCGTGTCAACGACGGGCATTCAATTTGTGGGAGTTTGACCCGGCCAAGCACCGGACGTTGCGAGAGCTCTACGACACGACGCACAAGGATGTTTGGAGGGTTCTGTTCAAGGGCGCCGAGGTACCTCCTTCCCTCACCGAGGACCGCGGACTCAGCGCAAAGCGCCATGCCAATCTGGTAAGTTTTGATATCTCATAGGGTATCCAGTTAAATCATGTGTGGGATCTAAGCTTCCATGTCATTAATAGGACTGGATAAAGACAGCGGAGGAGCTCGATTGCCTAGCCCCCCTGCCTGAAGATCCTGCAGATCCTCTCCTAACGGAGATGCTGGCTCTGGCACCTTACGAGGTGCTGGCGAAGAAGACCAAGAAGAAGGCCACGGGGACCCGAAAGGGTCTCCGGCGCAAGGTTGTATCGGACTCATCGTCCAATGACTCCGACGTGCACTACTCCCATGAAAACAAGGAGGAGGAGGAGGAAGGTTCCCTCCCCCCCCCCCCAGCCGGGGAAGACAAGAAAAGGAAGGCCGACCCAACCGGGGAGGTCGAAGGGTCCAAGAAGGGAAGGACCCTCCCTCTGGACTGCTCCACGATGGCCGCCTACAGCGGGGACGAGTGGCTACCCAGGGTCAAGCCCCTGGCGAAGTTGTAAGTATCCGGACACCATAGTAATTCATGGTATGTTTTATTGCACTGCTTCTCCTCGTGCCAAACATGATTATGCAATCCGTCCCGAGCTCATCTCGACGTGTCTTCGTCGAGCGGTTCATTGGACTCATCGGATATGACCAACGGTTCTCTTCCGGCCGCCTCCACCCCTCGCCCTGTGGACAATGTTGAGGTGTTGTCAAAAGGCACCGAGCCAAGGGGAGGTGGTCCTGGGGGCACCTCGAGGCGACCTCCCGGACCCTGGGCGCAAAGGGAGCAAAACTCCCACGGGCTCCGAGTCCGGCCCCCAGCCGAACACTGCGTCGGAACATTTGATGGTTCCGGAATCCGGCAGGCGATCCCCTGTTAAGGGGGGCCAGCCGCCCGTGCCGGTGTCCTCTGTCCATCCACAGGCACTGGACAACTTGCGGGAAGCGCTTCACGGCGCTTCCATCGACGAAGAGCGCCACACTATCATGAGTGCGGTGATCGAGAAAGTTCAGTCCGCTAAAAATGGACTGACCGAAGCTTGCGCCAGCCTCCTAACAGGCTTTGAGGTAAGCAATCAAAATATAAGAAAATATTATCACATAGATAGTAGCCCATGATGCTCTGTTCAGCGTTCGAGAAGAAAGGCCGAATAGAGGATCAAATGATGACTCAGGAGTCTAATCAGAATATATCTATGTGTATGTGCAGGATTCACTGTTGGCCACTGCCGCACGTACTGTGGAGGTCTCTGCACTGAAGTAGGACCTGGAGCGGTCCGAGAACGGTCTCGCCCTTACCAAGAGGCAGCTCGAGGAGAGCAAAGGTAAGAAATACCTTGTATACGCTTTTTAAAAAGAAGTTCGGTTGTAAATAGGGATGGCAATGGGTCGGGTTTGGGGCGGGTGGAGCTGGTGGAGCTGGTCCAAATCCAACCCATGACCCATCTTTCTACCCTCTGCCCATCCACCAAATTATCCATGGGCACAACTTATGCCCATGCCCAAACCCGCTGGATACCCACATACCCATGGAGCTCGATGGGCATAGAAAAGTCAACATGAAACCTTCACAAAGATCAAATTAACTCATCATCATTCACTCACAAATGACAACATAAACTACATGCATAAGTAGGCAACGAGTAATACGATGAGTCCTTAAGTGTGACATACCAAAGGTTGACTCTGCAGCATATAGCTTATGGTACCAGTTGCATATTGCCTGCCATTTCCTACTGATCCGCTCTTTCTACTGTCACTGGCATATGGCCCCACATGTCATATGGGTATCCATTGGATATCCATGGAGCACAAACTATAATCGTGCCCAACCCAGCTGTTCGTGGGTATCCATATCCACGGACCCATGGGAAGAAATGCGCTCCATACCCTTGCCCAACGGGGTCGGGTATCCATGGGTATCCAGATTCATGGATAAAATTGCCATCCCTAGTTGTAAAATAATAGGATCATCATGAATTTGCCAGGGTCCATGACCGAAGTGGCGACCCTGAAGAAGGCGTTGTCCGAGGCCAAAGACAAAGCGGCAAAGGAGCGCATTGAGCGGGAGAAGGAAGAAGCCCGAGTAGGCAAGGTGCAGCAAGAGCTCGAGGCTCTTGCCGAAAAACATGAGTCCTTGGAGCTTGACTCTAAGACGCGAGAGTCGGAGCTCGCGCAGGCGCTTGAAAGCGCCCAGAGCGCCAAGGCTGAAGCCCACAAGGCCCTCCAGGAGATTGATGCAGTGAAGAAGATAGCAGCGGGTAAGGAATTCATTATGTAAAGCAAGCATGTGGAGGAAACTTACCTTTTACTTACCCGAGTTCGGAGCTCTCCAAGAGCATTCGCAGATCTTCCCCGCAGTGTATTGGATGCGTCGGAGTTTTACCAAGCTCGGGAGGGGAGCTCGACAGAAAAGTTGTTCTGGTCTCAGTATACTGGGACCGAACACCCGATGCCCTTGAGCGACCAGCTGAAGCAATTGGTCGAGCTTCACAAGGCGGCCGAACAGGCCATGAGGGGCCTTATAGTCTGGATGTGGCCTGGCGAGCCCCTGCCCAGTAGCTACTTCGGTCTGGTGAGGCGGCTTGTGGATTCCTACCCACGGCTGGAAGCATAAAGCGGTCCGTCTGCATCGAGGGTGCGTGTAGGGCTTTTGCTCGGACGAAGGTGCACTGGGCGAAGCTGGATGCCGTGAAGCTGGTGAAGGAGGGGCCGCTAGAGGGCAAGGAGAACCACTGCCCCGAGATGTATTATGAGAGTGTCCTGAAGGGTTCCCGCTTTGTGGCGGATGAATGTGCCAGGGATGTAATTTTTGAATGAACATGCTCACGTGATCCTGTAATGTGAAACGAGTTCATCTGCGCTATGCAACGCTTTTTTAATTTAAAATATTACCTTTTGTGCAGCCGTTTATAAAATCTGAGAGTTGGCCAGTCGTCGGCTTCTGCCCCCATGTAACTAGTACTGGGGTGTTCGGGATAAACCTGAGCACTCTTTACCCCAATTTTGGGTCCTTCAAGGGAGGTGTTCAGCGCAACGAACCAGAAAATCGTACTATAAGGCTTTATCACTCTCACTTGGCCATAGAAGTCTACAATTTTAAATTTTGGCAAAGCCCCTAGTATACGGAAGGCCGAATTTGGGGCGCTATACACGCCTAAGCCGGGCAAGACCAACTCCTCGCCCGAAGCGGAAAAGTTTTTAAGGACTTGAGACCTCTCGAACAGCGACCAGTCTCTCGCCTTATCATGACAGTCAGTTTTCGGCTTTCTCTACTGAGGTGTTCGTCCGGAAGAACCGGGACACAATCGCATTAGTTCTCCCACCGCTACCTTATCCGATATAGCGGAACGTAGGGTACCAAAGCATGGGAGCCAGGAAAACCCAACTATTGACACAAGACATGATTCGGAGTTGATGCATATAATGCTATAAGTTCGGGGTGCCGCACTGTCGAAAGTGTTCGGACTTCTCGCGCCGTATTATGGGGTAAACGGAAGCCCCTGGCATACTGAAGCGTACCCGAATGTACGGGTGCGGATTGTCGTAAATGGACATATAAGAAAAAAGGGGATGAATAATGCAATAATAGACTGCTGCTATGCATTGTTATTTAAAGAATACGTTGAAGCGTACTGGTACAAGTAGTTCAATGAGCAGAGAGTAGGACTATTCGAAATGTCATGTCCAAGGGCAAGCTGCGTATGGATAGTAGAAAGTGGGTATATCAATTATTATTAGAGACCACCTGGGGGTTCCCGCGTACATCTTAGCTTCTTGCCGCCTTGGTTGTTCCTTCCCGTAATGTGTCCGGCAATCGTACTGCCGGAGAGGGCTTCCAGAGAGTTAGGCCCTGAAAGAGAAAAGAAATGATAAAGGTATACGGCCCCTAGGGCGGTTAAGCCGCATTGCGGGACGTGCCCTGATCGTGCCCCCGCCTATGTCCATGGTATTTTCAGTGCGTAATTATGTACGCGCGGCATGGATTTCGTCGCTTTACTGGGACTGGGACGGGGGCCGAATTGCTAGGCGAGCTCTGAACGTGCCAGGAGATCCTGTTGCAGTTTACTCCGGACTCGCTTGAAGGTGTCCGGGGGCTGTATCGCCGACTTAGTGGTTTGCCTTAAAAGGTTGCTTTGTGCTTCTCCTGCGAGGGACACAGTGTGCTCTTCCGTGCGGAGCGAGCGTCCTGTGTTTCCATTTACTGTTATGACCCCCCGAGGTCCTGGCATCTTGAGCTTTAGGTATGCGTAGTGCGGTACTGCAATTTTGCAAATGATGTTCGTCCGAGCAGTGCGTGATAGCCACTGCGAAGCGGGATGATATCAAAGATTAACTCCTCACTTTGGAAGTTGTCCGATGATCCGAAGACCACTTCTAGTGTGATTGAGCCCGTGCAATGGGCCTCTACACCTAGGATGACGCCCTTAAAGGTGGTTTTGGTGGGTTTGATCCTCGAGGGATCGATACCCATTTTTCGCACTGTATCCTGATAGAGCAGGTTCAGGCTGCCGCCGCCGTCCATAAGGACTTGAGTGAGGTGAAATCCGCCGATGATGGGGTCTAGAACCAGTGCGGCGGATCCGCCATGACGGATACTAGTGGGGTGGTCCCTGCGATCAAAGGTGATCGGACAAGCGGACCATGGGTTGAACTTTGGGGCGGCAGGCTCCATCGCATAGACGTCCCTTAGTGCACGCTTCTGCTTCCTCTGGGGAATGTGGGTTGCGTATATCATGTTCACTGTCTTCAGTTGTGGGGGGAACCCCTTCTGTCCTCCCATGTTCAGCGGCTGGGGCTCCTCCTCGTCATCACTATGCAGCCCCTTGTCCTTGTTTTCGGCATTTAACTTGCCGGCCTGCTTGAACACCCAGCATTCTCTGTTGGTGTGATTGGCTGGCTTGTCGGGGGTGCCGTAGATTTGACACGAGCGATCCAGTATGCAATCCAAACTGGACGAAGCCGGAGTACTTCTTTTAAATGGCTTTTTCCGCTGACCGGATCTAGAGCCTATGAATCCGGCATTGACTACCGTATCATCGGTGTTATCGCCATTGTTACGGCGCTTTGGTCTGTTACGACGTGGTCTGCAGTTGGCGTCCTTGGTATCCTAAGTGCCCGGATTCCTTGATGTGGTGTTGCTGCGAGCCAGCCAGCTATCCTCGCCCGCGCAAAAGCGGGTCATGGGTGTCATGAGGGCTGCCATAGACTTCGGCTTCTCCTGGCCAAGGTGGCGGGCAAGCCACTCGTCGCGGATGTTATGCTTGAATGCCGCTAGGGCCTCTGCATCCGGACAGTCGACGATTTGGTTTTTCTTAGTCAGGAACCGTGTCCAGAATTGCTTGGCCGATTCCCCTGGCTGCTGAGTTATATGGCTCAAGTCATCAGCATCCGGTGATCGCACATAAGTGCCCTAGAAGTTGTCAAGGAATGCGTCTTCCAAATCCTCCCAATTGCCGACGGAGTCTGCTGGCAAGCTATTTAGCCAATGCCGAGCTAGTCCTTTGAGTTTTAGTGGGAGGTACTCGATGGCATGTAGATCGTCACCGCGAGCCATGTGGATTTGAAGGAGGAAATCCTCAATCCATATAGTGGGATCTTTTGTACCATCAGATGATTCGATATTTATGGGTTTAAAACCCTCCGGGAATTCGTGATCCATAACTTCATCAGTGAAGCATAGGGGGTGTGCGGCGCCTCTGTGCCAGGCTATATCACGACGCAGTTCATATGAGTCTTGTCTGTTGTATTCGGCCCGGCCAGATTAACCTTTGGTGTATCTGGCGCGACGATCATCGTCCCGTGTTGGCGCGTGCGCCCGTGACCCGTATATTGACCTTGCAAGTTTTGCCCTACTGTCCAATACGTCTCGCAGGTCCCGTGTGTTGCCCCGGGCTTTGGTATTTTTGATTGAGTGGCGGCGGGGTGCAGGCTGAACTTCAGGCTAAAACGCCTCTCTGGCTCGGCCATGCGGTGGCTGGTCAGCCGCATCGTACACTGGTGATGGAGGTTTCAATGCTTCCTCCTCGAGGTGAGGTAGCAACCTATGTTTTGGGTAACTCTTGGAGGGGCGCTCGAGTTCGTATTCCTCGGTCGCAAGGACTTCGGTCCATCTGTCTGCTAGCAAGTCTTCATCAGCTTGAAGTTGTTGTTGCTTTTTCTTCAGGCTATTTGTTGTGGCCATAAGCCGGCGCTTGAAGCGCTCCTGCTCGACGGGATCCTCCAGCATGATAAATTCTTCGTCACGGAGGCTCACCTCGTCTTCGGAGAGAGAGGCATATAATTGTCCTCCTCCGGTTCTCCATCTTCCGCCTGCTCTGGAGGGCTAGCTTGTTCATCCTCTCGCTCTACATCGTACTGGAGGGGGTTGTGGTTGTCTTCGACACTATCTAGAGTGTTATTATCTCCTATGCCGGTATCACTACTTTTGCTGTGGCGGGACTTAGAGCAGCGCTGCTGACGTTGGCGCTTGGGTTGCTTCTTGGAGGGTCATCCTCCGCTATCTTGTCGCCATTGCCTTCTTTGGGGGTGTCCACCATGTATATATCATATAATAAGGTGGTGGTCCAGCGCCCTATGGGCGGTGGTTCCTGTTCGTCCCCTGCATCGTCGTCCACACCGTCGATGTCTTCGAAGTCGAAGTCGAGCATGTCGGTTAAATCGTCGACAGTGGCTACTAAGTGGGTGGTGGGTGGGCAGTGAATTTCTTCGTCATCCGCATCCCATTCTAGCCGGACATAGTTCGGCCAAGGCTCCCCTGACAAGGAGAGAGACCTTAATGAATTTAGCACATTGCCGAAAGGTGAGTGCTGAAAGATATCCGCGGAGGTAAACTCCATGATCGGTGCCCAGTCGGATTCGATGGGCACGGATGCAGGCGGCTCGGAGTCCGTGGCCGGAGACGAATCCAGTGGCTCGGTGACATGGCTCTCGTAAGGGGTGAAGTCGGTATCCGGCTCTATCGCGACTGAGAATGCGGCCTCCATGGCGGGGTCTATCCCTTCGCCCTAGGATGGCGCAATTTGCTCCGAATTGACGGCTGGAGAAGTTGTAGATGCGATCTCCCGAATACTATCCGACGGTAGAGTTACGTCATGCTCATTGTGACTGTGCGGCGCACCTGGCATGGGCTCGAATCCGTTGAAGATCAAGTCTCCGAACCTGACCTGATGGCCAGGGGCATAGCTCTCGATCTGCCCAAGCGAATTGGCCTGCAGTGCGAAGCCACCGAATACGAAGATCTGTCCGGGGAGGAAAACCTCACCGTGGACCGCATCGCTACCGATGATCGAAGGAGCCATCACGCCTTACGGTGACGACACAGTGGAACTCTCATTGAAAGCACCAATGTCGGTGTCAAAACCGGCGGATCTCGGGTAGGGGGTCCCGAACTGTGCGTCTAAGGCAGATGGTAACAGTAAGAAGGGGACACGATGTTTACCCAGGTTCGGGCCCTCTTGATGGAGGTAATACCCTACGTCCTGCTTGATTGTTCTTGATGATATGAGTATTACAAGAGTTGATCTACCACGAGATCGTAGAGGCTAAACCCTAGAAGCTAGCCTATGGTATGATTGTATGTTGTCCTACGGACTAAACCCTCCAGTTTATATAGACACTGGAGGGGGCTAGGGTTACACAGAGTCAGTTACAAGGGAGGAGATCTACATATCCGTATTGCCAAGCTTGCCTTCCATGCCAAGGAGAGTCCCATCCGGACACGGGATGAAGTCTTCAATCTTGTATCTTCATAGTCCAACAGTCCGGCCAAAGGATATAGTCCGGCTATCCGGAGACCCCCTAATCCAGGACTCCCTCAGGGATCGTTAAAGGAACCACCTAAAATTCCCCAGTACGTCAGGCTTCTTGCCGTCTTGGTGTATTTATCCTTCGAAAAGGACCGATGGTCAGGCCGTTAGGGGAGGCATGTGGAAAAGAAACCTGAAAAGGAGAAAGAAGAAACAGTGAAAGTGCGTGTGTCCGGGGACGATCGAGCCGTATTGTGGATCACAAGCTAGTTATATGCCTCCATCCATGCCCATGGTATTTTGAGTGCATAGTTATGTACGCGCGGTACAATTTCCACCACTTGGTCGGGACTTGGACGGAGGCTGAATTGTTAGTCGAGTTCTTGATGAGCCAAGCTGTACTGTTGTAGAATAGTCTGGACTCTCTTGACAGTGTCCGGGAGCTCGGCCGCCGAATTAAGGTTCTTCTTGAAAAGGCCGCTCTATACTTCTGCTGCTAAGGTAGCGGTGTGCTCCTCGGTGTGGAGGCAGTGTTCCTTGTTTCCGTTAACTGTTATGATGCCGCGTGGTCCGGGCATCTTGAGCTTGAGATAAGCGTAGTATGGCACCACATTGAATCGAGCAAATGAGGTTCGTCCAAGTAGTGCATGATAACCGCTGCGAAAATGGACAATATCGAAGATTAACTCCTCGCTTCAGAAGTTGTCCAGAGATCCGAAGACAACCTCTAGTGTGATTGAGCCCGTACAGCGGGCCTCTACACCTGGTATGACTCCTTTAAAGGTAGTCTTTGTGGGATTGATCCGTGATGGATTAATGCCCACACTACAAAAAAATACACTTCCGTGATGATACATGTTTGTCACAGTAGGTCGCTTTTTTGTCATGCATGTACATCCATGACAAATTTATGAAAGAATCAAGATAGTCATACATGTGCTGTCGTAGAAGTGTTCCATGACATTACCAAAATTATCATCACAGAAGTGTCCACTTCCATGGCGATAAATCGCGCATCACAGAAGTGCTTTCGTCAAGGGTGACTGACACGTGGCATCCACCGTAACGGAACGCCGTTAAGCTATCGGGTCGGGTTTTGGATCCGATAACCCGTTAAGAGCCCCGACCAATGGGAAATTTCCACATGTAAAATTCTTTTTGGCCGGACGAAGCACGTGTCAGCTCGTCAGTGGGTCAGATAGGCGCCTATGATATGTCGACACGTGGCACGGCCCAACAAGTTTAAATGGGCCGGCCCAACTGAAGACCCACAAGATTTTGCGGACCATAATGGGCCGGCCCAGCTAAAGGCCCACGAGATTTTGTGGATCGTAATAGGCTAGCCCAGCTAAAGGCCCACAAGATTTTGTGGGCCATAATGGGCCGGCCCAGGTAAAGGCCCACAAGATTTTTTTGTGTCATAATGGGCCGGCCCAGGTAAAGCCCACAAGATTCTTGCGGGTCATAATGGGCCGGCCCAGCTAAAGGCCCACGAGATTTTGCCGACATTAATGGGCCACCCCAGCTGTAGGCCCACAAGATTTTGAGGACCCTAGTAGGCCGGCCCAGCTGTAGGCCCACAAGATTTTGAGGACCCTAGTAGGCTGGTCCATTAACTGGCTGCCATGTTTTGGGCCAAATGCCGGCCCATATTTGATCCGGTCCATTAATGGCCTGCCACGATACGGGCCTAATAGTGGCCCATATGAGATCCGGCCCGTTAAAAGCCTACCATGTTCTGGGCCAAATTACGGCCCAGATGAGGTCCGGCCCTTTAAGAGGCTTTGGGCTCAATTATGGCCCATATCAGATTCGGCCCGTCAACTGGACACTATGCGTTTGGGCTCACTTGCTAAAGGCCCACTTAGTAATTCGGCCTGATATTAGTTTTGGCCTGTTAAGGGCCCGTTTAACATTTCGGCCCTATATTAATTTCGGCCTGTTAAAAGCTAGTCATATAGTTGGGCCTAACTACGGCCCTGTTTGCATCCGGCCTGCTCGCAGCCGATATCTGATTGGGCCAAACAAGGACCGAGACAATTTTGGCCTATTAAAAGCCCGTGATCTGATTCGCACAATCATGGGCCGGGGTTCATTTCATGCTGCTGCGTAACTAGTATGAATTAAGAACAAAGCTACTATATACAATAAAGAAATTATGGCATAGTAACTTAGAATAAACCTACACTATACAATAAAGGGTTTAAGGTATATTACATCCACTGGGCATCGAACTTCGCCACCAGTGATCATAAAGCGCAACGTAGAAGCAGATTACAAAAATTGGGCACCATTGCAGTGTAACAAAATAATACTAAACCGAGACCACTTCCAAGACAGTTCAAGAAAGGTTAGCCTTGCGGGGGAACTGCTGCGCAAGCTGCTGAGCAAGGCTGTGAGACCGGCCTAGCATGTCGGTCATAGCTTCCAGGTGTAGCTGTTTAGCGATGATGTTCTCATTGGTGTTCTCCGCAATCTTTCTTAGAGATAGGACTTCAAGTTGAAGTTGAGTTGCAGAATGCCTTTCTACTAGAACTTGGGACTAAAGAAGTCGAACAGATTTAGACAACAAATTATGTGAGCTTGTCTGACTGTTAGTGCCAAGTAACTTGAACACTGCATCAAGACAAGACTTTGGGGTTATCTCGCTATCTTCAAGATGTTTTGCCTTCTTTGCTGCAATATATGTTGGGTTTGTCTCATAGCCTTCAGCAGACTTGTGCATGCCGTCAAGCATATCACCTTGAAACAAAGCAGAGAGATGACAGGTTTTCCACGTGTATAAACAAAGATGATAACTGTTCTGTCAATTCTATCCAATTTCAAATTAGAAAATAAAGAGTATGTTCAAAATATCAATAGCATAATTTGGCATTGTTCATAATGCGGGGAGCTTCACCACACTACTGGATTACCATGTCAACATAACAAGCATAGATGAAGGGAAAAGAAAATCATTGTATCTATTTTGGATAATGTGCATGGCATGTTGTTCATATCATTAGCCACATCAGTAAGATAAAACAGGAGATGACAAGGTGCAAACGTGGGCTGCTTCACCACACACTGGATTATAGATCCACAAAAACAAGCATACATATAGGGAGTATTAAGTAATGTGCATGGTATGAATAAGGAATTTGGTTTTACAAGTAAAACTTAGAACTTACGGTTCTTACGAACATGCATTTTGGTAGAAACAGCAAACTAAACAGCAGTAAACGATAGGGGGTATGAGCAAATTAAACAGCAGTTGAGGATAAAGGCTTTAGAAGGACTAACTTACATTAACAGTTAACACCGGCTTTATAATGCCTTTCTCCATGTCAAGGGAAGGATAACTCAAGAATTTTAGCACAGAATCTTCTCCATAAGCATTGCCTGTACTCTACATTTTGTAGAGCGTAATTATAGATATGATAATACTGGAAGGGGTAGAGGATAATGAAGATAAGATGCACAATGATGCTACATAATCAACTACCAATCCCTGGAAGTACAAGCGTTATAGGACAAAATGTACTGACAAGAGCAATGGGCTACGCTTCTGCACTGGCATTGTCTGTGTATTCTACTTGTTGGTAAGATTAAATATAGATCTGATCTTTTTTAGTAAATGGTGGGCGAGGGAGATAAGATGCAGAATGCTACAAAATGAACCAATCCCTCTTCCCATAATACAAGATTGTTTTAAACACTCGTGTACTGTACAAAACGTTCTTATATTATGGGACGGAGGGAGTAGCTGTTAATGTAAGTATAGTGATAGACCACGTTCAGTCCTTACAAGAGGACTGCAGAGCTAAACCTCTTCAAAAGCATTGGGTTGGTTCTAAATTTATGTAACAGTCCATACGGATCTTATAATGTCCACCAAATGGACGATTACGAGGCTAACATGTGCAGTGATGCTACATAATCAAACATCTATGAAAGTAAATATGGTCATACAGGGCAAGAGGTACTCACAAGAGCAATGCAGTGTGCAGTATAGTTGCGAGATTCTGCGGTCCCTTGAGAACGAATGTTCTTCTGCTAACAGTTTTCGTACAAGTGAGACATTAAGGCAAATGCAGAAATGTAGTTCAAATTGTGATGTGATATCATAGACAGTACTTTACGCTGCAGCCGAGACCAATGTGTAACAAGATTATTCCAGTCACCGTCGGATAAATGTAGCACCGGAGACTTTACAGAAATTTTGTTCAGAGGCTTGCCATCGAAGTGCGCTTGCCTCAGGTACGAACGATATTCATCAACGAGTGCTTGAAAAGTGCAACCAACCCTCGCTCGTCATCAAAATCCAGTTTGCGCCTCGGCTATTTAAAAGAATGAAATCTTGTGTCTTCTGTCAGCAGAAACATATGCAGTAATGACCATGAATAACATTAGTACATTACTTACGTGTAAGTTGCGGAGGAAGACTGGAAATTGTTTTGTGTCTGCGGTATAATCTTTCCATGAAGGAAAGATGCGCACAAAGTTCCTGACAACAACATAAGCTTCATCTTCTAAACTGGGAAGAAATGGAACAGGGGTCCTATTTGCTGTAGTTGGGGCTCTCTCTGGTTCGAAAAGGGATTTGGCAACTGGATTTGGTGTACTCTTTGCTAGAATGGGGGTTTTGCATCATACAGTTGGTGCTATGTCAGCTGGCATAATCATATTGTTTGCTGCAGTTGGGGTCTGCTGAGTTGGGGCATCAGAAATGACCAGTGTGGTAGGGCAAGAGTCTGCTAGAGTTGGGGTATTTTGTGGGTCAGGTGATATTGCAAGTACACCTAATGGGCTATTTGATTTATCAGGTGCCACTACCTTTTCCAAATACTTTGCTTGTGCTCCTCCACGATCAGCAATCACCCTCTTCCTTTTGAACATCTGATACACAAGAACAGCATTTGAATGGATAAATATGGTATGATGACAGATGGAATATGTACTGAAAATGGATAGGCAGGGCGTATTCACATACACGATGCGTAAACTAAGCTAATGGCAGTTCAACAAAGTAGAAGCAATGCAAAGCATCAGTTGCAAGATATGTGCGAGCAATGTAACCTTGGAAAGTTAGAGCAAGTACCTTGATGGGTGAATAAGATAGGGCATCTTCCTCTGACTCCTCCACTAGGGAGCTACATTGACTTAGGTCTCCCTCTAGCTCAGAATCACTGTTAGGATCATATTCTGAGCATGAATCTATAGGTGGAGAGTGTTTGCATTGCATTGCATCCAGACTTGATTTCAGTCCCTTAATGCCAAGTTTGACAGCCATGGCATTGTTCTGCTTTATTCTTTTCATGCACGCAAGCTCATAATCATTATGATGCTGTTCAGAATCTGAGATTCATGAAAACATAAAAAGTAGTCAGATTATCTATGGAATGCATTGCGGTTTCAACTCGAAGAGTGTCTCCCTATAAACCCCTGCATATGCAAAGTTCACCTCCCCAACCGTGCTGACCAGACCACACACAGAGATACACACCTGAGAGGCGAACATGCATTTTCGAAACTAATTTAGGAACATTTAGCTGACCAATTAAACAACTCTGTTTTAATAATATCAGATTCGTATTTGAACAACTAAGCTTGTTTAGCTTGATGGGTGGAGCAGTGTTATTATGAAACGAAGCACGTATTCTGATCGTATAGTGATCATAAAAGGGGGAAACTCTAAGCATATATATTTTAGCAAAAGAGGGTTTCCCCTCTGATTTCTATTAAAGAAACCACCACAGAACCAACATGATCAATTAAACCCTAAGCATGATCGATTAAACCGTATTATGGCTGTGCCATGGCAGATTTGAAGCTGGAAACCGGAGAAATGATATTTAGCATCCATTGTTTGCTTCGAACTAAGAACTAAATTCTAAGAGCTGAAAAGAAAGTAGAGTAACCAAGTTAAGATCTATTTTCTGGTTGATATCAAAAAGTTGAGGAGATATGAAGTACCACCTCTCTTGCGGCGCCGTGTAGGCATCGGGGGTGCGATGGCTGTCGGTGGTGTTGAAGCAGATCTGCAACGGTAGACGGGTGCATCGGAGGATAAGTCCCGTTGCGGTGGAAGAGAAGGTCGTGTGAGCGGCCCCGGCAAAGAGGACGACGGCGTCGATGAAGCGAGAGGACGCGATGCAAGGCTATTGGTCCGTCGCCGTGGATGAGAAACGTCCATCTCTAGTAGTGGACGACGCGGTCTTGGTAGGCGCTCCAGCATGGTGGAGGACGGTGGCGATGGATGTGGTGGAGGACGGCGGTGATGGATGGGGTGGCGGACGGAGGCTGGTGTGGGGTGTTCTAGCGCGGACGGTGTGGGAATGGGGTGTTCTAGCGCGGACGGTGTATGAATGGGAAAATGGAGGGAGAGGTACGGGGAACCATGTTTTTGGGACGCGCCTGTCTGAAATATGGGAATGTTACGAACTTATCCCTCGTTTTAAATCTGGACGTCTCGTCGGTTGGGGATAGGACGGTAATCTCGCATCTCCCAAATATTTGCCGGTAACTATTTCGGGCGAGGAGAGGGTGTTTTGCCGCCCACGGTTGGCGCCCACGGTGTATGAACGGGGCTGACAGGTAGGGCGGTTGTGTCACGTCTGATGGAAGTTACACATCTGCCCCTATTTAAAATATTAGCCTACATCTATTTCGGACGAGGAGAGTTTGTTTTGCCGCCCACCGTGTATGAATGGGGAATGGAGGGAGAAACAGAGGTCTTTCAGACGAGCTTGAATCAACTGAGTTTTGCCACCCATGTTTGACGCCCACCGTGTCGGAATGGGCTCAGAGGCGGTCATGTCACATCTAATTAAAGTTACTAACCTACCCCTATTTAGAGCAGTGGAAATCGGGCCGATGGATTGTCCGTGTAATGGGTAGACAGTAATTTCCATCTCCCAAACACTTGGCTTCGGGCAGCCGATGTGGGAGTGGACATTTTGTTGTTTCTTTCGAATTTTGGGACAATAAGCATCCACGTTTACCCTGGCAACTAAATTCGAATCCATTTTGTATTCCTATATGAATCTTTATAAATCATCCTACGTGTTTTTATATATCTTCAAAAGGACGACAAAGATATATTCCACTGTCATATATGAATATGGTTTACAAATGCCGATACTCAAATTCAGAAACTAGAATCCAGTTTAAGGTGAATTCGAATATTTGGAACACTTCATGTCCAACTCAAATGTCACACGCAGCATAATGTGTACTCCCATTTAGATATGTACACAAGCGATGTATCAAGATTCAAATACCGAGTCAATCAACCAAGAATGTACGGAACTAACAGACATATAAAGACTTATAGAGTATATGGATCAATAATATCAACTAACATACATAAGCCAGGCCGCTGTACTATTTTTTGGCTACAACAGCATCCTTTCTTTAGCCAGCATCTTGGCCCTTTCCGATGCGTGCCACTTATGGTCCATCTATACTAGTATTGCTGAGTGCACATTCACCCCGATTGGCATATTTGTAGGTCTGGCACAGCAATCCAAATGAAATGTCTCCGAGTCTTATCAATTAATACAGACTTGTGCTCAAATAAAATTACAAACAAAAAACAAAAAAACAATTATTACATGATCTCTAAAAAAATGGTTTGATTGATTACATGAACAGACAACACAAAGGTTATTCAACTATGGAAAGAACATTTCACCTATGATTTACCAAGTAGGAATTTAATTTCCTTTTTTTCCTTCAAGACCTTAACAATCTGGTCAGTCTCAGCTTGCTTCGTTTTGAAATCCACCAAATATTTAATGGTTGTCTTGAGTACTGCTTGTGATTGTGTTGTTTGCTTCCTCAACATGTCAACTTCATCTCTAAGTGCAGAAGCAGAATCTCTTTCTACCACTAGTTTAGCCTCTAGAGTATCAGAAGTTGGCACTTCATAATGCACGATTGGGCCGGTGCCACTGCTGTGGGATGATGCAACGTCCATGGGGACCTCGCTCTTTGATCTTGGGCTAACCTGTTTTGCCATTAAAGTTCCGATTGGATTCAGAAAAGTTGAAGTTAGCAAAACATCTCAACTGGGAGTTATAATAGCAAACCAGTTAAACAAACAAGGAATTAAAGAGTTTCAATTGGATGCTGAAAAGTAGTTATTAACATCATTGTAACCCGTTGTTGCAGCAACAAAGCAGTTAAACAAACAAGTAGATATTTAAGTTAAGGCAAACAGGTAATTCTTAACAGTAAGTATCAAACACATAGATAGGCGCAGTCTACAATATGATTAACAGGTTGTGCCATTATGTAATCAATAGCAAACTAAATTAAGCCAAGCAACGTAATTGAACAATTTTGCAATAAGTGGCTAACTAAAATTCCGAGAAGCGGGTAACTGAACTTACGCTAGTTCTTTGTACAGGCACACTGCAACTTCTTTTTCGCTTACATGGTTGTACGAAGGAGTCCATGGCATCAATTGCTTGGATACGCAGTCCCAATACTTCTTTCTTCCCACACTGCATGGGTAAGTCGAATGGTTAATCTGGTAAGATGGTGCGTCCTTGATATGTTATATGAGGACGTGTAGTTAGACTAGTTGTAGCCAAACACATCACACTGGCTTTTACTGTATATTTCATGTGATTACTTTTGGCATATCGAGATCTAAGCAATCTACAATAGGATGAAAAGACTGACATCCTTCACATTATTGGCGAACTCAGTTCATAGAAACAAGCAATTCAACCATTTTGTGGGTAAATCAAAAGCGCCACTGGAATATTTTTCATTATCCAATCATACACGCAAAAAGGGGGCGACGCCACCATAGGGGCTGGTATGGGCGGCCGCCTCAGGTGGCTGGAAAGTGTGCACCAAGTTTGAGTCGTCCAGGTTGGCCCACGCTAGTTTTGTTCGTCCCAAGCAGGCAATGTAAAAAATGAAGAAAAATGTTTCAATTTGGATGGGCAAATAACATAAGTGCAAGGCAGCCCCTATAGCAGGCTCGCAGCCCAAACGAGCACCTCCCATATCGATCGACGGCAGGAAAAATCCCAATTCATTCGCTGCAGCCTCCAGTATGGTTCGCTCCTAACCTAGCCGTCGTTGGACAGACTGACACAGCACTTCCTCGCGCCCTCGTTGGAGGGCGGTCGCCGGGCTTCAAGCGAACGGAAGGACAAGAAGATGAAGATCCAACCCTGGGTGTAGCCTGCGTGGGAGGCAGCAGCGGCAGCACGGGCATGGCATCGAGCTTGCGCAAACGGACAGTCGCTAATTGCACGAATAGCATGCGCAACGAGCAGGTACATCACATCCCTGATTATATCTAATTCAACTCTTCAATTTCTGGCCAATAGTTAAACCTGACGGTGTTGTAAAACTGCTTGTATGTAGGGAATCTATGAGAAAATGAAACCAATTTCTACTTATTTTATAACTCCCCCAATCAATACTGAACTGACTGAATCTGATGTATCTAATCAAGTTTCCGGTGCAAACATACAAGCTCATGTTGTTCTTGAGCCTGAAGTGTCTAATGAATAGACTGCTAATGAAGGATTTGATGCAAACATTTTACATGCTCCTGGTGATGAACATATAGTGTCTAATGAGGGATCTAATGCAAGCATTTTGCAAGCTCATTGAAGGATTTAGTGTCTAATGATGATCTACTATGTTAAGAGAGACAGAGATTTGCAGGCATTGATGACAAGCAAATTATAGTGCATTTTCATAGCTTGAGGAAACGTCGAGGCCATCTACCAGAAAGTCCCCGTATCATGACAACATAGCATAAATACTTTTCTAATCTGTTGTTTGAAACTATTGGCATACTTGTGCAGGATAGATATATTGATATGCAGTTTGCGCACTGGTTATACGTGCAATTACACTTCGATATTTTCAGCCAGAGAACGAAATTTTCAAGTAGGTACAGACCATGTTTGTAGTCCTTGTACACCATGTTGCATTTTGTGTTTTTTGGTGCTTGCATCATTTAGTGTTTATAATCTGAACTACTTTGGATCATTAGCTGGTTTTCAAAGTGCATGTAGCTTCACATTTCTCAACTTATGTTGATTTCCGGAGTGCAAGTGCCTTCGTACCTTTTAAGTTAAATGTTCGCCCCTGGTAACTTGAATTCGTGGATCAGCCACTGCACACAAATCATACACGAATGTCAGTACGAATTAAATGAAATGCAGGGACTTATGCTAGCTCGTTGTACAGGCTCACTGCAGCTCTGCTTGCGCTTGGGATGTTCCATGTACAAGTCCATGTTACCACTTGCTTGGATGCGCAGGCCTTGTGCTCCTTGCATCCCCTCTGCATTTTTGACACGGCGAATGGTTGATCAAATAAGAGGAATCTACCTTGATGTTGTACCGGAGGACAGATACTTACAAGGTTATACGGGTGTGCAAGATGTGTACCAGATCCCGTAGCGCCGTCATGCTTCGCTAAAATATGGATTTGCTTGTTTCAGATGATATCTCCAGAAGAAATAAGAGTTAAGGTCAGAGTTGCATAGGCGTGTAAGCTAAGAGAGCAGTGAAAGGATATCCAAACATCATTGGAACAGTGCACAAGGGAGTGATGTGTGGATACCTAGTTCGGGCCGGCGTTTGGGCATGCTCGCCTAGCTAGAGTGTGGGTCACTTCAGAGCCGTTGAGGGTGATGCGCTGGCATTGGCTGGCCGCACACGGATGCAGATCTTGAGTGGCAACGGAGCGCTACGATGCGGTGGACGAGACCGTTGGTGAAGCCCCAACGGCATCGGGGGGCGGAGGTGTGACGATGTTCTCGGTGAAGTAGCCCCGGTGAGCTGGGAGACGGCGTCGGTGAAGCGCACCTGATGCGGTGGAACTCGATGTCTGTGAGGTACGTCGGTTGCGGCGGCCGACGTTGTCGGTGGACCACCCAGTGCGGTGGACGAGGGCGTAGATGAGGTAGCTCCGGTGCGGTGGTGAAGCGCGACCGTCGTCTTCGTCGTCGTCGTCCGGCATAGAGGTGGGGAACGGTGGGGAAAGAGACGAGACGAGGGGCGATTCGAGGGTTGGCGGCGAATTAGGGATTTGAGCAATCTGGGCGCGGAAGGGGACGGTGGAGAAGAGGGATTTTGCAGGGCTGGAATTGGGGCCGCCAGATATTTCAATCCAAAATGTGGAAGCACGAACTTATATTGTCGTCGTCCTCTTTTGGGGGGGAGGGGGGTGGGTGGCTGGGTGCTACGCGTCCGTCCGACACACGCGACCACCCCGACAGGACTATGCTTCGGTGCCTTACGGCACCTGCCTTTGTGTCCATGACATATGGGCCCAACAGGTGGCTGGCCAACATGTCAGTGACGCAAAGGCAGTTGCCTTTAAGGCACCGAAGCAGCGTCCACAACGACACGACCCTGGTTTGCCTGGTGCGCCTACATTTGAGAATGCAAACGAATCTTCTTTCATTTGCAAAGGAATCTGTATGTATTACCATGCCCGTGTTTTCCTTGCAATAATTAGTCATTCGAAACGAGATACTCCATCCGTTCACTTTTGTAAGTCGTTTCAAACAACTTAAAATGAACTGTTTTGCACATTGTCTGAAATGTCTTCAAGGTCTTATAAAAGTGAACAGAGGGAGTACTATAAATTAATTAATGAGGAGTTATTTGAAAAAAAAAATCAAAACGGTACCCACGCTAACGTGGATTAGAGTGTGTCTCACATAATTAGTTATTTGAATTAGAGTGTGTGTCACGTAGTTAGTTATTTGAATTAGAGTGTGTGTCATGTAGCGATCTCCAATTCTAACGTGGATTTCGCATTTCACTGTATCCACGCTACTTTTTTAATACAAATGCATATGTATATGATTAACACCATGGTAGTGAGAAAACTTTTGGATGGATTCAAACATATGACCTACAAAATAGCACAACAAACGATATATCACCATGTTTGAGCCCAATTCGACCTATTCACATTGTATACTCTCTCACGCACATCGTCTATCTAGGTCACTCTCTCCAACCCGTCTCACTCTTTCGATCGCACGGCGACCCTATGTGATCGGTTGACCTTGCTTCCTCCCACGCACAAAATATATCTACACGTCTTCACTTACTGGTGGGTTCCATGTGTGCTCTCTCTCTCCTCCCCTTCTGCATTTAGACGCACGGGCAAACAGGAAGAACTCGCGGGCGATGTTGCCGTTGACCATATCTGGACGCGTTCACAAGTCACGGCACCAGTTTCACGTACTAGCAGCACTAGTCAGTGTGTACGTGCAATGCACGTTAATTTGGATGTATATGAACTGCATGCGGATATTAACTACTAGGATATTATTTGCGTGTTGTCATGTGATTAGCACTATTTTTGGCATGAAATTAACTACACGCTAAACGTGTTGAGCGCTCGACATTGAAGCAGTCTAGGTCGTTGGATGACAAGGAATACATGTGGCTTGATGACATTTTATATTTAATTTGATACGGCTCTAGCAGAACATTCAATCGATCAAACCATACATATCGTTCAGTCTGACTCCGACTTTAAATTATACGACGATCGATATAAAATAAACAGAAATGATAAACGTTCAGATTTTAAGCATGGCAATCCGAACGTTTTTCATGGCAAATTTAGATTACGCGGTGGCGGGGGGGCGTCTCGCGGTGGGAAGCGGCTCCTTTGCCGTGCTTTGTGTGTCGTCGGGCCACTGACCGACGGCGACGGCGGCGTCTTGCGCCGTTGTTGGCGTACTCCTGGACGTTGGCCTAGCTTCAAGGAAGGCCAAAATGTTCTGGACTTCGGAGCGAGTCAACTGGCGGGAGGAGGCGACTGGCGTTGGTGCAAGAAAGCGGTCGACGGCGGCCATCCATGCCGTTGAGGGGGGCACTGGCACCCGCGCGGGGACATGCGCTGTCAACGGCGCGGCGGAGACATTCGTGTGCACGAGCGCGCATGTCAATGCACGCGCAGGCACAGGCGCTGGCAGGTGCACGGGCACCGGCACGGGCGTGCGCGTCAGTGCACGTGCAGGCGCATGCGCTGGCAGGTGCACGGGCGCGTGAAAGTCGGCGGGCACCTCATGGAACCCCGTGGGATCAAGCTCGGCGACAATGTGCGGCTCCCGGCCCATCAATGCCACGGGGATGGGCGCTGGCGCAGTCGGGGCGACGGGAGCCGGAACGGGAGCGTGGACAGGCACGGCGTCTTCCCGCAAGGCCAGTTCAAGCTCGTCCCAAAGCGCCTTATGTTCTTGAGACTCCGGCTGGGTGTCTTCCTCAGGAAACTGGAACACTAATGGCAGACCATCGTGATGCGGCATGGCGTACGTTTAGGTCAGGCTAGTTCGAGGTAGACGACAGGAGAATCGGAGAGGAAGAGAGAGGATTGTAGCGATACTCCCTCCTTTCCGGTTTATAAGGCTCAATTCAAAAATCTCACCAACCAAGGTAGATGGTGAGTGGTGGAATACTTTTTGTAGTTTGCAAAAGCACCCAATTAATGCTCTTGTTTTTCTCAAAAAAATATGTTTACCAATGCATTAATTGCAATGCATAGTAGCAGTAGCAGTAGCAGTAGCAGTAGCAGTAGTAGCAGTAGCAGTAGCAGCAGTAGCAGTAGCAGTAGCAGTAGTAGCAGTAGCAGTAGGAGTAGTAGTAGTAGGAGTAGTAGTAGGAGCAGTAGCAGTAGCAGTAGCAGTAGCAGTAGCAGTAGCAGTAGCAGTAGGAGTAGCAATAGTAGTAGTAGTAGTAGTAGTAGTAGTAGTAGTAGTAGTAGTAGTAGTAGTAGTAGTAGTAGTAGTAGTAGTAGCAGTAGTAGTAGTAGCAGTAGCAGTAGCAGTAGCAATAGCAGTAGCAGTAGCAGTAGCAGTAGCAGTAGCAGTAGCAGTAGCAGTAGCAGTAGCAGTAGCAGTAGCAGTAGCAGTAGCAGGAGCAGGAGCAGTAGCAGCAGGAGCAGTAGCAGTAGCAGCAGCAGCAGCAGCAGCAGGAGTAGTAGTAGTAGTAGTAGTAGTAGTAGTAGTAGTAGTAGTAGTAGTAGTAGTAGTAGTAGTAGTAGTAGTAGTAGTAGTAGTAGTAGTAGTAGTAGTAGGAGGAGGAGGAGGAGGAGGAGTAGGAGTAGTAGGAGTAGTAGCAGTAGCAGCAGCAGCAGCAGTAGCAGTAGCAGCAGTAGCAGTAGCAGTAGTAGCAGCAGCAGTAGTAGTAGCAGCAGTAGTAGTAGTAGCAGTAGCAGTAGCAGCAGTAGCAGTAGCAGCAGTAGCAGTAGCAGCAGTAGCAGCAGTAGCAGTAGTAGTAGTAGTAGTAGCAGTAGCAGTAGCAGTAGTAGTAGCAGCAGTAGCAGTAGCAGCAGCAGCAGCAGTAGCAGTAGTAGTAGCAGCAGTAGTAGTAGCAGCAGTAGCAGTAGCAGCAGTAGCAGTAGCAGCAGTAGCAGCAGTAGCAGTAGCAGCAGTAGCAGTAGCAGCAGTAGCAGTAGCAGCAGTAGCAGTAGCAGCAGTAGCAGTAGCAGTAGGAGGAGCAGCAGCAGTAGTAGGAGCAGCAGTAGTAGCAGTAGTAGCAGTAGTAGCAGTAGCAGTAGTAGCAGTAGCAGTAGCAGTAGTAGCAGTAGCAGGAGTAGCAGCAGTAGTAGTAGCAGCAGCAGTAGTAGCAGCAGTAGGAGTAGCAGCAGTAGTAGGAGTAGCAGTAGTAGCAGTAGTAGCAACAGTAGTAGCAGTAGTAGCAGCAGTAGCAGCAGTAGCAGTAGTAGCAGTAGTAGCAGTAGTAGCAGTAGCAGCAGTAGCAGTAGCAGTAGCAGCAGTAGCAGTAGTAGCAGTAGTAGCAGTAGTAGCAGGAGTAGCAGGAGTAGCAGTAGTAGCAGTAGTAGCAGTAGTAGCAGTAGTAGCTGTAGTAGCAGCAGCAGCAGTAGCAGCAGCAGCAGCAGTAGCAGCAGTAGCAGGAGTAGCAACAGTAGCAGGAGTAGCAGGAGTAGCAGGAGTAGCAGGAGTAGCAGGAGTAGCAGTAGTAGCAGTAGTAGCAGTAGTAGCAGTAGTAGGCAATGAAGTTAACGGGTGACCTTGACGAGCGGCGACCGAGGGAATTGAACCGTGCTCGGCACGGTAGGTAACATTGTCTAGTTACTAAAGCATCCCTCCGTTGTTCATCGGTAGTCATTATGGACCGGGGACATGAGGGGAATTTCCTAGGGCTGGAATTCTGGCCGCCAGATATTTCGACTTGAAACGCTGAGGCTCGACTGGTTGGGGTAATGGGGTTGCCTAATGTGCATACCACGCACGCCACCGAAGGACACGAGCCCGCTTTTTTTAGGATCAACACGAGCCAAGGTCTGGCTGGTACGTTGTTGGGTCCTACCATTCGAGAATATGAAAGGAACCTTTTAAATTGCCGAACGAATCTATCTGTATTACAATACCCTTATTTTCCTTGCAAATACTAATCTCAACGTGGTAATTGATTTATGACGAGTTGTTGAATTAGAGTGAGTTTGTGATATAGTGATCTCAACGTGGATTTCATATTTCATGGTATCCCTAGTAAGTTTTCCAATGCAAATTCAAATTTAAAGGATGAACAACATGGAGGTGAGAAAACTTTGTATGTATCAAGCATATGACCACACACACACACAGAGAGACACACACGCACGAACACAACATCAATCCAGTAAGTATAGTGCATCTATTTTTCCAAACCATGCATGTATGACACGAATTCAAAAATACTCCTTCTATTCCTAAATATTAGTCTTTTAGAGAGTTCAACAAGTGACTACATACGGAGCAAAATGAGTGAATCTAGACTCTAAAATATGTCTATATACATCCGTATGTGCCAGTCCATTTGAAGCCTCTAAAAAGACTAATATTTGGGAACGAAGGGAGTAAAATGTAAAACATCCATGGTCCTTAGTTCAATACTTAAAATGAACATGAAACTGAAACATGAATATTAAGTCTATTACTACAGTACATGCAAATGTTCTGTTTAGGCGGAGCTATGATTGTCGGGGGTCAACCCCTCGACCTTAGATAAAATTGTGGAGCTCTGTTTAGGGTTGTTTAGATTATATTTGTCCCCACTCTCCCAGCCACCGATTGGTTGTGCACCCCCCACCCCTCCTTCCCGGGAGAATATCATGTGCCCCCATACCTTAGAGGCTATATGCCGATACGAGTTCCTTGGAGCTTGTAGATCTGAGATATAGCAGCTCACATGATGTGTCTTAATATTTATGCAGGAAACCTTGATGAGTTTGAGAATTGCACACAATTTGTACAAAAACTACTTAGATGCCCTTTGATCCCATATCCAACAACCTCGAAGCTCGTGTCACCATAGCATCTAAGATGAAGGAGGACATCATATTCTCCTGTATGTAAGAATATCATGTGCTACCACACCTTAGATGCTTTGGTGATACAAGCTCTTTGGAGGCGTTGGATTTGTGACCCAACACCTCCTCGGTGGTTCGAATGGTTTTTTGCAGAAAAGCCCCAAAAGAGTTCGGCCACTGCTTACAAGAACAAAGACTGCTCAGATGCCATTGGATCTCAGATCAAACGACCTCCAAGCTCGTATCACCGTAGCATCCAAGCTGCGATAGCACCTTATGTTTTCTCGCACGGGAGAGTATGAGGTGCTCCCGCACCATAGATTCTATGGTGATACGAGTTCACTGAGATCTAACGGCCCACAATAGGAGGTTTGAATGTTTTTGAAATATACGGCTGATAGAGTTTGGGAAATGCGCAGAAACTACAAGTACTATGAATGTGCCATCTGATCACTGATCATACGACCTAGATGCTCATATCACCGTAGCGGGTAATTAAGCTACGGGGAGCACCTAATATGAGCACCGGGGAGCCGTTGGATCGAAGATGCAGCGGCACACACGAGGCCTGAATGTTTTATTTGCAAAAAAACCTTTGGAGAGTTTGGAAATTGCGCATAATTACAAAGACAACTCCCAAGCCATTGGATCTCACTTCCAACAGTGTAAAAACTCGTATCACCATAGTATCTAAGCTGCGGGGTGGATGTGATATTCTATGTTGCTGTCATTTTTGTTCGTAAACTTGCAAAATATGTGTAACTCATGCCGTTACTTGTCTAACCGCGCAAAGTGTTTGTTCAAAAAAACCATCCTACACTGAAATATCGGAACAACACACGGGGGTCCCACTTGTCATTAATCAAATTTGGACCTAAAACTAACAAATCTGAAAGACGAGATTCGAACTGGCAACCTAGACTACAAAGCGTAAGTTGATAGCCTGAAAAAACGAACGGTTGGTGGCTTTGTCCCATAACTTGATTTTATTTATACAGTAGTTTTGTTGAGTAGAGTAGAGGGAGTGCCTCGTCAACACGTGCATGACCGTTGTCTCACTTACTGATGGGTCCCAGGTCTGCGATCTCAATCTCTCTTCTCTCCATCGTCTAACCTTTGCACGGGCACACACTAAGAGCGGCGCTAGCTTGCCGTGGTGTTGTTACAACTAAAAAAAGCTTGGAAAATAGAAGAATCGCCTAGAACAAGAGACGTTGTGGCTGGTCGAGACGGAGCTAACCACATCTATCCTCCGTGCCACGTTTGCACGATGAAGCTGTGTGGCTAGTGGGGTGTCTTCGACCGACTGGCTGGGTTCCGAGGTCGAACCATAGGTACTACGTCTGATACAGTATATTTTTACACGCACATTTTTCCTCCGTGCCGAGACGTGGCACACCCTACCGCGCAGTTTCGGGGTCCTCCCGGGTGGTGCACGCATATATTCTTCCTGACGTGGGACGCGCTACCGCGCGTTTTCTGGGTCCTCCTCGGTCGTAGCACCAAAGTAAGTAAATGAGTCATCAAATCACGAAAGACCAACTTTCCCGCCGAGTACATCAGTGAAGCACGGTGGCTAGCTAGTTGGGCTAGTTCAACCGATTAGCTAGGCCGCCACCACATTTGTTTTTTCACCCCTTTTTTTATCTACTTGCCGGCAGGTAAATATAAATATCCACCGCGGCGTTGCTCTAGTGTTTGGGTGCGGCAGGATTTTTATTTTTTTGATTGACGGGAGCGGGCGCGGCAGGATTTTTAATTTTTAGATTGACAGGAGCAGGCGCGGCAGCAATTAGTCACGATGACTCCGCCTGTAAAAACCCACCACTCCCTGATGTGAGAAGTCATCGACCGGTGTTTTACCATGGTGAAAACCAAAAGATTCCCCACTCCCTCCGCCTTCCCGTAGATTGCATTGCCTTTCAGCCGTTTCAGCCCCTTTGCTTCCTCTCCCCATTGCTTCTACCTGGTGCCATGGCGGCGCAGCAGATCACGGAGTCCGAGGTGAGGCTCCTGACACAGGAGCTCCATGCCAAGGATGCGGAGCTCAGGGCCAAGGACGTGGAGCTCCGTGAGCTCAAGGAGGAGAGGAGTGCCATGCTCCTCCGTTATGTGCGGGAGTTCACAGAGCTTCAAAAGCGGCAGGCGTCCACCACAAAGATGCTCGAGGCGTCGGCGGCATTGCTGCAGAAAGCGGGAGATACGATAGGCCATCAGGGGAGCCGGCTGGAGCATGAGCGGGCCGATCGTGACGAGGTCCAGGATCGCCTCAGCCACTTGGTGAACCAAGTTGCCACGCATGTGTTGCGGCTGCGTGATGCCTACCGTCGTGCCAGCGCGACGATGCCGGCCGTCGGGCTAAACCCGTTAGACCACCCGGTCAACTTCAACGAGCTGCGGCTTCCTGACCTGGTCTCCTTCACCTATATCTCTGAGGAGCTGAGCCGTCTCCGCGCGATGGTGGGGGCTGAGCTGGACAAGGAGGGGTTGCGGGCTTCCGTCGCTGTTGCCGGGCTAATCCTTTCAAGGCTCCGTCACCGGAACCCATTCGTGCCATTGGACGCCGTCTTTGACGAGCTGGCTCCTGTCGACCGGGAGCGGGCTCTGCGGGAGGTTGCACCCTGTATCACCAACGCCGTGCGCCTCGAGAAGCAGAGGGACTTCGGTGGTGTTTAGGCACCCTCTGCATGGGCATGTCCATGTCTCGACACAACATGACCGTTGGATCAAACTCAGACGGTGTAGATCAGCCACTGTAGCACAAAGCATGTGGGTGTGTTTGGTTGCATTCTCATCTCAATATAGTTGTTTCCTCTTCGTGTATTTGTTACATATAGGAGTAGTTGACATGCGCACAACATCATTTGTTATCGTCATATCTTACTACACTAGCAACAAGATTGTGTAGTACTAACGTATGAACCACTGCACATGCCTGGTAGTAGGAGCACTGTGTATGTTCAAGTGGCTGCCGTGTTTCACACTCCTCCGCCGTAAGAGTGGAAACACTTGCTGTAATCATTTTTTCTTTTGAAAAATAGTGGACACGCTCTACCGTGCGGATCCTCCTCCAGCCATGCACTAAATTACTCACTTTCGCCGACGTGTGGGACAGCCAGCATCGGGGTCCACCAGCCATGCACTAAATTACTCCGTAGTAGAGTGACGGTAGACTACCCTAATCGAACCGCCGCAGTAATGCCCAATGAGCCGTCAAATCACAAAACCCCCTCCTTTCCAGCAGTAAGTTGGGCAGACGAAGCAACCATCATTTCACTCTTCTCTCTCAGCTTCCTCTCTACCCAACCCTCGCTTCTGCCTCATCTTGTCCCTCATTTCTTCAAGAAAACCCCGACCTGCTTCTGCCATTGTTCTTCTCTCCCAAAGAAGGAAAGGTGAGCGCATCAATGGTGTTGATTCTGGCCAAGGCCCGGTCTTGCAACCTCGAGACTGATCCTATAACTCCCTCTCTTTTCTTCTTTTGGGTTTGTGATTATGGTTTCTTTTCTTTTATTTCTATTTGACAGTTTCTTGATGGACGCTGGAGCACCGGCCGAAGTGATGTCTATGGCTCCGGCCAAAACCGTCGAGGCTCATGGTACGAAGAAGCGCAAGCACCCCGCCGAGACTACCGCAGACAAGCTCAAAGCCATCGCCCTGTCCAAGCCCCCCTCTCCGGGATCCCTCATTAAGCAAGTCTAGGTAATATCTCTTCTTGACGATCTTTTTCTCGATCTTGATCGTGTTTTTTCATCTAACACGCAGTACTAGTACTAGTAGTACAACTTTCTAGGTGATCCTGCATGTGATTTTTGTGTGCCAAATGACGGTTCTAAATTCCTCTTTTGACCAAAACATGCAAGAGGTTGACACTGATTTCTTATAGATTACTTTCAACTACTCCCTCTGTCCCAAATTTCTTGTCTTAGATTTGTCTAGATACGGATGTATCTAATACTAAAATGTGACTTGATACATCCGTATCTAGACAAATCTAAGACAAGAATTTTGGGACGGAGGGAGTACTTTATGAACATCAATGCTACCTTTTAAGAGGGTATATTTGCCTCGTTACTTGTGTTATGGATTTTGCATGTAATCCCTCTGCTCTCATGCCTTTGAAGACATGTTCTAGTGTCTTTGTTCACTCATTTCTTTGCATATATGTAGTCATATATGGAGTATAATATCGAAAATCATCTTATATTTCTGAATGGAGGTAGTAATAAAATATGGTTTCTGTTTGAATTAGAACCAGGTCCGCGGTGGATATGAAGTTCTCAAAGTCATGCCATGTGAACTGGATGACCTGATGATGAGTTCTACTGCTGAACTATCCAGCTGCTGTGTCCTTGTCGCCACGTGTCCTGAACTAGTGTTTTCCTGTAGCATTGTTATCAAGCGTGTTTTCGAGGTTGTACTTGACCACAACAATTTCCTAGTTGTGCCTTCGATTATGAAGGGTGTGGTTCTTGTAAAGCTTCCCAACAAATCTGATGCGGCATGTCTTCATCATCATGTTTATGAGTGGAAAGACCACTTCGTTAGGTTCTCCAAGGTTGACAAGATGGTGATGGTGCGGGTAGACATCTCACACGAAGTCCATGGCCTAGTCAGTTATGCGGGGTTCATCCCGTAGGTCGGTGGCAAGAAATAGTCTGCAGAGTTTAGTTAGTGCAACTTTGCTTGTCTATAGTAAGTACTATTGTTCAGTAATTGATTTGTGTTTGTGAACCCTGTATTGTTTATTAGTACTGCCGCTTTTGGTGTGTGGTCAGTCCTGAGAACGGTCTATGTTAATGTCTCTCCACTCAATTCAGTCTGTATATTTTGAAGTATCCAGATCATATTTTTTTGTGAGGACGGTTTATCAATTATGGTTACACTCCAATATCTGTATGCATTGCAGGGTTTATCGCACCCACCAGGATTTCCAGTCCCATGGATGTTCGGTCCATACGATTTGTCACGACCTTTGGACTGTCCTGCTTGTGGGAGTAGGTAGTGCCCCTGCATGCCACGCGTAGTTGGACGATCAATCTTCTATTTAGTACTTCAACATAGTGATTTCCTGGTAAGGATTCACTCATGTCACATCAAGTAAATCTTATTGATTTACTATCTAAATCTTATTGATTTAATGTCATGTTTTCTTTCTTTTCCTGTAATTTTACGATGCAGGTTTTGGCATGTGACATTCATCACAGAATAAACCGTTTGGTTTGCTCTATGATGGCTATTTTTGCTGGTTTCACTTCTTATGTAGTGTCAGTAACGAAGGCACTGTCCATTACTTATATTACTGGAAAAAATTGGATCAGTCTGTTGTCTGAGTACAAGCTGAATCCCTATGATGAACTGCAGTTTGGTTTAACAAAAACGCCACAATTAGTCCTTCTCGCGTTTAAAAGAAATGAAGAAGAAAACTGGATCACGGTCACGGATCCTAGTCAAGTTAGAAAGCTGATCATAGCAGACCAGACACGATCCTCGCTGTCTTGCACAGATCGAGCACCGGCAGTTGCTCTAGCACTGACAGCGGCAGCAGCTCAGTCTGATCCAGCTGAGGATTGGGCACCGACCGCGTCAGCGGATCAGTCTGATCTACCGGAGGATCGGGCATCGACACTGGCACCTGCTCCGACACCGGCACCAGCTCTACAAGGAGCACCATCTCCGGTAGCAGCAGCGGCTTCGACACCTGCACCAACACTTGCACTTGCATCTGCTCCGGCCCGTGCAGTTGCACCGGCAACAGACTGGGCTGCAATTCGCACTTCATATACCAAAGTCCTTACAAAAACCGACATGTTCACCTTCTTGGTAAGCATTGGCCGCCCAAGTGCTTCGCTCTTTTTTCTTTCCATGTTGTTTCACATGATTCACTGTTTTGATCTAACTGTTTGGGTATGTCTTCTTGTTTGCAAACAGAGAATTCCTAGAGCAACGAGGGAGTCGTTCAACAATCCGGGCGACCGCGGCCAAGTTTCTCTTACCATGCGCAGCCTCCTGCTCAATATACCGTAAGTACAAAGGATGGTCGCATGATGATTGATGCTAAAGGATGGTCAAGGTTCAAATCTAAATCATATCTTGCGGTAGGGGATGATGTCAAAATCGAACATTCTCGGCAAGGAGACCTGGTCCAAATCAACTTTGAAATTAGCAGCACGCAACTGCCGAACTGGTCTATCCTCCGAGAGATTTTGATGTAATAATCTGGCATGGTGAAACAAGTGTCCTGTGTGTATAAGTAGTACGACAGTATTATTTATCACATGTTATATCGTTGATAGAATTGCAACTCTGATTGCTGGTTAGGAACTGTCGTTTGATTTCATTCCAACAGTTGTTATGCTTTATCCAATTTTGTGTATTTGCCTTGCGACAGCATCTAAAACCAGCGCCGTACCGATCGCTTGCAATATGAAAAGCGCTGAGGTAGAACACATGGGCCCCCAAACATGTAGGGTCATCCTGCGGCCCAAAGTCCAGAACCATGAGCCTATCTGAGTATTATATTCTTAGTTGAACCCCCATAAAAAAAGCTGAACCCCCATAATGCCCGTGCATTGCAGAGGGAGTATATTTCTCGGCAAGGTGAGCTTGTGATATAAAAGATTTGTATATTTCTTTACAGAGGGAGTATCTCTCTGTCAAAAAATATATTTATGTGTAACTAGTTACTCCTGTCTTTCTACTTCCTTTCGCTGATATGTGGGGCAACCGGCAACGAGGTCCACGTGCCATATGCACAAATTAGAGTGCACAACTTCACGGTAGACACACCCCGGCCGTAGCGCCGCAGTAATGCCCAATGAGCCGTCAAATCACAACCCCCCCCCATTCCAGCTTTAGCAGTAAGCTGGACGGACGAAGCGGCAATATTTCACTGGGCCTGAATCCCCTTCTCCCTCGTCTGCTTGTTCAGAGAAAACCCCCTCTCGGCGATTGCATATGGTTTTCTCATGGAGAACCAGGTACAAATTCTTCATCCATCCCCGATAAATCTAAGTCCCTTGGTCGCAGGTAATGCTAGGAGGGCAGCCGCCGCCATTGATGCATTTTTCTTCCTACTGAATCTAGTGTGTTTCATTTGCAGTGCCCAAAGTGCGATTACCCTACAGGTTCTGCGCCCTCGGCAAGACGCCACACTTGTTCCTTCTCATTCTAACACAGCATTTTGAAACGCGCACAGTATGTTCCTAGAATCCTCTTTTCTATCCGGGAGGGTGGGGGTTTTTTGAACATGTTGTGTTCTCATATTATTTTTCCTGCAGTGTATTATTTGCTCTGCCAGAACACATGTACTCAAGATGCTCGGCCTTGCCATAACTGAATACACTAGTTTAATGGTCACAGTGAAGACAAGCCATGGATATAAGTTCCGAGTTGGGTTCATGAACCAAGAAGATCGTTGCTTTTTTTATGGCCGAACTTGGATAAACTTTCTCAAGTGTTACGGACTGAAAGTTGGCGCACGAATGTTGATGGAAATAGCAGAACCTGGTCTCATCTTCACTGCGATCTTCCACCCCGACATCGTTCCAATTGTTCATCCATGTTAGTTTTGTATCTGGTTCTTGCTTGTTGCCTCGATTACTTCTTAATCCACCTATTCTGTCTAACTAATCACAATTTAACTTTAGAAGTAGCAACGAATCTCTCACAAAGATGCTACTTCTAACTAATATTTTCTTATAATTGGTGGCACGTGTAGGTTTTTTCAGAGTTAAGCAGTCTGCTCGTTTGTTACTCTGTAATAACTCGGTTGTTACTAATGGCACTGCAGTTGACTGGATCGACATCCACAAGTTCCTACACTTTATTGATCGTCTTGAGGTCCTTGTGGGGCATTTCAATGGTGGAAGGCCACGTGGGATATGTGTGCCACTGCTGCACTCGTTGAACAGGTCCAACTGTGTCGAGAAACTTATGGTACGAGTTGTTTTCTGTTATATATGTTGTTCATAAACTATTGCTTATACACAGTTTTTGTTGGGGAACGTAGTAATTTCAAAAAAATTCCTACGCACACGCAAGATCATGGTGATGCATAGCAACGAGAGGGGAGAGTGTGATCTACGTACCCTTGTAGATCGACAACGGAAGCATTTGGTTGATGTAGTCGTACGTCTCCACGCCCCGACCGATCAAGCACCGAAACTACGGCACCTCCGAGTTCTAGCACACGTTCAGCTCGATGACGATCCCCGGACTCTGATCCAGCAAAGTTTCAGGGAAGAGTTCCGTCAGCACGATGGCGTGGTGACGATCTTGATGTACTACCGTCGCAGGGCTTCGCCTAAGCACCGCTACAATATTATCGAGGACTATGGTGGAAGGGGGCACCGCACACGGCTAAGAATATGATCAAGTGGATCAACTTGTGTGTCTAGGGGTGCCCTCTACCCCCGTATATAAAGGATCTAGGGGAGGAGGCCGGCCGGCCCTCTATGGCGCGCCAAGGAGGAGTCCTCCTCCTAGTAGGAGTAGGACTCCTACTAGGAGGGGGAAAGAAGTGGGGAGGGAGAGGGAAAAAAGGGGGGGCGCCGCCCCCCTCTCCTAGTCCAATTCGGACCAGGGGGGAGGAGGCGCGCAGCCCACCTCTGGCAGCCCCTCTCTCTCCACTAAGGCCCATATGGCCCATTACTTCTCCCAGGGGGGTTCCGGTAACCCTCCGGCTCTCCGGTTTTCTCCGAAATCACCCGGAACACTTCCAGTGTCCGAATATAGTCGTCCAATATATCAATCTTTATGTCTCGACCATTTCGAGACTCCTCGTCATGTCCGTGATCACATCCGGGACTCCGAACTAACTTCGGTACATCAAAACTCATAAACTCATAATATAAATGTCATCGAAACCTTAAGCGTGCGGACCCTACGGGTTCGAGAACAATGTAGACATGACCGAGACACGTCTCCGGTCAATAACCAATAGCGGAACCTGGATGCTCATATTGGCTCCTACATATTCTACGAAGATCTTTATCGGTCAGACCGCATAACAACATACGTCGTTCCCTTTGTCATCGGTATGTTACTTGCCCGAGATTCGATCGTCGGTATCTCAATACCTAGTTCAATCTCGTTACCGGCAAGTCTCTTTACTCGTTCTGTAATACATCATCCCGCAACTAACTCATTAGTTGCAATGCTTGCAAGGCTTTAAGTGATGTGCATTATCGAGAGGGCCCAGAATACCTCTCCGACAATCGGAGTGACAAATCCTAATCTTGAAATACGCCAACCCAACATGTACCTTTGGAGACACCTGTAGAGCTCCTTTATAATCACCCAGTTACGTTGTGACGTTTGGTAGCACACAAAGTGTTCCTCTGGCAAATGGGAGTTGCATAATCTCATAGTCATAGGAACATGTATAAGTCATGAAGAAAGAAATAGCAACATACTAAACGATCGGGTGCTAAGCTAATGGAATGGGTCATGTCAATCAGATCATTCACCTAATGATGTGATCTCGTTAATCAAATAACAACTCCTTGTTCATGGTTAGGAAACATAACCATCTTTGATTAACGAGCTAGTCAAGTAGAGGCATACTAGTGACACTCTGTTTGTCTATGTATTCACACATGTATTATGTTTCCGGTTAATACAATTCTAGCATGAATAATAAACATTTATCATGATATAAGGAAATAAATAATAACTTTATTATTGCCTCTAGGGAATATTTCCTTCAGTTTTACAGTTGTGATCTTCTTGAAACAGGAACTACCGAGTTCTATTGTTCCTATACAGATGCCTGACCATGGTCGGGTCAGACTTGCGCTTGGTCACAACATGATGTATATGTCGACCTACTCAATTCCCCTTGGAGGTGAAAAGATACTTATTCATGGGTGGTCTCAAATAATGAAGGCCCGTCCATCTTGGAGAATAGGACAGAAGATTATGTTCATGCTTTTCCATGGCTCTAAAGTGAATATCCTATTTATCGACCATGTTGCGAGATGAAGCCGCTTTCAGAAGGTTGTGGATGCGCGGGGTGGCGCCTGGGCCTTGTCCTGGGGCTTGGCGGCCTCACCCTTGGTTAACTGTAGGCAAAGTAGCACTGTTCGAGGCGTGCTTTGTACGGTTGAACCTGTATAAGTACTCATACTTCTTTCAGCTTTGGTTGTTAAGTGCCCCTGCTGGTTTCAGTTAAGGTTGTTAAGTACTCCTGCTGCTTTTACAGTCTGTCGTGTTTCTTCAGTCATGTCTTCATCTAGCCGCCAAAACCAAACCAGCGCCGGCCGGGCCGCCTGCTTCCGCCTCCCACGGCTAGCTGCGCCTCAGCGCACGCATCGCCGTCCCACCGTCTCCTAAATCGTTAACGCCGACGTCCTCCGCGCACTTTGGTGCGCTCGCCGTGGCGCCGCCCTCTCGTGTTGTCAACATGGTCAACAAACAACAGGAATCGGCAGAAGTACATGGAGAGGATGACAATAGGGGCCCACCATGTCAGCGTATGGAAAAATAAAATGCTTCCTCCTAGTGTTTTCCTGACATCTGGGACCCACGACATTGTTAGCGTATATAATCAATAGACAAGAGAACAACACAAGATCGGCTGACACCTGGGACGTAGCTACTCGAGCAGTATTTTTTTTGTTTGGTATTGTTGAGACGGAGCAGGGTTTGAACTGGGCTGTGGCCCATCTAGCCCAGGCTTATATTTTATGTTCACCATGTGACCAGCCCAGCTATTTTTCTTTGTGAAAATGAGCCCAGTTTATTTTTTCTGAAGAATACCCAATCCGGGCCTACTTATTTTTCTACGCCCTGATGGGCTGCAAATCTTTCAAGACGCCTGCAAATCTTGAAAGTAATATGAACGATTCTAGCTCCATTGACCATACGATGTCCATCCAACGGCCGTAGTGCTTCTTCAACCTCTGGTCTTCTTGCTCCAGCCTTCCAAAGCAGCGCCGGTCGTGCCGCATGCTCCTGCCTCCCGTGGCCGGCTGTGCTACCGCGGAGGCCTCACCGCCCCCTACTACTCCCACCGCTGGCCATGCCCTGCGGCGACGGCAGCCTCACACCGCAGCCGAACCAGTGAACCCTCGTACTCCTCTCCGCGCGCGCGGGCTTCCCCTGTCGCGTCTTCCCCGTCTCCCCGTTGTCCCCTTCCTAGGCCTCGCCGTCGTCCACCGCCCTGGTGCTCTCGGCACGGCGTGGTCAACGTGGTCAAGGAACGACTTCCATCGGACGTGGACTGTACCTGGACAGGCTGACAGCTGGGTCCACGAATGCAGCAAGGAAGTGCCTCCTTATTAATTATGCAGGAAATAATGATTCCTCCACCTGACAGCAGGGACCCACCGGACGGGCCACCGTATTTCACGAAAAAAACGTTTCCCCCTGACTGTTGGGACCCACCAGATACACCTTCGCACGCAAGGAAGTGCGTCCGGGCAAAAAAACGATTCGCCCCCCTGACTACTGGGACCCACCAGCTACATCTTCGCATGCAAAGAAGTGCGTCTGGGCAAAAAAAATGATTCGCCCCCTGACTACTGGGACCCACCAGCTACATCTTTGCAGGCAAGGAAGTGCCTGACAGTCGGGACCCACCTGGTCGAAGCGTACGTAGCGTTGACATTCTGGTCGCGAACGTGTACGTACATACTGGTCGATGTAGAGGCGCGCACGTGTCATAGTAGAGGCGCGCACATAGCATGTACACGTACGTACAGCGGCCAGGGTGCAAGAAAGAAAATACGGTCACGTATGTGTACATACAGGCGGGGTCTCGAACGCCTACTCGCGCATACGTACGGCGATGGCTCGTGTACATGGCTGGGTCGGAATGGAGAAATAGCGTCGTTGTCGTGTTGGGTCGGAACGGAATGCGTGGTCGTGTTCATCGGGAGGGCTTGGACGGAAGAGGCGATGGAAACGAGGCCTGGCGTACCACACAACGGAGGAAACGGACCTCCTGCGGTCGAAACGGGGGTCCTGTTCATCGGGAGGGGAGTGGCGTACCGCAAAACGGAGGAAACGGACCTCCTACGGTCGAAACGGGGGTCCTGTTGATCGGGAGGGGTGTGGCGTACCGCAAAACAGAGGAAACGGGCCTCCTACGGTCGAAACGGGGGTCCTGTTGATCGGGAGGGGTGTGGCGTACCGCAAAACGGAGGAAACGGACTTGTGTTGGAGCGCTACGGTCGAAACGGGGGTCCTATTCATCGGGAGGGGTGTGGCGTACCGCAAAACAGGACTCCACGGAATACTGTTCATCTCCACCGTCGACACCCTCCAGCCTCCACGAGCTACTGTTCATCCACCGTCGACCTCTTCCAGCCTCCACGGGCTCCTGTTCATCCAGCCTCCACCGCGCGCTACTCCACCGGCTACTGTTCAACCACCCCTCCACCGTCTATTGTTCATCCAGCCCTCCACACCACGGGGTCCTGTTCAACCACCCCTCCACGGGCACCCCTCCACCGTCTACTGTTCATCCTGCCCTCCACACCACGGGGTCCTGTTCATCCACCCCTCCACGGGCACCCCTCCACCGTCTACTATTCATCCAGCCCTCCACCACACCACGGGGTCCTGTTCATCCAGAGGCAACGCCACCGCTCACTGTTCATCCAACCCCCCCCCTCCCCCCGCAACGCTCACTATTCATCTCATCGATCGGCTTCAGTTAGCAGCAGTAGCCAAGGAATCGCTCGATCGGGTTCAGTTAACAGCCATCGATCGATCGCTCGGGTTCAGTAACGCGTAGCCTGCAGTGCAATCGCTCGGGTTCAGTTAGAGCCCAACGCCTCGCTCGGGTTCAGTTAGAGCCAACGCCTCGCACACACGCGCGTACGTGTACGAGAGAAACGCACATCGCTCGGCCCCCGACCTCCCACCGTAACCGGGAACTCCCCGAAATTTTCCTCCCCCTCGCTTCTACCACGGTTTTTTCCGTCATGGACGGCCCAAAGAATGTCATGCAGCTGCGTCTCCGGCCCGCCCAGGACGAAAAGCCCATTTTCTGTCATGATTTTTTGTCATAGAAGTACGAGCCCACCACATCTATGATGATACCGGGTTTTGTCACAATTATCGTCATAGAAGTGTCATATGTATGACAGAAAAAAATTCGTTCGGCCCAAAATGTCACGGATGTGTCTTTTTTTTGTAGTGCCATTTTGCGCACTGTCTCCTGATAGAGTAGGTTGAGGCTGGTGCCACCGTCCATCAGGACTCGCGTCAGGTGGAACCCATCAATTATTGGGTCCAGGACCAGTGCGGCTGAACCGCCATGACGGGTACTGGTCGGATGGTCCCGACGATCGAAAGTGATCGGGCATGACGACCATGAATTAGATTTTGGGGCGACTGGCTCTATCGCGTAGACGTCCCTGAGCGCGTGCTTGCGCTCCCTTTTGGGGATGTGGGTATCATATATCATGTTCACTGTTTTGACCTGAGGGGGTAACTTCTTCTGTCCCTTGTGTTCAGCGCCCGGGGCTCCTCGTCATCGTCCTCGCTTTGCAATCCCTTCTCCTTGCTTTCGGCATTTAACTTGGCGGCCTGTTTAAAAACCCAACAATCTCTGTTGGTATGATTGGGTGGTTTGTCTAGGGTGCCATGAATCTGGCACGGACGATCGAGTATGCGGTCCAAGCTGGATGAGCCCGAATTGTTCTTTTGAACGGCTTCTTCCGCTGACCAGACTTAGAGCCACTGAATCCGGCATTGACCGCCATATCATCGGTGTTGTCATTGTTGTCTCGACGCTTGTGTCTGTTGCGTCGGGACTTGTCGTTGCTATTTCTGGATTCAGGGGTGCCGGTGTCGCTTGCATTGTTTTTGCTACGGGCCAGCCAACTATCCTCACCCGCACAAAAGCGGGTCATGAGTGTCATGAGGGCTGCCATGGACTTCGCCTTTTCTTGGCTGAGGTGGCGGGCGAGCCATTCATCGTTGATGCTATGTTTAAAGGCCGCTAGGGCTTCGGCATCCGGACAGTCGACGATATGGTTCTTTTTAGTTAAGAACCTAGTCCAAAATTTCCTGGCTGACTCTCCGGGTTGTTGAACTATATGGCTTAAGTCATCGGCATCTGATGGACGGACATATGTACCTTGGAAGTTGTCGCGGAAGGCGTCTTCCAAATCCTCCCAGCTTCCAATAGAGTTTTCAGGCAGACTGTTTAACCAATGCCGAGCTGGCCCTTTGAGTTTTAACGGAAGGTATTTGATGGCGTGGAGGTCATCTCCGTGGGCCATATGGATATGGAGAATAAAATCCTCAATCCACACCGTGAGATCAGTTGTTCCATCGTATGATTCAATATTCACGGGTTTAAACCCTTCTGGGAATTCATGCTCCATTACTTCGTCAGTGAAGCAAAGAGGGTGTGCGGTGCCTCTATATCGGGCCACATCGTGACGTAGCTCTGATGGAGTCCGTCTGTAGTTTTCGGCTCGCGCATGACTAGGTTTGTCGCGTCCGAATAGATAGCCATCGTCACGTGTCGAGGCACGTCCTCGCGATCCGTAGATCGATCTGGTATGTCCTGCTCTGTTGTTCAGGTCCTGCCGAAGGTCATATGTATGACCGCGAGTTGTTTTACCTCTGCTTTTACGATGAGGCGGGGCGGGTTGGTGTTCGGCTTGAGTTGCCGCTTTATCCCGACCATGTGGTGGTCGGTCAGCCGTATTGTGTGATGATGGTATAGGCTACAACGCCTTGTCGTCGAACCGAGGTAGCAATTTGCGCTTCGAGTAGCTTTTGGCTGGGCGCTTGAGGCTGTATTCTTCGGCTGCTAGGACATTGGTCCATCTATCATTGAGCAGATCTTGGTCAGCTTAAAGCTGTTGCTGCTTCTTTTCAAGCTCCTTGCAGTGGCTATTAGCTGGCGCTTAAAGCGCTCCTGCTCGAGAGGTTCCTCAGGTACGATAAAATCCTTGTTGTCGAGGCTCACCTCCTCCTCGGAGAGCAGAAGGTAACTACTGTCCTCCGAGTCTTCGTTTATGGCCTGTTCATTAGGGCTAACTTGCCCATCTTCCCGATCATCCTGTTCGACAGTTCGTTCATCGGGATCTTCTCTGTCTTCGGCACCGTCCAGAGTGTTATCGTCTCCCGTGTCAGTGTTGTTGTCTTTGCTGTGGCGTGATTTAGAGCGGCATCGCTGACGCCGTCGCTTTGGTTCTATCTTAGGAGCCTCATCCTCAATTGGATTCCCCTTGTCATCGTCGTTAGGTTTTTTAGGTGTATCCACCATGTACACGTCGTAAGAAGAGGTGGCCGTCTAGCGTCCGGTAAACGGCGGGTCTTGGCCTTGCTCCTCATCGGCATCGTCGTCCATGCCATCGATGTCTTCAAAGCCGTAATCGAGCATGTCGGTTAAGTCTTCGACAGTGGTTATGAAGTGGGCGGTGGGTGGGAAGCGAAATTCTTCGTCATCAGCCTCCGTTCGAACCGGATATAGTTCGGCTGTGAGCCCCCCGCTAAGGATAGTGCTCTTAACGAATTTAACACGTCGCCCAAAGGCGAGTGTCGGAAGATGTCTGTGGAGCTGAATTCGACGATCGATGACCGATCAAGCTCGACGTGTGCGGACGCACAAGGTTCGGAACCTGTAGCCGGAGACGAGTCCATGGTTCCGGTGACACAGATGTCACTTGAAGTTAGGTCTGTGTGCGGCTCCAACGCCGCTAAGTCTGCGACTTCCACAGCGGGGTTGAGCTTCCCGTCCTTGGATGGCGCCATCTGCTCCGGATCTAAGGCCAGAGCAGCTACAGGTACTATCTCCTGGGTATGGTCCGATGACAGATTTACGTCATGTTCATCGTGGTGGCAGGGAGCGGCTGCCGCGATCTCGAGTCCATCGAAGATCAAGTCTCCGCGGATATCCGCGACGTAGTTCAAGCTTCCAAATCTGACCTGGTGGCCAGGGGCGTAGCTTTCGATCTACTCCAGGTGGCCAAGCGAGTTGGCCCGCAGCACGAAGCCGCCGAACATGAAGATATGTCTGGGGAGGAAGACTTCCCCTTGGACAGCGTCGTTGAAGATGGTAGAAGGAGACATCAATCCTTTTGACGACGGCACAGTGGAACTCTCAATGAAATCACCAATGTCGGTGTCAAAACCGGCGGATCTCGGGTAGGGGGTCCCGAACTGTGCATCTAAGGTCGATGGTAACAGGAGACAGGGGACACAATGTTTACCCAGGTTCGGGCCCTCTCTATGGAGGTAATACCCTACTTCCTGCTTGATTGATCTTGATGAATATGAGTATTACAAGAGTTGGTCTACCACGAGATCGTAATGGCTAAACCCTGAAGTCTAGCCTGTCTGACTATTATGAGGATATCTGTCTACGGACCTTGCCCTCTGGTTTATATAGACACGGAGGGATTTAGGGTTACATAAGGTCGGTTACAGAGAAAAGAATCTTCATATTCGGACGCCAAGCTTGCCTCCCACGCCAAGGAGAGTCCCATCCGGACACGGGTAGAGTCTTCGGTCTTTGTATCTTCACAGCCCATCAGTCCGGCCCATGTCTAATAGGTCGGACGCCCGCGGACCCCTTAGTCCAGGAATCCCTCACCTCAGAAGTGCACCACCTGTTTAGAGATTTGTGGAAGGCAGCCAGCAGAATCAGACATCAAATTTTCTTCTGGTTACTACTTTATGACAGAATCAGCTCTAAAAGTCTCCTAAAAAGAAAGAACTATATTTTGCCAAGCTACACATGCACTCTCTGTCAAGAACAAGCAGAAGAAACTTGCATCTTCTTTGGGACTGTCAGTCTGCTCAGTCTTGCTGGGACTGCATTGCCCGAAATAGGCATAGAGGGATATCCGCTTTTGATGGCATCATCTTCCTCAAACAAGCTTTTCCCCCTCAGATTGCCATGGACATTGTTATAATGGGCTGTTGGAATATATGGATGCAAAGGAACAGGAAGATTTTCAGAAGCATTAGGCCAACCTTGGAAGCCTGGAAATTTGGACTCAGGCACGATCTCTCTCTAGTGAAGCACAGAACCAAGCATAAGAACATCGATTGCCTAGAGCAATCGATAAACTTCGATCTTCCTTAGTTCCCAGCTTATGATTTTTCCATGTTAGAGAAAACGGGAGTTGGATAATTTTCTTTCCTTTTTCTTTTTTATTGTTGTTTTATTTTGTACATAACTTTATTAATGAAAATTTACCGTAGAACAATTGTTCTACGGTTTCGGGGTCAAAAAATAGACCAAAACTGCCACACACAAAAAGCCCAATCTGCATTCTGCAAGTACTTGACAGACATGCTGCATTTGATGTGTCAAAAACATACAATCCTTTTTTGCTTCATGCTGCAATGTTATACTTGCATCCCAATCATCTATTTCTTGCCAATCGAATTCTGCTTAGGTACACCTGATTATCCTATTTTTAACATAGTGCAGATTTCGCAATCCGTAATTGGGACCATTTAGTTTCCTCTTTACTTTTGGGTTTCAAGTCATATATTTTTCCTTTATTAATTTATTATTCATTACAGATTGGCCATCTACACTGTCTGCTTCCTTGGTGGGAAGATGCTACTGTTAATTTTATGATTACCGGAGGTTATAATGTCCTAAACCAAATAAAGCAGGTTCTTTTCTATAAACATTCAAATTATGGTTTTGTCCGCTGTTCACATATGCTTACTCCTTATCCAATTTCGTTGCCTTCGCTCATTTTATTTAGATAAGCAAGAGAACACTCTGCCTGTCTCTGCATCCAAATATGCACAGCCAACTTGTTACCAAATCAGTAAAATATATGCGCCAGATGATCACTCTTGAAGGCTGTAGCCTTGCTTGCTGCAACAAAACTTGGGTGAAGTGAAGATTACGTACTGATCATGCAAGGCACCAAATAAGAGCTTCTTTACAGTACCCCTAAATAAATGTGAGCCATCCATCCATCTTAATCCCACGGCTAACCTTACACGGTACTCCAACACAAGTCCTAGGGAGTACTACCTCACAAAATAGGTGGAGTGCCTTGATGTTATGGGTAAAATGGTAATCTCTTTTTTTAGAGAAAGGTAAAATGGTAATTGATGGGTGATTTAGTTAGTATCGATAATTGCAATTTTGTATTAATTAACTAGAAATCAAGTGCAATCCCAAATCAATATCTTTCACAAAAAGAAATCCCAAAACGAGTATGATGATCGTGCGTGGCGGGGATAACCATCGCAGGGCCACCACCACCGAGTGGCTTAGGAGCAGGCAAAGCTGCTTAGTCATGCATGCATGTGTTGCAATCCAGGGTCGTGATTTGCAGTCAATTGCTGTCGCCGATAGCCGTGCCTACGCGAAGTGGTCGGCGACGGAGCCACATCCGCTGCACTGGATGCCCCTTCGCGGATGTCTGTGGAGGAGCACAGTCCTCGTACGGCGCAACTCGATTGATCTGCAATTAACGGGAATCCATGTGTATGGTTGGATAGAGTGTTTCTTGATTTAATAGTTGATGCGGTGAACAAACTCGATGCATCTCATGAGGGGAGCAGCAATGGGGAAGACAAAGACTAGAATGATCGTCCGCGACGAGCCGGGAACAAACAGTGCGAGATCGTCGCTGAGCAATGCGCTTAATTTGGACGGGATAAAAACAAAAACTAATTAGTCGAGAGAAAAGGTCCATGTAGATGGACGGTTAGATTTATCTGGTACTCCTAAGGGTGCAAGCGGCGCGGGCTGCCCACCAATCCCGCAACGCCGCCCCGCTAAACACATCATAAGTGGGCTCCCGCGGCTGTACGCAAAAGTCAAACAGGTTTATGCGGATGTCCCGGCGGTGCCCGCAATTTGCCCGCGTTCATGTACATTTATACGTACGCGCCATTATTCCCGTGGCCGCAGTCGAGCTGGCTATTCTCTCTGAACGTTGGCCTTGACCTGGAGGACCTCCTTGTGCAATACGTGCAGTCGGAAGATAGAAATATCAAATATTGCTCACGCATGCATGCGTATCAGCTCGTATCAGTCGACGAGAAACTTTGATACATGCATATTAGTGCGCACACATTACGTGTGTATAGATGGCGGGCTGGCGGCGCCGCGGCGGCCTGCGTATCCCGCATACGACGACCCGCGTCTCCCGTGTGGCCCGCTCGCGGGTTAGAGCGCGGGATGCGGGCTGCCCGCAACCCGTCCCACTTGCACCCTGAGGTACTCCCGCATCTTGTTAGGGAGTATCTGGGTACAGTAAAAACTCTCCCAAATAAATGCTATCGATGCTGGTTCAGAGTTTCTCCTTTTGCTCAATATTGGCTCCTTTACTTTCAGAAATGTTTTGGTTCTTTTTGTATGGATAGTTCAAGTGCTTCCTGCAGCATTAATAGAACCTGTTGCATAAATTTTTGCAATTTTTGTATACAACGGTACACTAAAGAAACTGCCATAGTATAACTGTCTTACATAACTTAACCAAAGCAGAAATAAACACTGACATTTCCGGTTATTACAAAACATAGAGCACCGCGAAACTCCAAATGGGTCTCTAGCAAAGCTGTAGAAACATCACTTTCGCCCTATGATCCTTGTCGTCAGCACTCATCAATGCAATCATGCACATGCCTCCGTGGACCGTGGTCACCTTCTTGAGCAGTATCACTCCAGCCTAAAGGTTTATTCGATCTTGTTCTTTGTGCAACATTGCCCAGGAGTCAATGTGGCTGCACAGGTTAAAGATTACAGCCGAAGGATCATCAGGAAATTTATGTTTAAAATACAAAGCTCAGTGTGTTTCCCAAATTGTCCAACACACTGCAGCTACCTCACAGATCATCATTTTTTTGCTGAGATAAAAGGAAAGATGAAATTCATCCTCCAAATATATCATCAATTGTATATATAAGCACCAGTTCATAATGTTACATCATTCTCATCTGCTTACTGTCAATTATAGACTCTATACTTCTGTCACTAGCATTTTGAACTGTTGGATATCACAATCTGGCAAGATATGGAAGAAAAATGAAATGGGTTGTGCAAGGGAATGGTTATTTCTGACCATGCCCTGTTTTCGTGGACAGGTAAAGCAAAAATGCCTGGTCTTATGTGGAGATGATGATGGGATAATTAGCAATAAGCAAGCATACGTAAGTTTACCTGAGAATGCCTAAATGACGTGCATTGTCTAACTTGCAAGATATATGCATGTCTCAGAGACTCGGACACAAATGCGCACCATTTCAAATGTGTTGCGGTGCTCTGCAGCGGTTACAACAGGAGCTCCCCAGCGCAATTTTAAGGCAGGTAGGGCAGTGCGGCCACATTCCCCATGTCGAGAAGCCGAGGAAGGCGGCAAAGCATGTACTTGACTTCCTCGGAAGCGATAGCGTGGACAAGGCGGACACCGAGGCCGAGGTATGCCATTCTTCACTGAAAGCTTTGCTGCCAGTGAGCCATCGACGTCTTACACGCACTGTCCGATGTGCTGCAGAACACGGTGAACAGAGGAGCAGATCCCTCAGGCTAGCGTGCACGAGGTAACATGTACGTGCCGCATTTGTGCTGTTTAGGCCAACTCCACCGCACGACTCCAAACAGACGTCTATTTTGTCCGGATTCTGTTCGTTTGGGTAGGGCAATGGGGTCGTGTCCGGACGTGTCCTGGGCGCGCGGCTTTGTCCCATCCTGTCCGTCGCGGCCAAAAATGCCCATATTTTCATCAAAACTAGTTTTACAACCCAAAATGTTTGTCTGAAAATTAAAATAGTTTTACAACCAAATCAAAATTGTCTACACTGAACATAAAATGGACCAATACATCTATTGATTGCCAATGTGATCCCACACGTGCTCTACCAAGTCATTTTGAAGATTCAAATGAGTGTGCCAATCACGCATCTCATGATGGAATCGGACAAACTGTTCAAATGTGGTTGGGTCTTGGTGTAGGGGCTCAATATTTTCACCTTGATAATCAAATCCTTGGTCGAAGATACTCTCATCACGCTCGTCCTCGACGATCATGTTGTGCATGATCACACAAGCAGTCATCACCTCCCAAAGCTTCCTTTCATCCCATGACAGTGCAGGGTTTCGAACGATACCCCACCGGGATTGAAGCACACCAAAAGCACGTTCTACATCCTTTCTAACACTCTCTTGTATTTGGGCAAATCTCTTTCTCTTCTCACCTTGGGGTTTCGAGATTGTCTTCACAAAAGTTGACCACTAAGGATATATACAATCACGCTCCCTAGCGAGTTTGCCTCGCGCGGGTTCCTTCCCTAGTGAGTTCCGCTCCCCCCGCCGGCGGCCACTCCGGCCCCGGCGTCCACCACCACTTCCGCCGGTGGCCACCTAGGCCCCGGCGCCCTCTCCCTTCCCCGGCAGCCTCCCGGGCCCCGACCTTCCTTCCGCGGCGCTCGCCAGGGGGCTGTTTCGCCATGGCTTCGGGTCCGGCCAGCCCCGCCTCGGTGTCGTCGAGGCTGCAGCCCATCGTCTCCGGCTTGGGCCTGTCAGGCTCGTCTAGTTCTTCGGACGCGTCCACTGGTACTGGAAGTGCGCTGGCTCGAGCTATCGATGGCCCGGCTGCGGCACTCTCCGCGCCATGGCGCAAGCCGGGGCCGTCCCGCAAGGCTCTCTGGCGCGGAAGAAAAGCGCTTCGGAAGCACGCGACGGCGGGAGGAGCCCGGTCGTGCTCGTCGGCGTCGTCCCAGGAGAGGAGAGAGATCCCGGCGGATCTGTTTGGCCTTTGCTTCTCTTGCTTCAGGGAGGGTCACCGCCGGGAAGATTGCGGCTTTCCACCGCTGTGCATCCGGTGTGGTCTGGAGGGTCACATTTCTACGGACTGCAAGCGGCCGAGGAGCCAAAGGTCAGAAGAAGATCTCCGGCGGGATGCCGTTGCCAAGGTTGCGCGTGTTTCGCAGCCATCGATGCAGGCTGGACTCGCGAACAGGCTGTCGCCGGCGGCTAGGCAGACCGCTCCGTCGGAGAGGTCCTCGCCAGTGCCGGTTGACACCGCACCTGTGGGGTTCGGGCAGGCATCGGCTGCAGCTGCTACTTCCGGTGGCATCTGTGTGCTCCGTAGGACGCCGGAGATGGAGGATCTTGAGCAGCGTTTGAGGCTGGCGGTGGTGGCGTACGTGGGCGGCACTCGACCCCCGGTGTCGTGCCGGGAGGCGGCGGAAGGAGTGTCGACAGCCCTGCGTATTCCACTCCATCGGTTCTCTATCCAAAAGTTCCATCCCGAGGACTTCCTGGTGGTTTTCGCCTCGCCGGAGCTACGCAACAAGGCATTGGCGGCGGGCACCGTTGAGTATGGCTACTTCAAGCTGTTCATCAAACCATGGCTCAAGCAGGCGCAAGCGGTGTCCAGAGTGATGCGTACTCAAGTTGAACTCATGATCAAGGGGATTCCATCTCACGCGTGGACGACCGAGACGGCGGCCGAGCTCCTTGGCTCGTCATGTCTGGTTGAGAGTTTGGCTCCGGAGACGGAAAATCGCGAAGATCTCTCCCTCTTCAAGCTACGAGCATGGTGTGTGGATCCTGATGAAGTGCCGGCGGACAAGCGGCTATGGGTGCCGGAGCCGGAGGAGAACGGAGGGCCGGCAGCAAGGTCACCGACGACCCGTGCTTTGCTGGAGTATAAAACGCTCATCCACATTGGAAGGCTGCGCGAGCACGAGGGTCCAGAGCGCTGGTTCAGGCCTCCTAGTTCCGATGGTAGCGGGCAGAGTGGCTTGCCGGGGAACTCTGAGGACATCTCGGGTCGGGGAGAATGGAGCGTCTTGCCGTGGTCGAGGGGTGCACGAGATCACCGCGGTGGGGCGCCGGGCAGTGGTGCGCACGGCGGCTCTTACAAGCAGGCTCTGTTGGGTCGCATCAGGCCATCACAGTGGAGGTTACCGCCGATGGCTCATGGCAAGGAGGTGTCGGCGAGCGTGCCCGTGGTCACCACGGCGGCTGCGACAGGGACTTGCCAGGGAGAAGCGGTGGCTGCAGCCCAAGCATTGCCGGTGGCACAGTTTACCACAGATGATCCGGTGGTGCAGTTTGCCACAGAAGATCCGGGCAGGTGTAGTGGGACCCTGCCACGCCAGGAGGCTACGGTGGCCATCTTGCACGTTCCGTTGGGCCCGGGTAGCCAGGCTTTTGACCAAGTGGTGACAAGGGATCAGGCACCCACCAATGCCAACTCGCAACGGGTGATTGACAGCGCGATTTGCGCGGATCCCATGGAGGATGACCATGCGCAGGATAAGACGTGCCATCAATCAAATCCCGCCTTCCCGTCCACAGCCTTTCGGTGCGGGTCACCAGCGCCCAATCCGCTGCCGTGGAGGAGGCCCCACTGGATCCGCTGCCAGACAAAACCGCACAGGGATTGCCACCGGTCTTGGACGCGCTGCAGCTAGCGACAACGGAGAGGATTGACAAGCCTTCAGCTGATTTGGTGGATACGGGTCCCAGTATACAGGAGGCTGGTGCTGGTTTTGAGAGGGCCGATGTGACCGCGCCACATGCATGCATGCAAGAGGCGTTGCATGGCGGCAATGATATTGATGCTGGTGCAATTATTGTACAGCGCCGCGAGGAGAATCTATCTGCGAAAGAAATTGCAGCGCTTGGGAACATCAAGGCGTTTTGCGCTGGATTGCTTAAAAAACTTGCACCGCCGCTTCTCAAGGAGTTTGAAGGTCTGCGAGGGGTCAAACCAGGCCATGACCCATTCACCCCACGCCGCACAACTCGGTCCGTCTGTGCAAGTAGCTCTAGGAAGACGAAGGCCTTGGCAGCTGAAACGGTGCTGCTTAGAACCTTGGGTCTGGATTGTGATGATCTGGCGGTCTCGGAAGATGCGCTAGGTCAGCTCCGTACAGTCTTCGACTCACCACTCCAGGAGCCGCAGTTGAGGGCCATCGCGGCTATCTTCGGGAAGGCGATACAGCTCAACCTCGCAGAGGAGACAGGGATGGCAGAGCCGATCTTGGCGCAGTAGGCACGTTGGTGCTGGTGGCGTTGGAGGCATTTCGTTCCAATGTCGTTCAACGCTTTGGAGTTAGTGTGTTGGAATGTTAGAGGCCTTAACAGTCCGGCCAAAAGGAAGGCGCTTAGGGGTTTTGTGGATTCCACTCGCGCGGCGATTGTTTGTATCCTAGAAACTAAACTTGAGGTGGTGGACACCTTTGTAATCCTGCAATGCATGGGGCCGAACTATGATGGTTTCACTTACTTACCGGCGTCGGACACGAGAGGCGGTATCTTTGTGGCATGGGACATCACACGGGTCCTCTTGTCGAATTATGTCAATGACTCCCATAGCATTTCGGCGTACGTCTCACCCAAGGAGGGAGAGCCGTGGTGGCTCACAATAGTATATGGGCCTCAAGAAGATGAGCGCAAAATTAACTTCCTCAATGAGCTTTCGGAGCGTAGATCCCTATGTCCAGGGCCATGGCTCGTCTTAGGAGATTTCAACCTCATCCTTTATGCGGCAGACAAAAACAACCCTAACTTGGACAGGAGAATGATGGGGAAGTTCAAGCGCTTTGTGGATGATAACGCGCTCAAGGAGCTCTTTTTGCATGGACGCAAATTCACGTGGAGCAACGAAAGGGAGACACCCACGCTCACAAAGATCGACCGTGCTTTTGTTTCCGTAGATTGGGAGCTTGACCATCTGGAGTGCTTGCTGCAAGCACTATCTACCGAGCACTCCAATCATTGCCCACTCCATCTTGCTCTTGAGGAGCACATGCATGCCAGAAGGAGGTTCCATTTTCAAAAGTTCTGGGTCAAAATGGATGGATTTTTGGATGTAGTCAAGGAGGCCTGGGTCTGTGATCCGGATATCACAGACCCGTTCTTGCGCTTAGACATCATGCTACGAAACACAGCACGAGCGCTTGCTACATGGGGGCAGAAGGAGATCGGGAACATAAAGCTGCAAATTGCTATTGCGAACCTAGTCATCATGCGGTTTGATTGCACTCAGGAGAGTCGTAATCTGACTGAGGAAGAGAGATGGCTTAGACGAACCCTAAAACAGCTTGTACTTGGGCTGGCGTCCCTAGAGAGGACTATTGCGCGACAGAGGTCAAGAATTACATGGCTTCAAGAAGGGGATGCTAACACGCAGTTGTTCCACCTGGTAGCGAATGGGAGACGTATGAAAAACTACATTTCTTCCTTGACCATGGATGGGTGCATCATCACGGATCAGAAAAGGCAAGGAAGAAGCCTTCTACAAAGCTTACAAGGACCTGCTAGGCAAGGATAGAGCCCGAGATTTCACACTTGATTTGGAGGGGCTTGGTGTCATGGCCATTGATCTTTCGGACCAAGATCGTGTGTTCACTGAGGATGAGATCTGGGCAGTTATCAAGGATATGCCTTCGGATAAAGCACCTGGGCCGGACGGGTTCATTGGCATTTTCTTCCAAAAAGCGTGGGAGATTATCAAGATGGATCTTGTTGCTGCGATTCACAAGTTTTTCCTTGGCAATGGAAGGGGTTTTGGAAGGCTCAACCAAGCTCTGATCACTCTGATTCCGAAGACACCGGATGCTTGCGCGGTGTTTGACTTCCGACCTATTTGCCTTGTGCACAGTATGCCCAAGATAGCTTCTAAGATGTTGACTGCCAGGCTAAGACTGCGCATGGGAGAGCTAGTACAGACGAACCAGTCCGCATTCATTAAGGGCAGATGCTTGCATGATAACTTTCTCTTGGTTCGGCAAATGGCGCGCACGATGCATAGGAGGAAAGCCAAGGGAGTGATGCTCAAGCTTGACATAACCAAAGCTTTTGATTCGCTGGCGTGGCCATTTCTGTTTGAGGTGTTAAGAGCCAAGGGCTTCTCGGAGCGCTGGATCTCTTGGATTGCGATCTTCCTCACCACCGCTAGCTCGAGGGTGCTGGTGAATGGATGTGCTGGTGACAAGTTCATGCACGCTAAAGGACTAAGACAAGGGGACTCGATATCTCCCTTGCTGTTTGTTATTGCCATGGATGTGCTTACGGCCATCATCTCCAAGGCGCATGAGGCACGAGTGCTTAGTACTATCAATGGATGTAGCCCAATGCAGCGCTTGTCCCTGTATGCTGATGATGTGGTGCTCTTCATAAAACCAACATGGCCAGACTTCATGTGCGTTAAAGAAATCCTTGCTATATTCGGAGTGGCATCTCGGCTCAAAGTCAACTATTCCAAATCTGCGGCAATCTTGATCAGAGCAGAAAATGAGGATGAAGAGCTTGTTAAGTCTGCACTGCCATGGAGAATCGACACCTTTCCATGCAAATACCTTGGGCTCCAGCTTAGCATCAGGCAACTCAAAAGGTCAGAGTGGCAGCCAATTGTTGACACGGCTCTCCACATCCTACCAGGATGGCAAAGGGGTCTCGTGACGAGGTCGGGGAGGCTCATTCTTGTCAATCAAGTAATGAGGGCGCGCGCTACACATCATCTCGTGATAGCAGAGGCACCTAAATGGGCTCTGGAGAGAGTGGATAAGGGGTGTCGGGCATTTTTCTGGGCCGGAACCGAGGCGGTGAATGGAGGCAAATGTGTCGTCTCCTGGGCTAGAGTGTGCAGGCCTAAACACTTGGGAGGCTTGGGTGTCATTGACCTGGCTAAGCACGGTATCGCTTTAAGACTCAGATGGGAATGGCTCAGACGCACTGATGATTCCAGGCCGTGGCAAGGCCTCAACCTAACCTCGGACAAAAAGGTGGATCAAGCTTTTGGAAGCCTTGTCAAATGGGAAGTTGGTTCAGGAGGCAAGACCTTGTTCTGGAAAGACCGATGGATACATGGAGCAGCTATTAAAGATTTTGCACCCTTCGTTGTGGCAAAGGTGCGGACACAAGTGGCAAACAGGAGACTTGTGCGAGATGCGATGTGCATGCATTCATGGATGGACGATGTAGTGGGTGACCTATGCACTGAGGGTCTCGCCCAGTTCATCGGCCTCTGGGAGATCCTCTTGGAAGTTCGTTTGGACGCTCAGGTCGAGGACTGCCCCATCTGGGCTTGGAACACGTCTGGAGTCTACACGGCATCATCTGCGTACAAGATGCTATGCGAGGGAGGAGTCAGATTCCACTGCTTCGGAGCCATATGGAAGTGTTGGGCACCGCTTGCGTGCAAGCTATTCATGTGGCTTGCGGTGCAATATCGTTTATGGACCTCGGACAGGAGAGCTAGGCACGGACTGCAAGACCAAGCTTCAAAATGTTACATGTGTGACCAGGAGGAGGATACAGTCGATCACATTTTGCTGCAGTGTGTGTTCTCGCGGCAAGTGTGGTTCCGCTGCACCACTAGGATGGGTTTGACGGCCGACATATGCCCAACAAATGACTCAAGATTGGTGCAGTGGTGGACGGATACGAGAAAGCGAATGGATAAGCAGTCTCGGAAAGGCTTTGACACCCTCGTGATGCTAATCTGTTGGAAGATATGGAAGCAAAGGAATGCAAGGGTATTCGGCACAGGCATAATCAAGAACGAGTGGGATACGGTAGACTCTATCTTCGATGAGTTGAGGACTTGGGCCAAAGCAGGAGCTTTCGGAGGACAACTGATCATAGAGTAGTCGAGTAGAGCTAGGGAGTGGTGTGGAGGCTTGGTTAGGGTCGGTTTGTGACTCCTAGCTAGCGATGTGTAATCTCTTGTACATATTTTTCTTCCTCCTATAAAGCTAAGGTACGCCATTGGCGTATCCTCGAAAAAAAGGATATATACCATCTGCTAGATAGTATCCCTTGTTGTACTGGTGACCGTTGATCTCAAAGTTGACAGGTGGGGAGTGGCTTTCTGCAAGCCTCGCGAAGACTGGAGAACGCTGCAGCACATTGATATCATTGTGAGAACCTGCCATGCCGAAGAAAGAATGACATACCCAAAGATCCTGTGATGTCACTGCTTCTAATATGACAGTGCACGCCTTGACATGCCCTGCCAAGCAAATGGACAGTTCTTCCACTCCCAGTGCATACAATCTATGCTGCCAAGCATGTCTGGAAAGCCTCTAACTGCGTTGGTCGTCAACAATCTCTCTGTATCAGCGGCAGTTGGCTGCCTCAAGTACTCTGGGCCAAACACCTCGATCACAGCCTGACAAAACTTGTACATTGACATTAGACATGTTGTCTCACTCATACGCACATACTCATCCACCAGATCACCTGGAATTCCATATGCAACCATGCGGATGGCCGCGGTGCATTTCTGGTAATAGAAGAATCCAAGCTTGCCAAGGGCATCCGTCTTGCACTCGAAGTATGGGTCATGAGCAACCACTCCCTCTCGGATACGATTGAACACATGCCTTGACATTCGAAAACGGCGACGGAATTTATCCGGCTTGAAGAGCGGGGTGTTGGCAAAGTAATCGGCATAGAGCAGGGCGTGGCCTCTCTCCCTGTTACGGTTCAGGTTGGCAGCACGGCCAGGGACTGACCCCCTGTACCGAGGAAGCTGCCGTTGAATGTGGTCATGAACGACCAGTGCAGCCACCACGAGATCTTCATCATCCGACGACGAATCATCCGATGAACAAAGGAAGTGATGGAAGAAAAACTCGTTTCCACTGTCCATACCTTTGTGGGAAAAATGCCGAACACCTTGCGGTCGTGGTGGCGAAGAGGCCGCGATGATCACCTCGACGCAGCAGGGGTGGTTGTCGGCCGGCTACTGGCCGCTCTGGAGCTCTCGTCGAAAGCTGCCGAGGCCGCCGTGGTACGTCGCCGGCGGTCGTCTCCCCTCTGTGACCGACAAAGACGGCGACGGCCAAACCTCCGATCGATGGCCAAAACTACGGCCAAAGCGCGGGCTGGTGGCGGCCATGTCGAGACGTGGTTTGGTAGGGACGCTCGGGGGCTGCACGGTGAGGAGGCGGCCGGAGAATAGCGACGGCGTCGGCGGCGGGGCAGGGCGGGAGAGAGAGGATGGAAGCGTTGGGAGCGGAGGGACTGCTAGTGTCCCCGACAGACGGGTCACGGAGGGACAAGGGCATGCGTCCAGGCTGTCCGCGCGCATCCGTTTCACCCCAAACCGAGCACAAGTTTGGAACGGGGATGAGTCGAAAACGGACGGGATCCGGACATTTGTCCGTTTGAAGCCGCGCGTTGGACCGCGCTATTCATCTATTTACTCCAAATAGACGCGCGCGGACATGATGAGATCGCATGGTGGAGTTGGCGTTACGCTCGCCCCAGCAACATCCTGCCTGCGTTCTGGTCCAGCTTGGAGGAGCTGAGCTGATCAGCGTGTACGTACAGGCCCCAAGAATACCTCGCCCGCGGAGGTGGAAAAGGTTGCACTGGACTAAAGAACTCGAACAGTTAGCGGAGGCAGAAACATGTCTCTGTCTCTGCTCGTCCGTCAGCTCCTCTTCTTTAGGTTGCTGGTTTAGATTAGCACGCTAGACAAGTGTATGTATCGGTTGGCACAGTACGGTCACATGGTGGTTTCGATCGAGCATGCCCGTCCGTCTCGTTGTTGTATCTCAACACGTATGTCCATATGGATGTGACGGTCTCCTGCAGGGCTGCTCTGTTCCGGGGAAATACAACCGAGGCTGCGTTCAGGTGTCTTTAACCCGCTATATAATCATCAGATTCGCTAAATCATTGGTTGCTGCGGCCGCCCGCGTGCGAACTTACACTTTTCCAAGAGTCTTCGGCGGCTAACCGATGGTGGACCGGACACCCACTACGGGCTCTGATATTACTCCCTCCATTTTATAATGTAGTACTTTTTCTATCTACGTGCTTCAACTTTGACCGTAAGTTTAACTATCAAGACCGATTGCGGCGGGGTAAAAGTTATATCAGTGAATTCGTATTCGAAAGAAGTTTTTAATTATGTAATTTTTTTTCCGCCGTAGTTGGTCTCGTTTATTAAATTTATGGTCAAAATTTGACCTCAGAAAGCGCGGACGCATTATATTTTGGAATGAAGGGAGTATATCTTTGACGAGGCAAATTTAGTGACCGTCGTAGCAAAAAAAAATATTTAGAGGATGCTTGGATCCAAGAGACTATTTTTAGTCTGACTAAAAATAGTCTTTTTTAGAGGCTAAAGTTTCAAGCACCCCTGACTAAAGAAAGGCTAGAACTAGTCTTGAAGCTAAAATTTTTTAGTCATAGAAAACCTACTAAAATATGTATTAGCCCTCTCTCTCATTATTTAATGCCTCTCCTTTAACACATGCGAGTTCTGAATTGAATGGTTTGGAGGATAATAAATGCTCAATAACTTGATTTTAGGTCTTTTTAGTATTTAGATCCAAGCATGGGTGAGGCTAGCAAGTTTTAGTCCCACTACTTTTAGTCATGAGACTAAAACGTATCCAAACACCCTCTTAGCAACAGCGTCATTGCCCACGATCACCCGGGAGAACTCAGCGCCCACCCCACACGTACATATACAGACAGTATCAAGGGATCGACATAGACAAGAGACCGGCCGGAGAAGATGAGCAAGGTATGCGTCACCGGAGCGGCAGGCTACATCGCGTCCTGGCTCGTCAAGAAGCTCCTCGAAAGAGGCTGCACCGTCCACGGGACCCTACGGAACCTCGGTATGCGCCCGCCCTCTCTCACGCTGATGTCTTCATGCGTGCCGTTGGCCCCCGCGGTCTTCTATTCTTCTCTGAGCGTTCTTGGTCCGTCGTGGACACGCAGGGGATGAGAAGAAGACGGGGCTGCTGAGGGGGCTCCCCGGCGCGGCGGAGCGGCTGGTGCTGTTCGAGGCGGACATCTACGACGCCGCCTCCTTCGAGCCGGCCATCCAGGGCTGCGAGTTCGTCTTCCTCGTCGCCACCCCGCTGCAGCACAACTCCGGCAGCTCCAAGGTAACCCACTCGTTAGTCTTCTCGGCCGGTTGTGTCTCGATCAGGAGGATCACAAGGGTACTTCTTAATTATACAAGAAGGTAGACAGGGACATGGATCATCTGCTCCGAGCTCAAAAATACCCACGTAAACAGTAAAATCCAAAAAACAATACTGTAAAAAATCACCTACAAAAGACATCTGTGGAGGCATCAGGCATGTACAAAAAAAGCAGAATTTGGGAATCAAAAACACACATTTGGACCCCGCAAAAAAGCACACACATTTGGAGCACTCAATTTTCTAAAAAATTAGGGCACAAATCACTATGGATGACATTCGGTGGCGAAATTTTGCTGGATGTTAGAATAATTATTGATGTTCGTCCAAAAAGGTTTCAAATTGTTTTCGTTTTTTCTTTTACAATTTTATCGGAACCTTTGCGGGGATTAGAGTAACACTTTTGCTATCACAAACACAACACCGGTGGACATATGTTCACACAGGAAAGGTTATTCCGCGGTCAGCTGACCAGGAAGACCAGCAAGGGTCTGTGGTCATTGTCCGACAGCTACTGTGGCACTTTCGGAAGGACAATCACCACCTGCAACTCTCACTTCTGATGTTCGACAACTTTATTTTTTTTAACACAAACATTCAGAAATGTCTCCATCTTTCAGATTTTTCCAACAATTTTAATAATTCCGAACATCCAAACTTAAATACACCCGCATAAAGAAGGCACTCCTATATTTACGAAAATAAAGAAAGTACTGAGACAGGGACATGAATCATCTGCTCCGAGCTCAAATACATCAATATAAGCAGTAAAATCCAAAAAAAATAGTAAATGCAATTTAAAAAGAATCAGATTTGTTTGGATGAACTCAATATGTCTTCTAACATCCTATAAAAATACTCAAGTAATACCCGCGTGCATTACAAGATTTTACCTTGGTCATCAATATAATCAAACAAATATAAGTTATGTGCGACAAAAGGTTATATAGTTGAATTCGTATTCCAAAAAATGTATTCAATGATTTTCTTTTGAAGAACCTCTTCGAGAGGGCAGGGGCTACCTGCAATTTCCATTAGAAGGATAGAACATGTCCTGTTTATATGGAAAACCGAACCCAAAAAACCTACAGAAATGAGCCAGTTTAGAAGGAAAACCAGACCCAACAAGTGAACATAGCTCGGTTAATTAGAGAAAAACCAGGCAAAACCCACCAGTACCCATGGCCACAAAAACCTAGCTAACCTAGGCCAGGAGAGCCGTAAAAAATGACACAAAATCAACTAAGGAGCACTTCAACTGCCACCACCTCGCCGTTTGAGAGAGACGCTAACACAGAAGGGAAGCGGTCCCGGGCCTCCCTAGAATCAGAGGAAGGCAAGACACCATACTCGGAAGCATCGCCGCTCCATGCCTGACCGCACCCTAAATCGTTGGCCCCCTTGGGATCTGCCAATGCTGGGACATGCGCCAACCACGGGATCAAAACTCCAAGGACCGTGCCTCCAAGAAGGAAACGACATGGAAAATGCCGCCACAGTCTGACCCAGCAAGCCAAGTCAAGGCTATCACCCGAAGTAATGGACCCCATCGGATGGGAGGTGCCAATGCTTCTCAAACACTCACCAAGAATGGAGCATCGTGAAGAGTGTCGTCGTTGCCAGCACCGACAAAGTCGAACAAGACTTTTGTCCAAAGCCACAAACAATGCCAAAGCCAAACTGCAACAGGGAAGTCCATCGCACGTCGCCCAATATTGACCCACTAGAGGAAAAGTCATCGACCATGCCAACCCGAATAGCCATACCCGCCAGAGACCGCCACCGTGCTGCAACACCACCGTAGAACACCGGCAAGCCAACTCCACCCACCAAGTGACACAACACCACACCCCGCCAACCACTACCCCACCTCCACTAGTGCCTTAACGCGCGCATATCATTGGGCCCTCTGGTCCGCTGCTGGACCGGAGATATAATTTTGAAGTCACAGAACTTATATTTTCAGTCATGATCATAAATATTGTGAAACAAAATAAAATTTCCTATCACCATCTCAACACGGGTAATCCACGATGTCTTCATTTTATTTATCCATCTTGATTCATTTTTGGTGTATTGGCAATTTGTTGTATTACACTTTAAACTAATCCAGAGTCATGCTTAGGCCAAAATTGATGGCAATGAAGTAATCTCGGTGTAATTGATGGACATAGTTAAACCTTGAAATGTGCGCGTCTTAGACTCACGAGGAAGAGTAATACGGTACAGGATTCATGCAATCATGCAATGAAAAAATAACCGTGGCTACGGTCAACGGTCACCCATGCAAGAGCGTTCTTGTTTTAGAGTTTCTGCATCAGATTGGCAATCCGTCCCCCCTACACATCGGTCGACGTGCCCGTGAGTGACCCCTGTTGGGCAGCCCCTCATATCTTTTTTTCGCGAATACGCAAAGTTTGCATACCTTTTCATTCATGGAAGAAGAGTGTCAACATGAGATTACACACACTCACAAGCCATGTGTGCTAGAGGCATGTTTGTGAGTGATGGAGCAAACAGAAAAAGGGGTTGCTCACCCCCAAAACACAAAAAGGCTAACTCTCGGGAATGATATTTCTTATCCCTGTAGCACCGGCCTTAGCCCAGAGGCGCCTCGTCTTTGATGGTGGTGTTAAGCTGAGAGGCCGATGGCTGATCGTGGTTGAAGACGCATCCGTTGCGATGCTTCCATATCCACCACACATTGAGGATGGTGATGGATGCGAGGCCCTTGCGAGCGGAGGCTGACGCTTGGTCGGACGAAGTTGTCCACCATGTTTGGAAGCGGGTGTCACCATCTGGTAGGCTAGTTGGTGCTCTCACCTAACTAAGTATTTCATGCCATATTTGCCTAGAGAAGGAACAACCTACAAGAAGATGTTGCATCGTCTCTGGCTCTTGGTCGCATAGGGCACACACGTCGTCGTGGGTGAGGCCGTGCCGTGCAAGACGGCCCGCCATCCAGCAATGCTCTTGCATTACGAGCCCCTCATATCTCCTGCCGGACAACAACACTCCTCATATCTAACCCTTTAAATCCATTCAAATCCATACACGTCCATCATACACATTAATATCATAAGATCATTGTGTAGTTTCATAATTTTAACGTATATAGTTCAAACATTTTTTTGAAGTGCACAATTCAAACATTAAACTCTTTGGTCCTTCTTAGTTTCTATTGTGGGTCCACATATGCTCTGCAAGATTAGTTAGTAGTGGACCCACATGTGCACTTGTTCATCTCAAAGATTATGATGAATTTGCAAAAAAATTGTAATCTAATCCGCATCTTATTTCGGGATGTGGACTTGTTCACCAGGCTTCTCAAAATCATGAGTTCGAACAGCCCCTTCACACTCGTCCTTAACAATCATATTGTGTAAAATGACACAACATGCCATCAACTTCCACAAATTCCATGATTACCACATCATAGCAGATCCATGAATAATTTCCCAACGAGCTTGGCGCACTCCAAATGCCCTCTCCACATTCTTCCTAGTCGCTTCTTGCATTCTTGCAAAGTGACTTTTTTGTTGTCATGGGAATTGGATATGGTCTTCACAATGCCGCCCATCGAGGATATATATTATCTGCAAGGTAGTACCTCATGTTGTAGTCGTGCCCGTTGATAATGTTTTTTTCTAGAATATGCACGAGCGTGCATATCATATATTGATAGAAGAAGAGTAGGGATAGAACCCTCCACCCAAGTTTACATACACCTGGTTACAAACACTGGATCTACCATGATCCCCACAACAACAGCCGACTACTCTGGGCTGGCCCACTGATGTCTACTACACAATCTTATTCTTGTAGACGTTGTTGGGCCTCCAAGTGCAGAGGTTTATAGGACAGTAGCAAATTTCCCTCAAGTGGATGACTTAAGGTTTATCAATCCATGGGAGGCGTAGGATGAAGATGATCTCTCTTAAATAACCCTGCAACCAAATAACAAAGAGTCTCTTGTGTCCCCAACACACCCAATACAATGGTAAATTGTATAGGTGCACTAGTTGTTCGACGAGATGGTGATACAAGTGCAATATGGATGATAGATATAGGTTTTGGTAATCTGAAAAATATAAAAACAGTAAGGTAACTAATGATAAAAGTGAGCGAAAACGGTACTGCAATGCTAGGAAACAAGGCATAAGGTTCATACTTTCACTAGTGCAAGTTCTCTCAACAAGGATAACATAGGTGGATCATATAACTATGCCTCAACATGCAACAAAGAGTCACTCCAAAGTCACTAATAGTAGAGAACAAACGAAGAGATTATTGTAGGGTACGAAACCTCCTCAAAGTTATCCTTTCTGATCGATCTATTCAAGAGTCCATAGTAAAATAACACGAAGCTATTCTTTCCGTTCGATCTATCCTAGAGTTCGTATTGGAATAACACCTTAAGACACAAATCAACCAAAACCCTAATGTCACCTAGATACTCCAATGTCACCTCAAGTGTCCGTGGGTATGATTATACGATATGCTTCACACAATCTCAGATTCATCTATTCAACCAATACAAAGAACTTCAAAGAGTGCCCCAAAGTTTCTACCGGAGAGTCAAGATGAAAACGTGTGCCAACCCCTATGCATAAGTTCACGAGGTCACAGAACGCGCAAGTTGATCACGAAAACATACATCAAGTGGATCACGTGAATATCCCATTGTCACCACAGATAAGCACACGCAAGACATACATCAAGTGTTCTCAAATCCTTAAAGACTCAATCCGATAAGATAACTTCAAAGGGAAAACTCAATTCGTCACAAGGATATAGAGGGGGAGAAACATCATAAGATCCAACTACAATAGCAAAGCTCGCGATACATACAGATCATGCCGAATCAAGAACACGAGAGAGAGAGAGAGAGAGAGAGAGAGAGAGATATCAAACACATAGCTACTGGTACATACCCTCAACCCCGAGGGTGAACTACTCCCTCCTCATCATGGAGAGCGTCGGGATGATGAAGATGGCCACCGGAGAGGGATTCCCCCTCCGGCAGGGTGCTGGAACGGGTCTAGATTGGTTTTCGGTGGCTACAGAGGCTTGCGGCGGCTGAACTCCCGATCTAGGTTTCTTTCTAGAAGTTTAGGTGTATATATATAAGGTGTTGGAGTCGGGAACAAGTCAGGGAGGTCCCCGAGGCAGACACGAGGTAGGGGGCGCACCCAGGGGGTAGGGCATGCCCCCCACCGTCGTGGGTGCCTCGGGACTCTTTTGGCCCATCTTCGATACTCCGTGGGCTTCTTCTGGTCCAAAAATAATCTCCGTGAAATTTCAGGTCAATTGGACTCCGTTTGGTTTTCCTTTTCTGCGATACTCAAAAACAAGGGGAAAACAGAAACTGGCACTGCGCTCTAGGTTAATAGGTTAGTCCCAAAAATCATATAAAATAGTGTATAAATGCATATAAAACATCCTAGATGGATAATATAATAGCATGGAACAATCAAAAATTATAGATACGTTGGAGGCGTATCACCCACCTAGTTAGATCTCCAAAGAAAGACTCTAAATCTCCTTTAAGGAGTCCCGTCGTCCGCCAGTTTCCGCCTTCCCGATGGATGTTGGAGATCACCTGCTGCGGGGATGGAAGCGCGCCACCATTAAAAACGACATCATTCGTGTGTTTCCACATCTCCCAAAGGCTAAGAGTGATGATGGCCTTGAGATCTCTCCTTGAGTACTGGCTGGTCGTCCGCGTGGTGGACCAGTCTATGAGAGTGTCAGATGCCATAGGTGCCTGGTCCGGACACCTGAGGCCCTGCCAAATGCGTCCCCACACTATGCGGGCAAAACACAGGTCAGTAGGATGGGATTTATAGTCTCTTTGGCTTGGTTGCAGAGTGGGCAGGCCTGTTGATGCAGAAGGCCTCTCCGGGCCAATCTGTCGGAGGTCCAACACCTATTTCTCATCACGAGCCACGTGAAGAAGTGATGCTGTTGCGGGGCTCGCTGTTTCCAAACCATGTCTGCGTACGGTGACGCTTCCCATTGCAAAGTCTCCTGAACATGGGAGATCGCTGTAGCACATTGATGTCGTTGTGAGAATCAGACATGCCAAAGAAAGCATAGCAAATTCACAAGTCCATTGATGTGACTGCTTCGAGTATGATGCTGGCCTCTTTGATGTGACCTTGGTGCATCCCGCGCCAACCCTTGGCTAAGTTACTCCATTGCCATTGCATGTAATCAATTGAACCAAGAATACGTGAAAGGCATCTTGCCGCTCCAATCACCATCAACTTTTCTGTATCTTGCACACTTGGTTCTCTTGGATATTTTGCTCCAAAGACCTGCACCATGACGTGTGCAAATCTCACAGTGGTCTTTAGGCATGTCCTCCCCATCCAAACCATCTCACCAACGACATCAACAGTGGTACCTGGTGCAAACATCCTCATAGTAGTCGTGTATTTTTGCTTAACAAAGAATGAGAGTTGTCTGCTGCAGTCCCTGGTGAACCTGAAGTAGGGATCATGTTCCTTCACTCCCTCCACCATGCACAAGAACAAGGGTTTCTGCATATAAAGCGTCGAAGAAACCATGTATCAAAGAATGTTGGTTTGGGATCAAAGTACTTGTAGGGAAGTCATGCTCCAGCGACCCTATCTCGGTTCAAAAGTATCCTCCCTTTGATACAACCCTTGATGTTCAGAATGTGATCCACCTCTCTGCCCATTTCCTTCTAGATGCTCATGTTCATCATCATCTTGATATCTTCGTCCAACTCCAACAAATCGAAGAACTCTTTTGCATTAATTCATCAACCTTCGTGTTTCCATACTCCTCATCAGGATCCGTCGTTTTGCCTACATAAGAATCACAAAAAACTGCTCGAACAATTTGTCGAACACATAGACGGCAAGGTGCAATCCGAGAATAGCCGGACGTACCGTGGCGTCCGGGGTGGCATAAGTGTACGGAGCGGTGAGACGGCCGTCGGCCGGGGATGAGTTTTGTGGAGGTGATGGCGGTGGACTTAGGGGAGGGCTGGAGCGGACGAGGGAGAAGAGAGGAAATGGCTCATCTGATAAGGCAGGGGAGATTTGGTGGAATTTGTGATGGATCCTGTTTATCGAATCCGACGTGCGGGTCCCGGCTTATCATACCCGCCGCAGATATGGGATAGATATGAAGTGCCAGCCAACCCGGCATATAGGACCGGTCAGAGGTGCCCGGCCAGGTCACGTTTTTGTGACCGGTCACTGACCGGACCGTGTGCTCAGACGCATAGAGAACGTTTGAGGATGCCGGCTCTAGATGCTTTTACCAGCAAGTTGCATGCACGACTATTCAAATCACAACATACACTAATGTCACATTTCACTTTAATCGATTGTAGCTAAGTTATGTCATGCCTTTCTTTTATATGATTTGATTTTGCAGTACAAGGACACCACCGAAGCGATCGAGGACGCGACGCGTGCCATCCTACAACAGTGCGAGCGGTCCAAGTCAGTGAGACGTGTCATCAGTACGGGGTCTGTTATCACGGCGTCGCCACTCCGCGAGGACGGGAAAGGGTACAAAGAGTTTGCGAATGAGTCCTGCTGGACTCCGCTCGGCCTGCCCATTGATCACAGCAACGAATTCATGGACGTGAGTGCTTTCTTGCGATTTTGATGTTTTTTTTCTGTACACGGTGATATCTTTTTAAGAAGTATGTAAACATATATGTTATACTGAGTAGTTTTTCAAAATACGTGAACCTTTTTTAACACAATTTTTTTGTAAACACAAATATTTTCTAAATGAGTAAATATTTTTTCAAAAGTATATGACCACATATCTAGTGGTGTTTGAATATATATTTTTTTAAATACATGAACATTTTTAACACATGATTTTTTCTTAAACATGTGATGAACTTTTTTCTCGAATATATGAACATTTTTATATTAAGAAACATGAATATTTTTATTTTCCAGCACATATTTTCGTTTTAAAACTATTTAAATAATATTATTTAAAACCTATTAAATTTAAAATTCCGGAATAATTTTGTGTGTGAAGATATTGCATCTGGCGATATAGACAACCTTGTGCATTATATAAGCTATTCCACGGAGTTTGTGTGGAATAAGAGCTGCCGGTCTTTTGCCTGTTCTTAAAATGAAAGTATATTTTGAGCAAATGGCCGGCTCGGCATGCTAGGCCGGCAACATTGTCACAAGCCTGCTCACTTGTTGTACTATCAAGCAATCTGTCCCCATTTTGTTGTTGTTACTTATGTTATATATGCAGGATTACCTCTCCTCTAAGTGCATCGCCGAGAAGGAGCTAGTCAAGTACAACGACCGCCCCTCCGAGAGCAGAGCGTTCGACGTCGTCGTCCTGTTACTGGGCCTCGTAGGAGGAGACACCCTCCTGCCGTACATCAACGAGAGCCAACACTTCATGCTGTCGCCTTTCACCGGCATCGAGCCTTACCACAACGCCCTCAGGTTCACGCAGGCCCTCCTCGGCTCCGTGCCGGTGGTGCACGTCGACGACGTCTGCGAGGCGCACGTCTTCTGCATGGAGCGCCAGCGCGACGTCGCTGCCGGTCGGTACCTCTGCGCCACCGCACACCCCAACATGCAGGATCTGGTGGAGCACTACGCGAGCAAGCACCCGGAGCTCAAGCTGGCGCTGAAAGAGTACTTTTCTTCGACTAAATGTTCCAAATCAGGTATCTCATGGTGCGTTTGAATTGTGATTAATACTAATCTCTCATTGCGTGTGGATTGTTAGGGTGGTGGGAGAGGGAGTCAGAGTGCAGGTCAACACGAACAAGCTTGTGGAGCTGGGGTTCAAGTTTAAGTACCGGGCAGAGGCGGTGCTTGATGGCAGCGTCGATTGCGGGAAAAAGTTAGGAGTGCTGTCAGTGGCGGATCAAGGATCCTAAAAAAAGATCTAACGGAGGAGAAGCCTCGTGAACAGTATATTCAAGCAGAGACCACCCGGATGAGCTACCCAAATTTGCTCAAGAGTGGAAACTGGTTAATATGGATGTGCCACCACTGGGTCAAGTTATCTTTTAGATGTTATATGTTCGTGTTCTTGTAATTTTTTCTTGAAACTCAATGAAGTTATTGTACTCCTTTGGCGATTAGTTTGGGTTGGTCTCATGAGTTGTTTCTATTAAGAGTCTGAAAGAACATATGTTCGAAACGTTTTCTTTTACCCCCAAACCGTAGAATAATAGTTGTACGGTATATTTTATAAAAACCCAATATATTACAAAAAGTTGGAAAAGAAGACCTAAAAGGCCAAAGATCCAAGTGAGGACCTAGCCAATGCCTGTTCTAGGTATAAGAGTCATGGATTTACAAATTATTGTATAACCACTTGGAGAAACTTTGTTCATACTTATCCTTAATATTGAATCTTAGGAGTTTCAGGTCTTGCTTCAATAGAACCTTCATGCCTGAATTGACTGTTGCGGAGCTCTGAAAATTTTGTCATTTCTCTAAATCCATACATTCCAACATCCCAATATAACAATTTCCGAAGCAAATTGTTTTGAAAGGAGTTCCCTTGCAAAGGTGGTGTCCTCATACACAGATGCACCTCTCTTTCTATTTGGTATCAATGAGTTCCAACAATCTTGTGCAAAGTTACAATCCCATAAAAGATGCATAGTGGTCTCTTCCGCCCTCTTATTGCAGTTAGGACAATAAGGATTGTCTAGGTGCACTCTTTTTCTTTTGAGAACTGCTATGTATTCCCTCCGTCCGAAAAAGCTTGTCCCTCATTTAGAACTAACTTGATGCTAGATATATTCATTTAAGGGACAAACTTTTTCGGACAGAGGAAGTATATTGGAAACGTACATAGGCTTTTGTGTGTGTGTGTGTGTGTGTTTCTTCGGACATGGAGTATTTGATCCCGAGCACATATGCTCCCGAATGAACAGTAAAATCAAAAAAATAGTAAAAATTCAAAAAATCTATTTTTTTGTGATGAACATTGACAAAATTTCTAATTGCGTGCAAAATTTCAGCTGAAATGACATTCGTGGAGGTCTGGGCAAAAAAATTTCGGATATGGTCTTTCAGGTGGCGTGAGTTGTGAAACTTATGTTCGGACACACCATTACACTGTGGTGTTTCAGGTGGCGTGAATTGTGATACTTATTCCACATTGTTTTAGATGAAGGCCAAACTCGAAACTCAAGTATTCACCTCCACGATCCGATCGTATAAATTTTATTTTCTTATTACGATGATTTTCCTCTTCACTTTGAAATTCTTTAAACTTTTCAAATGTTTCAGACATATGTTTCATTAAGTAGATATACCCATATCTGCTTAAATCATCTGTGAAGATCAGAAAATAACGATACCCGCCACGAGCCTGAACACTCATCGGACCGCATACATCAGTATGTATTATTTCCAATAAGTCAGTGACTCGCTCTATTGTTCCGGAGAATGGAGTTTTAGTCATCTTGCCCATGAGGCATGGTTCGCAAGCATCAAGCGATTCATAATCAAGTGATTCCAAAAGCCCATTAGTATGGAGTTTCTTCATGTGCTTTACATCAATATGACCTAAACGGCATTGCCATAAATAAGTTGCACTATCATTATTAACTTTGCATCTTTTGGCATCAATATTATGTGTATCACTGTGATAGAGATTCAGTAAACCGTTTACATTGGATGTAAGACCATAGAAGGTTTTATTCATGTAAATAGAACAACAATTATTCTCTGACTTAAATGAATAACCGTATCGCAATAAACATGATCCAATCATATTTATGCTCAACGCAAACACCAAATAACATTTATTTGGTTCCAATACTAATCCTGATGGTAGAGGGAGTATGCGATGGTGATCTTATCAACCTTGGAATCATTTCCAACACACATCGTCACCTCGCCCTCAACTAGTCTTTGTTCATTTTGTAACTCCTGTTTCGAGTTACTAATCATATCAACTGAACCGGTATCAAATACCCAGGGGCTACTATAAACACTAGTAAAGTACACATCAATAACATGTATATCATATGTACTTCTGTTCACTTTGCCATCCTTCTTATCCGCCAAGTATTGGGGTAGTTCCGCTTCCAGTGACCATTTCCTTTGCAGTAGAAGCACTCAGTTTCAGGCTTGGGTCTAGCTTTGGGCTTCTTCCTGGGAGTGGCAAATTTCTTGCCATTCTTCTTGAAGTTCCCTTTCTTTCCCTTTCCCTTTCACTTGAAACTAGCAGTCTTGTCAACCATCAACACTTGATGCTTTTCTTGATTTCTACCTTCGCCGATTTCAGCATCGCGAAGAGCTCGGGAATCGTTTTTGTCATCCCGTGCATATTATAGTTAATTACGAAGTTCCAGTAACTTGGTGATAGTGACTAGAGCACTATGCCAATCACTATCTTATCTAGAAGATTAACTCCCACTTGATTCAAGTGATTGTAGTACTCGGACATTCTGAGCACATGCTCACCGGTTGAGCTATTCTCCTCCATCTTGTAGGCAAAATACTTGTCATAGGTCTCATACCTCTCGACTCGGGCATGAGTCTAAAATACCAATTTCAGCTCTTGGAACATCTTATATGCTCCGTGGCGTTCAAAATGTTTTTGAAGTCCCGGTTTTAAGCCGTAAAGCATGGCGTGCTAAACTATCAAGTAGTCATCATACCGAGCTTGCCAAACGTTCAAAACGTCTACATCTGCTCCTACAATAGGTCCATCACCTAGCGGTGCATCAAGGACTTAATTCTTCTGTGCAACAATGAGGATAATCCTCAGATCACGGACCCAGTCCGCATCATTGCTACTTTCATCTTTCAACCTATTTTTCTCTAGGAACATATCAAAAATAAACGGGGAGTTACATCGCAAGTTATTGATCTACAATATAGATATGCAAATACTATCAGGACTAAGTTCATGATAAATTAAAGTTCAATTAATCATATTACTTAAGAACTCCCACTTAGATAGACATCCCTCTGATCATCTAAATGATCACGTGATCCATATCAACTAAACCATGTCCGATCATCACGCGAGATGGAGTAGTTTTCAATGTTGAACATCTCTATGTTGATCATATCTTCTATATGATTCACGTTCGACCTTTCGGTCTCAGTGTTCCGAGGCCATATCTGCATGCGCTAGGCTCCTCAAGTTTAACCCGAGTATTCTGCACGTGCAAAAATGGCTTGCACCCATTGTATGTGAACGTAGAGTTTATCACACCCGATCATCACATGGTGTCTCGGCACGACGAACTATAGCAATGGTGCACTACTCAGGGAGAACACTTATACCTTGAAATTTAGTGTGGGATCATCTTATAATGCTATCGCCGTACTAAGCAAAATAAGATGCATAAGGAGAAACATAACATGCAATCAAAATATGTGACATGATATGGCCATTATCATCTTGTGTCTTTGATCTCCATCTCCAAAGCACTGTCATGATCTCCAACGTCACCGGCCTGACACCTTGATCTCCATCATAGCGTCGTTGTCGTCTCGCCAACTATTGCTTCCACGACTATCGCTACCACTTAGTGATAAAGTAAAGCAATTACATGGCGATTGCATTTCATACAATAAAGCATCAACCATAAGGCTCCCGCCAGTTGCCGATAACTTTTACAAAACATGATCATCTCATACAACAATTTATATCTCATCACATCTTGACCATATCACATCACAACATGCCCTACAAATACAAGTTAGATGTCCTCTACTTTGTTATTGCAAGTTTTACATGGCTGCTACGGGCTTCTAGCAAGAACCGCTATGCATCAAAACCACAACAATTTTTCATCAAGTGTGTTGTTTTAACCTTCAACAAGGACCGGTCGTAGTCAAACTCGATTCAACTAAAGTTGGAGAAACAGACACCCGCTAGCCACCTGTGTTCGAAGCACGTCGGTAGAACCAGTCTCATGAACGCGGTCATGTAATGTCGGTCCGGGCCGCTTCATCCAACAATACCGCCAAATCAAAGTAAGACGTTGGTGATAAGCGGTATGACTATTATCGCCCACAACTCATTGTGTTCTACTCGTGCATATCATCTACGCATAGACCTGGCTCGGATGCCACTATTGGGGAATGTAGTAATTCAAGAAAAATCCTACGATCACGCAAGATCTACCTAGGAGATGCATAGCAACGAGACGGGGAGAGTGTGTCCACGTACCCTCGTAGATCAAAAGCGGAAGCATTATGTTAACGCGGTTGATGTAGTCGAATGTCTTCACGATCCAACCAATCAAAGTACCAAACGTACGGCACCTCCGTGTTCAGCACACGTTCAGCACGATGACGTCCCTCGAGCTCTTGATCCAGTAGAGGGTCGAGGGAGAGTTTCGTCAGCACGCCGGTGTGGCGACGGTGTTGGTGATGTGATCCGCGCAGGGCTTCGCCTAAGCACTACGACATTATGGCCGAGGTGGTAAACCGTGGAGGGGGTCGCCGCACATGGCTAAGGAACAACTGATGTGTCTTTGGGGTGCCCCCCGCCCCCGTATATAAAGGAGGAGGGGAGGAAGCGGCCGTCCTAGGGGGCGCGCCAAAGGGGAGGAGTCCAACTAGGACTCCCAATCCTAGTTGGACCCCCTTTCCTTTTCCGGAGGGGGGAAAGAGGGGAGGGAGAGGAAGAGGAGAAGGAAAGGGGGGGCGCGCCCCATCCCTAGTCCAATTCAGACTCCCTATAGGGAGGGGCGCGGCCACCACTTGTGGGCTGCCTCCCCTCTCCCCTATGGCCCATGTAGGCCCAATATTCCCCCTGGGGGTTCCGGTAACCCCTCGGTACTCCGGAAAAATACCCAAATCACTCGGAACCATTCCGATGTCCGAATACAACCTTCCAATATATGAATCTTTACCTCTCGACCATTTCGAGACTCCTCGTCATGTCCATTATCTCATCCGGGACTCTGAACAATCTTCGGTCATCAAAAACACATAACTCATAATACAAATCGACATCGAACGTTAAGCGTGCGGACCCTACGAGTTCGAGGACTATGTAGACATGACCGAGATACATCTCCGGTCAATAACCAATAGTGGAACCTGGATGCTCATATTGTCTCCTACATATTCTACGAAGATCTTTATCGGTCAAACCGCATAACAACATATGTTATTCCCTTTGTCCTCGGTATGTTACTTGCCCGAGATTCGATCGTCTGTATCATCATACCTAGTTCAATCTCGTTATCGGTAAGTCTCTTTACTCGTTCCGTAATGCATCATCCCGCAACTAACTCATTAGTCAGATTGCTTGCACGTCTTATAGTGATGTGCATTACCGAGAGGGCCCAAAGATACCTCTCCGATACTCGGAGTGACAAATCCTAATCTCGATCTATGCCAACCAAACAAACACCTTCGAAGACATCTGTAGAGCATCTTTATAATCACATAGTTATGTTGTGACATTTGATAGCACACAAGGTGTTCCTCCGGTATTCGGGAGTTGCATAATCTCATAGTCAGAGGAATATGTATAAGTCATGAAGAAATCAATAGCAATAAAAATTAACGATCATTATGCTAAGCTAACGGATGGGTCGTGTCCATCACATCATTCTCTAATGATGTGATCCCGTTCATCAAGTGACAACACATGTCTATGGTTAGGAAATTTAACCATCTTTGATTAATGAGCTAGTCAAGTAGAGGCATACTAGGGACACTCTGTTTTGTCTATGTATTCACACATGTACTAAGTTTCCGGTTAATACAATTTTAGCATGAATAATAAAAATTTATTATGATATAAGGAAATATAAATCATAACTTTATTATTGCCTCTAGGTTATATTTCCTTCAGTCTCCCACTTGCACTAGAGTCAATAATCTAGTTCACATCGTCATGTGATTTAACATAAGTAGTTCACATCGCCATGTGACTAACACCCAAAGGGTTATTAGAGTCAATAATCTAGTTCACATTGCTATGTGATAAACACCCAAAGAGTACTAAGGTGTGATCATGTTTTGCTTTTGAGAGAAGTTTAGTCAACGAGTCTGCCACATTCAGAGCCGTATCTATTTTGCAAATTTTCTATGTCTACAATGCTCTGCATGGAGCTACTCTAGCTAATTGATCCCACTTTCAAAATATATCCAGACTGAGACTCATATTCATCCGGATCGGTGTAAAAGCTTGCATCAACATAACTCTTTACGACGAACTCTTTATCACCTCCATAACCGAGAAATATTTCCTTAGTCCTCTTAGGTAACCCAGGATAACTTTGACCGCTGTCCAGTAATCCACTCCTGGATCATTATCGTACCCCTTGCGAAACTCATGGAAAGGTACACAATGGATCTGGTACATAGCATAGCATACTTTATAGAACCTATGGCTGAGGCATAGGGAATGACTTTTATTCTCTTTCTATTTTCTACCGTGGTCGGATTTTGAGTCTTACTCAACTTCACACCTTACAATACAGGCAAGAAATCCTTCTTTGACTGATCCATTTTGAACTTCAAAATCTTATCAAGGTATATACTCATCGAAAGTCTTTATCAAGCGTATTGATCTATCTCTATAGACCTTGATGCCCAACATGTAAGTAGCTTCAACGAGGTATTTCTTTGAAAAAATCCTTTCAATCACTCCTTTATGCTTTCCAGAAAATTTTACATCATTTCTGATCAACAATATGTCATTCACATATACTTATCAGAAAGGCTGTAGTGCTCCCACTCACTTTCTTGTAAATACAGGCTTCTCCGAAAGTCTGTATAAAACCATATGCTTTTTGATCACCTCATCAAAGCGTATATTCCAACTCTGAGATGCTTGCACCAGTACATAGACGGATCGCCAGAATTTGCATACTTTGTTAGCACCTTTAGGATTGAGAAAACCTTCTGGTTGCATCATATACAACTCTTCTTTAATAAATCCATTAAGGAATGCAGTTGTGACATCCATTTGCCAGATTTCATAAAATGCGGTAATTGCTAACATGATTCGGACAGACTTTAAGCATCGATACGAGTGAGAAAATCTCATCGTAGTCAACACCTTGAACATGTCGAAAACCTTTTGCGACAATTCGAGCTTTGTAGATAGTAACACTACTATCAGCGTTCGTCTTCCTCTTGAAGATCCATTTATTTTAAATGGCTTGCCGATCATCGGGCAAGTCAATCAAAGTCCATACTTTGTTCTCATACATGATCCTATCTCAGATTTCATGGCCTCAAGCCATTTATCGAAATCTGGGCTCATCATCGCTTCCTCATAGTTTGTAGGTTCGTCATGGTCTAGTAACATGACTTATAGAATAGGGTTATCGTACCACTCTGGTGTGGAACATGCTCTGGTTGACTGGTTGACCAACAAGGTTCGGTAGTAACTTGATCCGAAGTTTCATGATCATTATCATTAGCTTCCTCACTAGTTGGTGCAGGCGTCACGGAAACAGTTTTCTGTGATGAGCTACTTTCCAATTCGAGAGAAGGTACAATTACCTCATCAAGTTCTACTTTCCTCCCACACACACTACTAGGGAAAACCTTATACACAACATCTTAGCAGTAGCGCCGGACAAAACAGGTCACTATTGCTACTTAGTAGTAGCATTTTTTAAACCGCGCTACTGCTACTACTTTAGCAGTAACGCGTTCCGCGAAACCGCGCTGCCGCTATATTTGTACTGGGCGCAAATGGCTAGCCCCACTTAGTAGTAGCGCGTACCACTGACCAGCGCTACTGCTACGGCCCGTAGCAGTAGCGCGTTTCTAAATTGCTATTGCCTCTAATGCATAACCCCACTTGAAACTAGTCCACAGTTCTTTCACCCAGTGATGTAATAACTCATTATGATGTAAAAACAATCTCTAAATTGCTGTTGTATGAAAACTTGTATAAAGGTGTATGAATAAAACATGAAATAAAAAAGAATAAAATACGAAATAATAGTAGTAGCGCGTGCAGGGAGAAGAGCTACTAGTAATTACCAGTAGCGCTGTTTGTAGAAAATGCTACTACTAAGTCGATATAGCAGTAGCGTGGGTTAACCCACGCTACTGCTAACCTTTAGCTGTAGCGTCGTACCAGTAGCGCTCCATCCCGCGCTACTGATAGGCCTAAAACTCGCGCTGCTGCTAGGCTTTTCCCTAGTAGTGTCACTTCTTTCGAGAGTAACTCCTTCTCTAGAAAGGATCCATTCTTAGCAACAAAGATCTTGCCTTCGGATCTGTGATAGAAGGTGTACCCAACAGTTTCTTTTGGGTATCCTATGAAGATGCACTTCTCCGATTTGGTTTCGAGCTTATCAGGCTGAAGCTTTTTCACATAAGCATCGCAACCCCAAACTTTAAGAAACGATGGCTTAGGTTTCTTGCCAAACCACAGTTCATATGGTGCCGTCTCCGTGGATTTAGATGGTGCCCTATTTATAGTGAATGCAGCTGCCTCTAATGCATAACCCCAAAACGATAGTGGTAAATCGGTAAGATACATCATAGATCGTACCATAGCCAATAAAGTACGACTATGACGTTCGGACACACCATTATGCTGTGGTGTTCCAGGTTGCGTGAGTTGTGAAACTTATTCCACATTGTTTTATATGAAGGCCGAACTCGTAACTCAAATATTCACCTCCATGATCAGATCATAGAAAATTTATCTTCTTCTTACGATGATTTTCCACTTCACTCTGAAATTCTTTGAACTTTTCAAATGTTTCAAACTTATGTTTCATTAAGTAGATATACCCATATCTGCTTAAATCATCTGTGTAGGTCAGAAAATAACGATACCCACTGCAATCCTCAATGCTCATCCGACCACATACATCAGTATGTATTATTTCCAATAAGTCAGTGGCTCGCTCCATTGTTCCGAAGAACGGAGTTTTAGTCATCTTGCCCAAGAGGCATGGTTTGCAAGCATCAAGTGATTCATAATCAAGTGATTGCAAAATCCCATCAACATGGAGTTTCTTCATGCGCTTTACACCAATATGACCTAAACGACAGTGCCACAAATAAGTTGCACTATCATTATTAACTTTGCATCTTTTGGCATCAATATTATGTGTATCACTGTGATTGAGATTCAGTAAACCATTTACATTGGATGTAAGACCATAGAAGGTTTTATTCATGTAAACAGAACAACGATTATTCTCTGACTTAAATGAATAACTGCATCGCACTAAACATGATCCAATCATATCTATGCTCAAAGCAAACACCAAATAACATTTATTTGGTTCCAATACTAATCCCGATGGTAGAGGGAGTATGTGATGGTGATCTTATCAACCTTGGAATCATTTCCAACACACATCGTCACCTCGCCCTCAACTAGTCTTTGTTCATTTTGTAACTCCTATTTCGAGTTACTAATCATAGCAACTGAACCGGTATCAAATACCCAGGGGCTACTATGAACACCAGTAAAGTACACATCAATAGCATGTATATCATACATACTTTTGTTCACTTTGCCATCCTTCTTATCCGCCAAGTATTTGGAGCAGTTTCGCTTCTAGTGACCATTTCCTTTGAAGTGGAAGCACTCAGTTTCAGGCTTGGGTCTAGCTTTGGGATTCTTCATGGGAGTGGCAACTTGCCTACCATTCTTCTTGAAATCCCTTTGGTTCTCTTGCCCTTTTACTTGAAACTAGTGGTCTGGTCAACCATCTACACTTGATGTTTTTCTTGATTTCTACTTCGCCGATTTCAGCATCGCGAAGAGCTCGGGAATCATTTTTGTCATCCCTTACATATTATAGTTAATCACGAAGTTCCAGTAACTTGGTGATAGTGACTAGAGAACTCTGTCAATCACTATCTTATCAGGAAGATTAACTCCCACTTGATTCAAGCGATTGTAGTACTCAGACATTCTGAGGACATGCTCACTGGTTGAGCTATTCTCCTCCATCTTGTAGGCAAAATACTTGCTAGAGGTCTCATACCTCTCGACTCGGGCATGAGTCTGAAATACCAATTTCAGCTCTTGGAACATCTTATATGCTCCGTGGCATTCAAAACATTTTTGAAGTCCCAGTTTTAAGCCATAAAGCATGGCACACTAAACTATCAAGTAGTCATCATATTGAGCTTGCCAAACGTTCATAACGTCTGCATTTGCTCCTGCAATAGGTGTGTCACCTAGCGGTGCATCAAGGACATAATTCTTCTGTGCAGCAATGAGGATAATCCTCAGATCACAGACCCAGTCCGCAACATTGCTACTCTCATCTTTCAACTTACTTTTCTCTAGGAACATATCAAAAATAAACGGGGAGCTACATCCCAAGCTATTGATCTACAACATAGATATGCAAATACTATCAGGACTACGTTCATGATAAATTGAAGTTCAATTAATCATATTACTTAAGAACTCCCACTTAGGACGCAGTGCCACATGGTGCACAACCATGTCATGCAACAACGAGGAGCGAGTACATGAGAGGAGTGACTAGTGGGGCGACTCGGGGGGCGGCATCGGGGCCATCTCTGGGGATCACCGCACTACCCCTACCGGCGGGAGGAGGTACGTGGGAGGCCGGTTCTGGGTGTTGGCCGATGAAGGCACCGACGACTCTGACGACGACGATGGCGACTCGGATGACGGGCTGGCGGGCGTGCCATCTCCCACCCCTTCCGACGCGATTTGCGAAGCCCTTAGGGTGGGGTATCATGAGGACGAGGTGGCTCTGCTTGTGGATCAAACGATTCCTTCCGACGATTTGGCGAGGCTAGGTCTATGGGCGGAAGACAAGATCGAGATCGTCCGACGCATTGTTCATCGACGGACGGCGGCCACGGCGATCCGGCCTTGGAAGGGGCCTCTACCTAAGGTTAGTCTACCAAAACCGATTTTGTCAGATTACTTTACGGAAGATACTTGGAAGGTCGTGAAGAGGAAGAAGAAACGGCGGCCGGCGGCGGCGCAGGCGCCGGCGCCGGCAGTCGACCGATCAGGCGTGATCCGGGTGGCGCGGATTGCATGTTTGAAACATTTGCTGGGCCCCGAGGGGCTGGCGGCGGAGGAGCATTGTGTGGGCGGGCCTTCACTTGGGCCATCGGTCCGGTGTGACTTGCTTGAGTGTGGGCCGGGACTAGCTGGGCATGTGGCCCGGGCAAAACCGGTTCCTACTACAGGTGACATCGAACCTGCATGCATGGGTGAGTCCTTGCGTCGTGAACATCAGCCGCCGCTTAGGGTCCGTCGTTGCGCCCTCCCCGGCTTCCCCTCATACACGTCGAGCCGAGCGGCGCTCATCCCCCCCTTACGACGAGCATGGCGGGTCACGATGGGGCTATGCTGTCGGGGCCTGAGCCGGTGGCACCCGGGACGGTGGCTGCGGCGCCTCGTTCGGGGGCCTCGACCTAGTAGCTCCGAGCGGGGGGAGCTCCGCTGGCGCCGTCTCCTGCGCGAGCCCCGCCACCGTACGTTGTTGCACAGCCGTAATCAACCCAGATGGAGCCGGTGCATGGGGCTGCCGGGAGGCGCCAATCTGCCGCGGATCGTCATGGGCCGCCGGCACGCCCTGGTGGTGGCGGCGGTGGAACTAGGCATCGTTTTTCGGCTTTTCGTGGCAGAGCCTTCGATGATCGTGGGCATCACCGACGTCAATGGGGGCTGACGGCTATGACGTGTACGGTGAAGGTCAACATCACGACTCTTCATCCTCGGGCGGAGGGCATGGTTATGCCTGGAAAAGCGATGGGGCAGCAGAGCGTCCGTTCCTCGGCCCTCCGGGAGGTTTTGTTGAGGGGGCATCGGACCGGACTACAGACAGAAAGGTGGTTTCAGAGGATCTAGAAATGGCTGTGATACGTCGATTTTGCATCATGCTTTTATATCGATATTTATTGTATTATTGGCTGTAATTACACATTATGTCACCATACTTATGCCTATTCTTTCTTATTTTACAAGGTTTACACAAAGAGGGAGAATGCTGGCAGCTGGAATTCTGGGCTGGAAAAGGAGAAAATATTAGAGACCTATTCTGCACAACTCCAAAAGTCATGAAACTTCACGGAGCCATGTTTCGGAATTAATAAAAAATACTGGCGAAAGAATCAACCAGAGGGGGCCCACACCCTGGCCATGAGGGTGGGGGCGCTCCCTACCCCCCTAGGCGCGCCCCCTGTCTCGTGGGCCCCCTGGCAGGCCTTCGGTGCCCATCTTTTGATATATGAAGTCTTTCACCCTGGAAAAAAATCAGGAGGAAGCTTTCGGGACGAAACACCGCCGCCATGAGGCGGAACCTTGGCGGAACCAATCAAGGGCTCCAGCGGAGCTGTTCTGCCGGGGAAACATCCCTCCGGGAGGGGGAAATCATCACCATCATCATCACCATCTATCCTCTCAGCGGGAGGGGGTCAATCTCCATCAACATCTTCACCAGCACCATCTCCTCTAAAACCCTAGTTCATCTCTTGCATCCAATCTTTGTCCCAAAACCTCAGATTGGTACCTGAGGGTTGCTAGTAGTGTTGATTACTCCTTGTAGTTGATGCTAGTTGGTTTATTTGGTGGAAGATCATATGTTCAGATCCTTTGTGCATATTAATACCTCTCTGATTATGAACATGAATATGATTTGTGAGTAGTTATGTTTGATCCTAATGACATGGGAGAAGTCTTGCTATAAGTAGTCATGTGAATTTGGTATTCGTTCGATATTTTGTTGAGATGTATGTTTCTTTCCTCTAGCGGTGTCATGTGAACGTTGACTACATGACACTTCACCATTGTTTGGGCCTAGAGGACGGCATTGGCAAGTAATAAGTAGATGATGGGTTGTTAGAGTGACAGAAGCTTAAACCCTAGTTTATGCGTTGCTTCGTAAGGGGCTGATTTGGATCCATAAGTTTCATGCTATGGTTAGGTTTACCTTAATACTTCTTTTGTAGTTGCAGATGCTTGCAATAGGGGTTAATCATAAGTGGGAGGCTTGTCCAAGGAAGGGCAGCACCCGAGCACTGGTCCACCCACATATCAAATTATCAAAGTAACGAACACGAATCATATGAGCGTGATGAAAACTAGCTTGATGATAATTACCATGTGTCCTCGGGAGCGTTTTCCTTCATATAAGAGTTTGTCCAGGCTTGTCCTTTGCTACAAAAAGGATTGGGCCATCTTGCTGCACCTTATTTACCTTCATTACTTGTTGCCCGTTACAAATTACCTTATCACAAAACTATCTGTTACCAATAATTTCAGTGCTTGCAGAGAATACCTTATTGAAAATTGCTTGTCATTTCCTTCTGCTCCTTGTTGGGTTCGACACTCTTACTTATCGAAAGGACTATGATATATCCCCTACACTTGTGGGTCATCAGGCCGCGGTGGCAAGAACCACTACCGTCAGCCTCCGCCGCCTGCCACTACCGTTACCGACGTCGCTGAGCCGACGATGTCTTCGAAGGTGGTTGTTCAGCAGATGCCCGCGTTGTCTGGCCAGGTCCTGGCTGCGGTGTCAGCCTTGGTTACTACGGAGGTGCTCGCGAGTGAACCGGCAGTAGCAGGCTCTGTTGGAGCGTCTGACAGGCCAGGTGGTGAGAAAGCTAGCAAATGGTCCCGTAAGAAAGAGAAAATGCTTTGCTATCGTTGTGGTGAGCAAGGATACTTCATTGCTGAATGTACTGCTGAGCTTTGTGATACTTGTTCCAAACCGGTGCATGCTACGGGAGAGTGCCCGCTTCTGCGTGAGCCCATGCTGGGTGTTACGATCTATGGTGTGTGCTGTGCTGAGTTGATGTTTTCGGGTCTCCTAGTTCTACGGAGATACCTGATATGCCTCGGAGTGCAACCACGGGGGTGTTGAAAGTTACCAAGGGTGACTTGACAGATGCACAGATCTTGCACAGGCTGAATGAGTTGGCACCATGTAACCATCAGTATGAACTTATCAGGCTCGAGGATAATATGTACAAGGTGGACTTTCCCTTGGCTGAGGACTTGGAGCGACTCCTGAGTTTCAGGTTGTGCAGAGTTCTAGGAACTGAGTGCATCCTCGAGTTTCATGAGTGGAAAAAGGTTGAGCCCAAAGGTAAACCACTCACTCAAGTTTGGCTTGGATTCTCAGGGGCACCGTCCAAGCCGCTGACTAACTTGGGGACGTTGGTTGGGAAAACCGAGAGGGTGGATATGGCCTTTACCCGTGCTCATGGGGTGGCCAGATTGCTTGTTAGCATCATCGATATTGAGTACATGCCAGATGTCGTTAAGTGGACCCATAGAGGCATGACTTATAACCTCGAGATTGAGTTCGAGGACACCGAGCTTTTCTTTGAGGCTTTGGCAGCGAATGATGTTGACATGCTTGATAAGGATGATGGTTCGAGTAACAAGGAGGTGCGATAGGATGACCGTGGACACGAGGCGTCTAACATCCTGGGATCCGACATGACGGCATCCGGGAAAGGGACTTCACCCTCCATGACTGCACCCATGAGCACTTTGAGATTTGGTTCATTCGAGCCTACATCTGCTCCTCCGAGATTGTGGAGTGATTGGGTGGAGCATGATGACGTGTTTCAGCAATCGCTTCCTACCCTAGATTTTGTTGATGCTGATGCTCCTGTGGATGATGAGTTTGTTGCCGTGCTACCCTCGGTGGAGAGTGCACCGACAGCACCAGCAGCATTTGATCTGGGTACCCAGCTATGTATTGTTGGTGAGGATGATCTTGGGCAGGCAGCCATGCGATCTACCTCTTTAAGTGGTGCTTCTCCGCAGGCGAGGATCCCATTCAGGACTGCTGCCGAGGAGGCCGTGCCACGGGCCATTGGTGTGGTCGGACCGGGTGGGGGCAAGGGCAGGAGGCCTCTGCCCATGATTCTCCTGTGGCGCACCCGGTGACTGGGGCCAGATAGGGTGGGAACGCGGGAAGGAGGCAGCGGCAGGACCGGAAGGAGGACTTGGGTAGGAGGCCTTCGTCCCTACTTCTCCCTTGGCGGCATCCGCTTCTCCCCGAGTGGTGTGTCCGGTGGTGACATCGCCTCACTCAGTCGGTGGGACCAGGTCGGAAGGGGGGCGTGGGCACGTGGCCTCCACTCCTTCCTCTCCCTTGGCGCCGACGGTTGGTGCGGTTCCGGTGGCGTACCTGGGGTCCGGTGCTACCTCTTGAGCTCTGTGTTGGATTTCCCCGAAGAGGAAGGGATGATGCAGCAAAGTAGCGTAAGTATTTCCCTCAGTTTTTGAGAACCAAGGTATCAATCCAGCAGGGGGAACGCCCCTACCCTCGTGAGCACCTCGTGGCTTTCTTGACGGAGGGTCCAAGTCTCCTAGATCTTATCTGATGAGAAAATCACGTTTCTGAAGGTTTCATTCCGTTTGGACTCCGTTTGATATTCCTTTTCTTCGAAACGCTAAAACAGGCAAAAAACAACAATTCTGGGTTGGGCCTCCGGTTAATAGGTTAGTCCCAAAAATAATATAGAAGTGGAAAATAAAGCCCAATAATGTCTACAACAGTAGATAATATAGCATGGAGCAATCAAAAATTATAGATACGTTGGAGACGTATCATCCGGCCACCGGACGATGCCGCGGGAGGCTTCCACGGCTCTCGGAGGTTTTTCGGTTGTTCCAGTTCAGTTGAGCTCTATTGGGGGTTGGGCAGGAGGCCCCACCCCAAATGGGGCCACGTGGGAGGAGATCATTGCTTTTGGAGGGATCCTGGGTCCTATTTCTGAAGGATGACAGACGAGCAGTCGTCTCCATCAGCAGCCGGATGTTGATGACATGCAGTTGAGGTGCGCTATGCAGGCGGCCAAGCTTCGTGACGTTGAGGTCACTACTGGTATGTCAGTCAATATGTCAAATTCGATTCTACATTTTTCCAATGATGAGATTGTTCACAATGCAAATCAATTAGGGGTCTCACTAGGTAGTAATGGTAGTGAAATCGCTAGATCAGTTAATGATATCCTCGATCTCGAAGTGGAGCGTGCTATGGAAATGATTTGTAACTTAGCAGTTGTTCAACCCATGAACGATTCCGACTTAGACGCGTTGGGGGTCAGGGTTCTTGATAGTTTTTGTGTGGATCTTGCTCCTTCGCTTCCTGAGACAGAGGAATATGAGGATGAGTCGATCCATGTTGATGTTCCAGAGGTTAGGTCCACGGAGGCCGGTTGTGAGGATCGGACGACGGACCAAAATAAGCCTAAGCGGAAGTAAAAAATGGAAGGTTTATCCAGTTTCAGATGTACGTAGAAGTGCTAGGATCTGTACCTCTAAAAAATTTCATGATGAAATATGAGAGGAATTTTTTGGAATCGCAGAGGTCTTAAAGACTTGGCTAAAAGAAGGTTTCTAGCCGATGTGTCTATTGAACACAAGCTGGACTTTATCGCCCTTTCCGAAACTGGAAGGGACAACTTTACCCCCAGTTCTTTAGCACTCTTTCTGGGGGTGTCGACTTCGACTGGCATTGCCTACCCCAAGAGGAAGGTCCGGCGGGATCTTACTTGGGGTTAAGTGTGATCCATTGGAAGTTCGGAGTGTGGTCATGGGAGACTTTGCGGTAAAATTTCGGGTCAGATCAAAGGCCGATGGGTTTAATTGGGCATTGGTGGCGGTGTATGGTGCTGCGCAGCCAGAAATCAAACCAGATTTTTTGGCTGATCTCGTTTGTATCTGAGATAACGAGCAGCTCCCAAGACTCGTTGGGGGCGATTTTAACATTATTCGAAGAAGGGAGGAAAAGAATAGTGAGAATTTTGATGGCAGATGGTCGTTTATGTTCAATACCATAATCGAAAGCTTGGATCTTAGAGAGATAGAGCTTTCTGGTAGGAAATTCACTTGGGCCAATTCATTACCAAACCCGACTTTTGAAAAGCTAGACCATGTCCTCGCTAGCGTCGAATGGGACCAGAAGTTTCCTTGGTAACAGTCCAAGCGTTATCGCGCGCAGTCTCGGATCACACCCTGTTGCTAATTGATTCATGTGAAGTCACCCATGTGGGGAATAATAACTATTTTCTTTTGAATTATCGTGGTTTGAAAGAGAAGGGTTCATGCATCTGATAGCAACGGAATGGGCTAAAGAATTAGGAGGGAGGTCTCCTGTTGAAAGATGGCAGAATAAGATTAGGCATCTACGAAGATTCCTTTGTGGATGGGCAAAGCATACACATGGGATTTATAAGGCTAATAAGGAAAGGCTCCATCTACTTATTCAATCCCTCGATATAAAAGCTGAATCCACTATTTTAGATACCAGAGAGCTGGAAACTAAAGTGGAGGCGGAGTTGAGACTGAAAGAACTCCTTCGAGAGGAGGAATTGAAGTGGGCATTGGGAGCTAAAGTTAGCAAAATCATCCAAGGGGATGACAACACTCAATTCTTTCATATGATTGCAAATGGAAAGCACCGAAAGTAGACGTTATTTCAGCTTCAGCAAGACGAGGGGACGATTCTAGGACAAGAGAACCTTAAAGTTTGTATAACTAATTACTATAAGTAGTTGTTTGGACCTCCGGATGATAATTTTGTATCCTTAGATGAGTCCAGGGTTGAGGATGTCCCTCAACTTGCGGCAGATGAGAATGATATTCTGACCGCCCCATTTACAGAGAAAGAGGTGTTTGAGGCCATTTCACAATTGAAGTACAATAAGGCTCCAGGGTCGGATGGTTTTCCGGCAGAGTTTTATAAAAAGTGCTGGCATATTATCAAAGGGGATTTTCTCTCGATGTTCCGTGATTTATTCTCTAGACATCTTTAGTTGTTTCAATTAAATATTGGAACGATAACTTTATCTCCTAAGAAAACAGAGGTTGTTCGTATCGAGCAGTTCAAGCCTATCTGTCTTCTTAATGTAAGTTTCAAAATTTTCACCAAGGTCGGGACTAATAGGCTTACGCAAATTGCGCACTCTGTGGTGCAGCCATCCCAAACTGCTTTCATGCCGGACAGAAACATCCTAGAATGGGTTGTAGTCCTGCATGAAACGCTCCATGAAATCCACACGAATAAACCAGACGGAGATGTTTCCAAAGTGGACTTTGAGAAAGCGTAAGATAAGGTCAAATGGTGTTTCCTTCAACAGGCTTTGCATATGAAAGGTTTTGATCAGGCCTGGAAAAGCCAGGTAGACTCTTTCACGCAAAAAGGGAGTGTTGGGATTAAAGTGAATGATGACATAGGTCACTCCTTCCAAACACACAAAGGACTGAGGCAAGGATATCCGATGTCACCTATTCTTTTCAACATAGTGGTCGATATGTTGGAAATTCTTATAAGAAGGGCTAAGGAGGCGGGCCATGTAGGCGGCCTTGTCCTGCACTTAGTTGACGGAGGTGTATCCAACCTAAAATACGCTGATGATACTATCATCTTCATGGAGCATGACTTGGCAAAGGCGCGAAACATGAAGCTGGTGTTATGCTTATTCGAACAATTGATCGGGTTAAAGATTAACTTCCACAAGAGCTAATTGTTCTGTTTTGGAAGAGCTAATGATGACCAAGATGCGTACAAACAATTGTTTGGGTGTGAATTGGGGGATTTACCTTTTATGTATTTAGGTACACCAATTCACCATCGTAAGCTAGCCAACAGAGAATGGAAGTGTACCGAGAATTGATTTGAGAAGAAACTGAGTTGCTGGAAAGGCAAGTTGATGTCATATGGAGGCTGATTAATTCTTATTAACTCGGTCCTCATGAGTATGCCCATGTTTCTCCTTTCCTTTTTTGAGATTCCCATGGGAGTCCGGAAGAGGCTAGACTTCTATCGATCTCGCTTCTTTTGGCAGAGTGATGAGCTAAAACGAAAGTACAAACTTGCTAAATGGGATATATTCTATAAGCCGAAAGACCAAGGGGGTCTAGGTATTGAAAACCTGGAGGTGAAGAATAGATGTCTTCTTAACAAGTGGCTGTTTAAGCTCTCTATCGAGACGGAGGCCACTTGGGCTCAGATCTTACGTAACATGTACCTCCACTCTAGAACCTTGTCCCAGGTGACAGTGAGGCCGACTGACTCTCCTTTTGGAAAGGGTTGATGAGAGTTAAATCACTCTTCTTCAATAGAACAACATTCATAGTTGGAAATGGTACCGCTACGAGATTCTGGGAGGATACATGGCTAGGGGAGACGCCCCTAGCACTCCAATATCCTTCTCTGTATAGCATTATTCAGCGTAGAGACGCTTACGTTGCAACAGTACTGCAGTCTACTCCACTCAACATTCAATTTAGGAGGACGCTAGTAGGGAGCCGTTGGGAAGCCTGGCTCAATCTTGTGAGAAGATTGATGGATGTTCAGTTGTCTCAATAGCCCGATAAGCTGTGCTGGTATTAACTAAGAATGGAGAGTTTTCGGTTAAATCCATGTACTTGGATGTTATCAACTCTAGCGCGATTCCCTGATCGAAACATGTTTGGAAAGTCAAAGTTCCTTTTAAAATCAAAGTGTTTATGTGGTTTGTACATAAACAAGTTATCTTAACCAAGGACAATTTGGCAAAACGCAATTGGACAGGTTCTACGAGATGTAGCTTTTGTGACCAGCATGAATCAATCAAACACCTCTTTCTCGATTGCCCTCTGGCAAAAATTATGTGGCGGACGGTTCACATAGCATTTAACATTACTCCTCTGAATTCCATCACCATGTTATTTGGGACATGGCTTGATGGGATAGATTTTGACACAGCGAGACACATTCGTGTGGGAGTATGTGCTTTATTATGGGCAATTTGGAATTGCAGAAATGATTTGGTCTTTAACAGAATAACAAATATTCATTTTTTGCAGGTTATCTTCCGAGCCACTGTGTTGACCCGTATGTGGTCGCTACTCACTCCGACGGAGGCCAGGGAGCGTTTGGTTATTGGATCTACCCGAGGGAGATGGTAGCACGGGATATTTTCAACTGGTTTGGATGGCGGTCATGTAGTAGGGTAGGCATTTAGTGTTCCTATATTTTTATGCCAGCTGGCTGTGGCTTTTCTATTACTGTTATGCTCTTCGTGAGCCTTTTTTGGTTTTTGTTCGAGACCTGGAGACTTGTGTTGGACCTTTTGCTTATTAATAATCATGGTCATATGCATCGTTCTGATGCAGAGGCTGGGGCGAACCCCCCTTTTAGAAAAAAATCTAAATGATCACGTGGTCCATATCAACTAAACCATGTCCGATCATCACGTGAGACGGAGTAGTTTTCAATGGTGAACATCTCTATGTTGATCATATCTTCTATATGATTCACGTTCGACCTTTCGGTCTCAGTGTTCCGAGGCCATATCTGCATATGCCAGGCTCGTCAAGTTTAACCCGAGTGTTCTACACGTGCAAAGCTGGCTTGCACCCATTGTATGTGAACGTAGAGCTTATCACACCCGATCATCACATGGTGTCTCAGCACGACGAACTGTAGCAATGATGCACACTCAGGGAGAACTCTTATACCTTGAAATTTAGTGAGGGGCCATCTTATAATGCTACCGCCTTACTAAGGAAAATAAGATGCATAAGGATAAACATCACATGCAATTAAAATATGTGACATGATATGGCCATCATCATCTTGTGACTTTGATCTCCATCTCTAGAGCACCGTCATGATCTCCATCATCACCGGCTTGACACAGTGATCTCCATCGTAGCGTCGTTGTCGTCTCGCCAACTATTGCTTCCATGACTATCGCTACCGCTTAGTGATAAAGTAAAGCAATTACATGGCAATTGCATTTCATACAATAAAGCGAAAACCATAAGGATCCTGCTAGTTGCCGATAACTTTTACAAAACATGATCATCTCATACAACAATTTATATCTCATCACGTCTTGACCATATCACATCACAACATGCCCTGCAAAAACAAGTTAGACGTCCTCTACTTTGTTGTTGCAAGTTTTACATGGCTGCTACAGGCTTCTAGCAAGAACCGTGCTTACCTACGCATAAAAAACACAACGATTTTTCGTCAAGTGTGTTGTTTTAACCTTCAACAAGCACAGGTCGTAGTCAAACTTGATTCAACTAAAGTTGGAGAAACAGACACCCGCTAGCCACATGTGTGCGAAGCACGTCGGTAGAACCAGTCTCATGAACGCGATCATGTAATGTCGGTCCGGGCCGCTTCATCCAACAATATTGCCGAATCAAAGTAAGACGTTGGTGGTAAGCGGTATGGCTATTATCGCCCACAACTCATTGCGTTCTACTCGTGCATATCATCTACGCATAGACCTGGCTCGGATGCCACTGTTGGGGAACATAGTAATTCAAAAAAATTCCTACGATCATGCAAGATCTATCTAGGAGATGCATAGCAACGAGACAGGGAGAGTATGTCCACGTACCCTCATAGACCGAAAGCAGAAGCGTTATCTTAACGCGGTTGATGTAGTCGAACGTCTTCACGATCCAACCGATCCAAGTACTGAACGTACGGCACCTCCGTGTTCAGCACACGTTCAGCACGATGACGTCCCTCGAGCTCTTGATCCAGTAGAGGGTCGAGGGAGAGTTTCATCAGCACGACAGTGTGGTGACGGTGTTGGTGATGTTATCAGCACAGTGCTTCGCCTAAGCATGACGACAATATGACCGAGGTGGTAAACTGTGGTGGGGGGCACTGCACACAGCTAAGGAACAACTGATGTGTCTTTGGGGTGCCCCCGTATATAAAGGAGTAGGAGACGGCCGGCCTAGGGGGCGCGCCAAATGGGGGAGTCCAACTAGGACTCCCAATCCTAGTTGGACTCCCTTTCCTTTTCCGGATGGGGGAAAGAGGGAAGGGAGAGGAAGAGGAGAAGGAAAGGGGGCGCGCGCCCCCTCCCTAGTCCAATTCGGAATCCCTATAGGGAGGGGGAGCGGCCACCTCTTGTGGGCTGCCTCCCCTCTCCCCTATGGCCCATGTAGGCCCAATATTCCCCCGGGGGTTCCAGTAACCCCTCGGTACTCCGAAAAAATACCCGAATCACTCGGAACCATTTCGATGTCCGAATGCAACCTTCCAGTATATGAATCTTTACCTCTCAACCATTTAGAGACTCCTCGTCATGTTCGTGATCTCATCCGGGACTCCGAACAATCTTCTGTCATCAAAAACACATAACTCATAATACAAATCGTCATCGAACGTTAAGCGTGCGGACCCTACGAGTTCGAGAACTATGTAGACATGACCGAGACACATATCCGGTCAATAACCAATAGAGGAATCTCGATGCTCATATTGGTTCCTACATATTCTATGAAGATTTTTATCTGTCAAACCGCATAACAACATACATTATTCCCTTTATCATCGGTATGTTCTTGCCCGAAATTCGATCGTTGGTATCATCATACCTAGTTCAATCACGTTACCGGTAAGTCTCTTTACTCATTCTGTATTGCATCATCTCACAACTAACTCATTAGTCACATTGCTTGCCAGGCTTATAGTGATGTGCATTACCGAGAGGGCCCAGAGATACCTCTCCAATACTCGGAGGGACAAATCCTAATCTCGATCTATGCCAACCCAACAAACACCTTCGGAGACACCTATAGAGCATCTTTATAATCAGCCAGTTACGTTGTGACGTTTGGTAGCACAAAAGGTGTTCCTCCGGTATTCGGGAGTTGCATAATCTCATAGTTAGAGGAATATGCATAAGTCATGAAGAAAGCAATAGCAATAAAACTTAATGATCATTATGCTAAGCTAACGGATGGGTCTTGTCCATCACATCATTCTCTAATGATGTGATCCCGTTCATCAAATGGCAACACATATCTATGGTTAGGAAACTTAACCATCTTTGATTAACGAGCTAGTCAAGTAGAGGCATACTAGGGACAATCTATTTTGTCTATGTATTCACACTTGTACTAAGTTTCCGGTTAATACAATTCTAGCATGAATAATAAACATTTACCATGATATAAGGAAATATAAATAACAACTTTATTATTGGCTCTAGGGCATATTTCCATCACGCAGTCATCGCCACAATTTTGAGCCCCACCAATGAGTGGAGTGCCATCCAAGGAATGTTCGCCTCACGTGTGAATGCTCGACTGGTGAACACCAAAATTTCACTGGCAAACATGCACAAGGGAAACCTCGGTGTGATGTAACATAGTATCTTGCCAAGGTCAAAGCCATGACCAATGATCCGATGTTTCGAAGTTTTGCCAGCTACAAGCCGGTCGAAGCGGTAAGTTTTATTTACACATAGTAGTTTTGGCGAACAGGGTATTTACCTTCCTGATTGGTTTTTTAACATATCAGTAGAATTGGAGCCGATGGATCAAGACGGTGCATTCCCCCACTCCTCAACCCGAGCTCCATGTTCGGGATGAGGACTGAGGTTTGACCGAGGATCCTCATATTGATCTCATCTTCGAAGATGGGGTCTTTTATCAAGAAGGTATGGATGGTGCCAAAGTGCCTATCTTGTTTGACCACACGGGGATGCCACCTCCTATTCTCAACACAGTTGCTGCTTGTAATCCAGCAAAGCGGAAGCGCTGCCTTTCTCGTGTTGCTCCGAAAGCGAGCACCTTTGCCCCTTCTAACAAGGATCATTAGTCTAAGTGATCGAGAAAAACTCCCGCCGAAAAGGAAAATGGTCCGAGGAGGGGTTCTGGGCCTGTCATCCGACAGGCTACTCCGGAGGAGCGTGCGGTGCCCAAGCCACCCTCCTCCGCTTCGTAAGTGCATATATGCAGCTTTTATAAGAATTTCTCTCTTTCTCATTAAATGATGAATTTTGATTTCCGATTTAACTTGTAGGCCTCCTTCTTCCGTTGAAATCCCAACGGCCGAGGCTTTAGGGGACAACATCCCGGCCCCTGGGATGGCTCCAACCCAGTTGCCGCCTCCCGAAGTATCTTGAAGTGCTCCTCGGTCGTCATCTTCGACGAAGCACTCTGCGACTCCTTCCGAGTCCGAGAGTATTGATGTCTACTACGCGACTTTATTCTTGTAGACACGTGTTGAGCCTCCAAGCGCAGAGTTTTGTAGGACAGTAGCAATTTTCCCTCAAGTGGATGACCTAAGGTTTATCAATCCGTGAGAGGTGTAGGATGAAGATGGTATCTCTCAAACGAGCCAGCAACCAAATACAAGAAATCTCTTGTGTCCCCAACACACCCAATACAATGGCAAATTGTATAGGTGCACTAGTTCGACGAAAAGATGGTGATAAAAGTGTAATATGGATGGTAGAAATATATTTTTATAAACTGAATAAATAAAAACAACAAGGTAGCAAATAGTAAACGACCACAAAAACGGTATTGCAATGCTTGAAAATGAGGCCTAGGGTCCGTACTTTTGCTAGTGCAATCTCCCAACATGGCTAATATAATTGGATCATATAACCACCCCTCAATGTGCAACGAAGAATCACTCCAAAGTTCCTATCTAGCGGAGAACATAAGAATAAATTGTTTGTAGGGTATGAAACCACCTCAAAGCTACTCTTTCCGTTCAATCTATTCAAGAGTCCGTACTAAAATAACACAAAGCTATTCTTTCCGTTCGATCTATCCTAGAGTTCGTACTAAAATAACACAAAAGCAAATTCATATTCATATTACTCAATCCAACACAAAGAACTTCAAAGAGTGCCCCAAGATTTCTACCGGAGAAAGAAAGAGAAGAACGTGCATTGATGGTAGCTACAACTATGTCGGTATTTCCCCGGAGAGGGAGGGATGATGTAGCATAGCGACGGTAGGTATTTCCCTCAGTTATGAAACTAAGGTATCGAACCAGTAGGAGAACCAAGAAACACAACGTAAACAACATCTGCACACAAACAACAACACCTTGCCACCCGACGAGTTAAACGGGTTGTCAATCCCTTCTGGGGTACGACGCCTCAAGATAGGCAAGCAGTCGTGAGGTAAATTGTAGTGGATTGGTAGATCGAACACCAAATATAATAAATAAAGATAAAACACAGTAAGGTATTTTTGTATCTTTTGGTTTAATAGATCTGAATAAAAATGCAAAGGAAAAGTAGATCGCAAGGCAAATATATGAGAAAGAAGACTCGGGGGCCGTAGGTTTCACTAGTGGCTTCTCTTGAGAAAAATAGCAAATGGTGGGTAAACAAATTACTGTTGGGCAATTGATAGAACTTCAAATAATTATGACGATATCCAGGCAATGATCATTACATAGGCATCACGTCCAAGATTAGTAGACCGACTCCTGCTTGCACCTACTACTATTACTCCACACATCGACCGCTATCCAGCATGCATCTAGTGTATTAAGTTCATGGAAAAACGGAGTAATGCAATAAGAACGATGACATGATGTAGAAAAGAACCGTTTATCTATATAGTGGTAGATATAGATCTCTTCTTTTTGTCCTTAGTAGCAACGATACATATGTGTCGGTTCCCTTTTTGTCACTAGGATCAAGCACCGTAAGATCCAACCCACTACCAGGCACATCTTCCCATTGCAATATAGATAGATCAAGTTGGACAAACAAAACCCAAATATCGAAGAAGAAATATGAGGCTATAAGAGATCATGCATAAAAGAGATCAAAGAAACTCAAATACTTTCATGGATATAAAATGATATAACTGATCATAAACTGGAAGTTCATCAGATCACAACAAACACATCGTAAAAGAGTTACATCATATGGATATCCAAGAGACCATTGTATTGAGAATCATCACCGGTGGCCATCTTCAAGCTTCTCGGCGGCCACCACGATGAGAAGGGAGTAGTCCACCCTCGGGGCTGAGGGTTTGTACCAGTAGCTATGTGTTTAATCTCTCTCTCTCTCTCTCGTGTTCTTGAGATGTCACGATCTTCATGTATCGCGGGCTTTGTCAATATTGAACGGGGTCTAGATTGGTTTTCGGTGGCTAAAGATGCATGCGGTGGCGGAACTTCTGATCTAGGTTAACCCTGAAGGGTTTCGGAATATTTGGGAATATATAGGGCAAAGAGGGGGTGCGGGAGGCCACCGAGGAGGGGTGGGTTGTGCCACCCTGGGGCACCCCCCTAGGTGCTGCTTTGGCCCATCCTGGGTGTTCTGGTCTGGAAAAATTCTCCAAAAGTTTCACGGTGTTTGGACTCAGTTTGATATTGATTTTCTATGATATAAAAAACAAGCAAAAAACAGCAACTGGCACTGGGCACTGGGTCAATAGGTTAATCCCAAAAAATGATATAAAGTTGCTATAAAATGATTATAAAGCATCCAAGAATGACAATATATCAACATGAATAATTCATAAATTATAAATACATTGGAGACATATCAGCATCCCTGATACGTCTCCAACGTATCTATAATTTTTTGTTGTTCCATGCTATTATATTAACTGTTTTGGATGTTTAATGGGCTTTATTATGCACTTTTATATTATTTTTGGGACTAATGTAACATCCCAAAATTCTAAATTTTGGAATGTTATATTATATAAATAGATTTGATTGATTGTTTGATTGTTGTGTGATTGATTGACTCAAAGTGAGTGCAATTCGAACTTTTTGAAAGTTAAATGAGAGGGAATAAAATGACTTTCCCAAAACTTTCACTTTGTTTTCTGATATCCATGAATTCAAATTCTTTCAAATACAAAACCCTAGATAGAAGATGATATGACTTCTTCCATTTAATTAAATGAAAAGGGTTTTTGAAAATATTTGAATTTCATTTGGAACTATTTCAAATTCAGAAACTTTAAGCAACTCAATGATTTTCGTAAGAGAAGATAAAATGACTTCTTCAAAACATATGAAATATGAGTTGGAAGTTTCAAAGAATCAATATTTAAAGTCCCCTTTGAATTTATTTCCAATTTTGAGTTATTTGGATTTTATACAAATTATTTTTCTCTGAAAATAAAATATATGGAAAATAGGGTAACATGATTCCCTACAGTAGAAAATTGGAGAGAAATAAATCTGAATTAATTTTGGTGTTTTTAAAATGATTTTTATTGGATTTTATTAGAGCCGTAGCACCCTTTGCTTTATTTGAATTTTTATATATTTTATTTGATGCTAGAAAAATGTTCATGTTGTAGAAAAACTTTTTCTGAAAATTTTGATATATCATATGCCCATATAATATTTTTTATTTTGTTTGTTTGTGTGAAAAAAATGTTTATTTTTTAAAAACTTCCCTTCCGCCGAACTGGGACGGCCCAGCTCCTCCGCCAGGCCCAGCCCAGCGCGCAGCTCGTCCCCGACCCCGAGCGGAGTCCGCCGCCCGCACGGCTCGCCGGCGACGCCGTGTCCGCCCCGGTCTCCTCTGCCCCTCCCCCAAGAAGCCGCCACCCGCCTTTAAAGCCCGAGGCCTCAGCCCGCCTCTCTCTGCTCCGCCGCCACCCTCCCGCATCGCGCCGCCGCCGCAGATCCCATCGCCGCGTTGCACTTCCGCCACAGCTCGCCTGCGCCGCCGCTTACTTCGCCACCGCCGCCCGCGTTGTTGTCTCACGTCGCGCCGCCACCACCTAAGCCGCTCCGCCGCCGACACCACTTCACCCCGCTTGCGGGAGAATGTCGCCGCCACCGTCATTGGTTTTCTCGCCGCCGGCCAAAACCGTGAGAACCGGTACAAAACCGCTCGGTTTCCTACGGTTTTTTTGTTTTCTTTTCAAAACCCCTAGATTGTTTTTTTATAAAACCGGTTTTTGTTTAGGTTTATTTATTTAGAGAATGTTCGCTGGTTAGGTTTAGAAAACGAGCGTTCATTATTTAGTCTTTTCTTTTTCTATTAGTTTTAGTCAGGGACTTATCCATAATTAGTTTCTTTACAGTCTGGCCCCTGTATTTCAAACGACCACATCTTTTTAACCATTTGTCCAAATCCAACGAATACATCGCCCACTTCTTCATTACGATCCCCTCTATCCAGTAATCCAACTCAAACATGTTTTGAAATTTTAAAATTTGAATTAGATCAGAGTTGAATTCAAACTTCGTTTGATCATAACTTGAGTTTTATAACTCTGTTTTAGATGATTCTTTTTGCAAATCAAAGCTCTTGACCTAAACTTTCTGATAAGGCCAAATTCACTTAATTTTGGTACTATTAGAAATTTTTTTATGATTCAAGAGTTGTTTGTTTTTTTCGAAGTTTTCCGAGATCTTTTCTTCGATTCTTTTTGCATGATTGCTTATGTGTGGTTACTATTGATTGATTATGATAGATTGACCGGAGTGTGTCGAGTAGAACTATCAGGAGTTATGAGTGCGAATCTTCTTCATCAACAATACGAGGCAAGCTCACACTTTGATCATACTTTTCATACCCAGTTTTTATGCATTAGTTCTCAACCCTTAAACATTGCATGAGTAGGATTGATAACATGTGGGTATTGGGAAGTAGTTGATGAGGTAGAACCTATTGTCCTTTATATCAAACCCTTGGGAGTTACTTCTACGTTATGCTTATATTGCCATGCTATGCTCGTAGACGTGGATTGGGTTTGAGAGTATCTATGACAGATGTGAGATTGTTAATTAATGGTTCAACTTAAGGTGGTTACTTTAATACACATCTGGGTGGATTGGTTGGGGCACCCTGGAGTACCCAGTGGTTTGCCTGGGCACCTGGAGAACCCAGTGCTTGCCCAAGGGGATCCCGGAGGACCCGTGTGATCACCCTATGGATTGCCACCCGGGCTCAAAGGGATCATAAGATTATTCATGCTGGAAACTTCTGTGTGCAGCCACAAGCTATTATGGGCTCTAGCATAGTGGAGTAAGTTGCATGACCTCTTTCAGTGGTAGGCTAGCAGATGTAGGGGATGTAGGTTGGTACGGTCTACCTAGGGTTAGAGTTAATGCTTCTGAAAAACTATGTCTCGGTCATCCATTTCTCAAAACACCATGTAGTGCGAGAAATCCAACGGAGGAGATCGAGTCTTGTGGGGAAATGTGCGCAAACCTCTACAGAGTGTACAAACTAATCATGATTAGCCGTGTCCCCGATTATGGACATCTTGAGTATCTAGTTCTTGGAATTATCATATTGATCTCATCACTTTACTTAATCAATTTGTTGGGTTGATGATTATTAATTTGGGATTGAGTTGGAGGAACCTTCTCAATGTTTTCAACAAACTGTTTAGTTAAATAAAATATATTCCTTTGCAGTAGGGAAAAATTGGCTTTTCGCAAAAACATTATAACCATAGAGCCTTCACCAACCATATATGCATTTAGTGATAGTTATTATTCATTATTAACCTATGGTGAGAATTTGCAAGTACATTCAATGTACTGACCCTTTGTGGCTGCAACGTCTCATGTTGCAGGAATCTTACGACAAGTAAGTGTTACGTTAGGGTTACGATTCCTACACTCAACTTTGCTGTTGGTGTAGATGGGAATCCACAACCTTGTTGTTACTTCCGCTATTTGGATTGAGGTAATAGTATTTACGTTACTTTATACATGTGATTTACCTATGCTATTAATCCTCGAGTACTGTGTGTGTCAGCATACCAATCCAGGGATGACACTTAAGCACAGAGACTTGATTGTCTGAGGTCTGGTTGCTAAAAGATGGTATCAAAGCACATGTTGACTGTAGGACATGACCCCTAGAAACTGGCAAGCCCATAGGAAAGATTTTTCTCTACAACCTTATTTTCAAAAGGATCTTTTACCTCTCTTCCTTTCTGAGTTTTATTCAAATATCCCTTTAGTTAGACTATACCCTTTTCCCTTTTAACCACACGAAGATTCGGCTGATGAGACCACTCCAAGAAGTACAAGATATCGGACAACTAAGACCACTTCGGAATGAAGAGGATTTTACCGTGCATTGTAATAATGGAAACTACAAAGGTTGAAGACTCTGAATACTAGGAGAATTTGAAGGCTTTGAGGAATTTCCAGATTGGTATGACCAAGGAAGGCTACCCTTATGGAACTTGACAGACTATGGAAGTTGTCAATACCCGAGATCAAGGTGTATTAGAGAAAGACTGGAACATGGAGCATTAGAACTCAAAGTTTTGTCAAGAAAACCCTAAGGCAGGAGATATCCACTATGGAATGATAGCTCATGGAAATGACAAGAGCAGAAACATAGCTATCCATGAAGTTATCGCCCGCATATCCTGTTGCCGGTGTGCTGAGTTAAGCATGCATTTCTTCGAAAGGATTGGATGGTAGAAGGCTGATGAAGCACCTATCAGTAAGATGAAGTTTTAACCTTAGCTGGTGTATCGCCAGGATTTGGAGTATTACATCAAGAATTATAAGATGGATCTTTAGGAAGCCGTATTTGATAAGGAAGCGTTACGTGAAGAACTTAGGACCAAAAGCTGATAGTAGCCAAGCTGAAGGAGCAAAACCTCGAGATACAGGAGAGTCGTCAGGAACTGAAGGATAGTAGGACCATGGTTCATGCCAAGGATGTTGAAAACCCAGAAGTTTGGAATTCAACTCCAAAAATATTGAAGGACGTCATGAGAGACTTTAAGTCAACAGAGATGATCTGGCAAAAGAACTTGAGAAAGACAAGCACGATCGGAAGAAGTCATCGGAGACATGAGCAATACTTGAAGAGTTTGGCGACGTTGAAGATTTATTGACCTTTAGAAGATCAAACCCCTGTTATATACCTACGTTAGATGCGATGTTTGTGATCTGTCATTTGTTTGATGTTTTTCCGACAGCCACAATAAAAATCTGTCTTTTCAAAACTATTGTTTGTATTGTGTGCATCCCTCTCTATCTCTCTTATCTCACCCCAAAAACCCATGGACCCAATAGAGGGTGAATGAAGATGAGCTTGTATTTTCTGGACCGATGAGCCAATTGGAGACGGACTGATGGATTCAGAACATGGAGAATCATATGAAGAATAACCCTATAGTTGGAAATGATATGACCCATCATGCTCTTCAGTGCTTTGAAAGAGGTGCTGCTACTTGGTGGAGGATGTACCAAACCATCAATGGATGGCAAGGAGTAACCACTTGGAAAGAATTTAAGTTGACTCTGCAAAGATCTCGTCTTGTGTCTCAGAAGTTGAAGCATTATGGAAAGGATATGAAGAAACCTTGTGCATGCAAGATTTGTGGAGAAATAGGACACACCCATAAAGAACACAAGGATGGATGCCCTAATTGTAAAGGAAGTCACCTAGTTGAAGAATGCCCAACTAGGCAGATTACTTGTTTCTTGTGTGAAGGGACTATCCACTATCCTGCTCAGTGTCACATTTACCCCATGGTACAAAGAACCATCCAGCAAAAGAAAGAAGCAATGAAAGGAGTCCTCATGGAAATTTTAGAAGAACCCGTGATGAAGGAAGATGTCGGGGACACACCCAAAGAAGAACCAATTAAACCCTGCAACAAGTCGTGCTATTCATGTAGAGAAGAAGGACACATCTCCCAGAATTGTATGAATGGGGATCTAGTAGAATTCCCGACGGAGGAAGTAGAGTATGACCCACAAGAAATAGAAGCCATGATTGGCATGGAAAGGTCTAGGAAGAGAAGTAGATTGGATTCCAGGAAGGACCTAAGTCATATCACCTGTTACAGGTGCAAAGGAGTCAGGGCACTACCTCAGTAGTTGCCCAAAAAGGAAACCTCAAGACTTGTCAGAAGTAATATGTTTTCATTGTAATGAAGCAGGGTATTTTGCCAGAGAATGCCCCAAGGAGAAGGAGACTTGTGATAATTAGTGGTGTCTGTGAGAAGTATAGCAGTAGTAGTGAGAACATTTCTTTAGTATTGAGGTGTTGAGTTGAGGCATGTAAAGGAAATGCAGGAGATGGTAATAAGTTAAGAATCAATAAATTTAGCATCGTTGGTACTGATTTGGATTTTATGAGTTGTTACTCTATGAAGAAAGATTTTGACCATTCTCGAAGATATGAGAAATATGGTCTATGGAAGATTGGAGCATTTTAAGGGTGGTAGTACCCTGTGAGGAGATTTGACCCCTGGAAAGGAATAATGTTGTTCCACGGGGTGGACTTCAAAAGTATAAGTTTTATCTCGATATGTGGGGTACCCTAAGAATATGAAGAGATGAAGTACTATTGGATATAAAGGAGGTATGATGTTGGAAGTATGGAGCAATTGTAACTCCGTGATAAGTCTGAGTAATCCTGTCTCAGTTTGGTACCAATAGAAGGAAGGGAGACAGTACCATTGGATGGATTTAAGAATACTAGGAAGCTGGGTGTTAGAATAATGATCAGTTGCCCCGATGATGAGTTCAAGGTTTACAAGTGATGAGATGGGCCATAACCCACAGGCCCCAGGACCTGCCAAGAAGCAAGCACATTCTTGCTGAAGGAAAAACCCTGGAAGAGGATATGCCTTTATCAACAGACGATCTTATAGGAGTAACGCAAAACATGAGAGTTGTGAAGGAACGATAGATGTTTGTTTGGCTAGCAGAATCAATGGATTTATCCGAACTTGGTTCGTCGACAAGAGAAATTCCGCAATGCTTGTGAGGATGACTGAGTGTTAGAATGTGAGATTCGCTAAACCATATACAGGGTAATGATTTGGGTGCGGGATGGATTGATCACCATACCGACTTACTCTTATTATTCGCCTCTGCTATATGGGATGGTAAATCTGAGTGACTTACCTATAGTAGAGCGACGACGATCAAAACCTTGTTTAAACCTTAGAACTGTATAAGTATTTTCCCTGGTACAAGGCAGTTGCTGCCAATCGTAGGTTATACGGTGAGGTTCAACCCAGACCCATTCCCTGTAGGAGAAACCATAAATTGTTGACCAACATGAGATATCGATAGTTGTTTAGTATTGGCGCTAGACCCGTCAGCTAAGAAGACCCAGTCCCGGAATAACCTTACCAAGATGAAAGGACAGAAGAATTGAGGAAAAGGTTATGCCGCTACCGGAAGAGCCAGAGAAGGAATTATACTGAAGATCTGAGAAGACCGACCCTGTCAAGAATAAGGATGGAGTATATGAGTAGTGATGGGATCATAACCATGTTTTTAAGGGTGGTAGCACTTGAGACCCCGGAAATGATTGATGGATTTTGAGAAGACCCCAAACCCTAACCTATTTCTTGCTAGCCTCTCTGAATCTCGAGGACGAGATTCATTTTAAGGGTGGTAGATTTGTAACATCCCAAAATTCTAAACTTTGGAATGTTATATTATATAAATAGATTTGATTGATTGTTTGATTGTTGTGTGGTTGATTGACTGAAAGTGAGTGCAATTCGAACTTTTTGAAAGTTAAATGAGAGGGAATAAAATGACTTTCCCAAAACTTTCACTTTGCTTTCTGATCTCCATGAATTCAAATTCTTTCAAATACAAAACCCTAGAGAGAAGATGATATGACTTCTTCCATTTAATTAAATGAAAAGGGTTTTTGAAAATATTTGAATTTCATTTGGAACTATTTCAAATTCAGAAACTTTAAGCAACTCAATGATTTTTGTGAGAGAAGATAAAATGACTTCTTCAAGAAATATGAAATATGAGTTGGAAGTTTCAAAGAATCAAATTTAAAGTCCCCTTTGAATTTATTTCCAATTTTGAGTTATTTGGATTTTATTCAAATTATTATTCTCCGAAAATAAAATATATGGAAAATAGGGTAACATGATTCCCTACAGTAGAAAATTGGAGAGAAATAAATTTGAATTAATTTTGGTATTTTAAAGTGATTTTTACTAGATTTTATTAGAGCCGTAGCACCCTTTGCTTATTTGAATTTTTATAGATTTTATTTGATACTAGAAAAATGTTCATGTTGTAGAAAAACATTTTCTGAAAAATTCTATATATCATATGCCTATATAATATTTTTTGTGTATTTTTTATTTTTTTTATTTTTGTTTGTCTGGAAAAATGTTTATTTAAAAAAAACTTCCCTTCCGCCGAACTGGGTCGGCCCAGCTCCTCCGCCAGGCCCAGCCCAGCGCGCAGCTCGTCCCTGACCCCGAGCGGAGTCCGCTGCCCGCATGGCTCGCCGGCGACGCCGTGTCCGCCCCGGTCTCCTCTGCCCCTCCCCCAAGAAGCCGCCACCTGCCGTTAAAGCCCGTGGCCTCGGCCCGCCTCTCTCTACTCCGCCGCCGCCCTCCCGCATCGCGCCGCCGCCGCAGATCCCGCCGCCGCGCTGCGCCGCCGCCGCTGCTCGCCCGCCACCGCCGCCCGCGTTGCTGTGACCACACCCGTTTGTGCAAATCCAACAAAACAAACGCCCACTTCTTCGTTACGATCCCCTCTATTTAGTAATCCAACTCAAACATGTTTTGAAATTTTAAATTTTGTATTAGATCAGATTTGAATTCAAACTTCGTAAGATTCTTTTTGCATGATTGCTTATGTGTGGTTACTATTGATTGATTATGATAGATTGACCGGAGTGTGACGAGTAGAACTATCAGGAGTTATGAGTGCGAATCTTCTTCATCAACAGTACGAGGCAAGTTCACACTTTGATCATACTTTTCATACCCAGTTTTTATGCATTAGTTTTCAACCCTCAAACATTGCATGAGTAGGATTGATAACATGTGGGTATTGGGAAGTAGTTGACGAGGTAGAACCTATTGTCCTTTATATCAAACCCTTGGGAGTTACTTCTACATTATGCTTATATTGCCATGCTATGCTCGTAGACGTGGATTGGGTTTGAGAGTATCCATGAAAGATGTGAGATTGTTAATTAATGGTTCAACTTAAGGTGGTTACTTTAATACACATCTGGGTGGATTGGTTGGGGCACCCTGGAGTACCCAGTGGTTTGCCTGGGCACCTGGAGAACCCAGTGCTTGCCCAAGGGGATCCCGGAGGACCCGTGTGATCACCCTATGGATTGCCACCCGGGCTCAAAGGGATCATAAGATTATTCATGCTGGAAACTTCTGTGTGCAGCCACAAGCTATTATGGGCTCTAGCATAGTGGAGTAAGTTGCATGACCTCTTTCAGTGGTAGGCTAGCAGATGTAGGGGATGTAGGTTGGTACGGTCTACCCAGGGTTAGAGTTAATGCTTCTGAAAAACTGTGTCTCGGTCATCCGTTTCTCAAAACACCATGTAGTGTGAGAAATCCAACGGAGGAGATCGAGTCTTGTGGGGAAATGTGCGCAAACCTCTCCAGAGTGTACAAACTAATCATGATTAGCCGTGTCCCCGATTATGGACATCTTGAGTATCTGGTTCTTGGAATTATCATATTGATCTCATCACTTTACTTAATCAATTTGTTGGGTTGATGATTATTAATTTGGCATTGAGTTGGAGGAACCTTCTCAATGTTTTCAACAAACTGTGTAGTTAAATAAAATATGTTCCTTTGTAGTAGGGAAAATTGGCTTTTCGCAAAAACATTATAACCATAGAGCCTCCACCAGCCATATATGCATGTAGTGATAGTTATTATTCATTATTAACATATGGTGAGAATTTGCAAGTACATTCAATATACTGACCCTTTGTGGCTGCAACGTCTCATGTTGCAGGAATCTTACGACGAGAAAATGTTACGTTAGGGTTACGATTCCTACACTCAACTTTGCCATTGGTGTTGATGGGAATTCACAACCTTGTTGTTACTTTCGCTATTTAGATCGAGGTAATAGTATATACGTTACTTTATACATGTGATTTACCTCTGCTATAAATCCTCGAGTACCGTGTGTGTCAGCATACCGATCCAGGGATGACACTTAAGCAAAGAGACTTGACCGTCTGAGGTCGGGTCTCTACTTTCCAATCTATATCATAAAAATACCAAAAATATTTATCTTACTATCTCTATCAGATCTCACTTTTGCAAGTGGCCGTGAAGGGATTGACAACCCCTTTATCGCGTTGGTTGCAAGGTTCTTATTTGTTTGTGCAGGTACAAGGTGACTTGCGTGTAACCTCCTACTCGATTGATACCTTGGTTCTCAAAACCGAGTGAAATACTTACGCTACTTTCCTGCACCACCCTTTCCTCTTCAAGGGAAAACCAATGCATGCTCAAGAGGTAGCAAGAAGGATTTCCGGCGCAGTTGTCAGAGAGGCTTACACCAAGTCAAGTCAAGATTTGATCTCCCACCAACTAGCCATTTTTGGCGCCGTTGCCGGGGAGATCTACGCAAAAGTCAAGAATTACCAAGTACCCACTGCAAACTCTTATCCCTCGCATTACATTATTTTCCATTTGCCTCTCGTTTTCCTCTCCCGCACTTCACCCTTGCCATTTTATTCGCCCTTTTTCCATTCATCTCATTTCGCTTGCCTCTTGTTTGCTTGTGTGTTGGACTGATTGTTTGTCACGATGGCTCAAGACAATACTAAATTGTGTGAATTCTCCAATACCAACAATAATGATTTTATTAGCACTCCGAATGCTCCTCTTACCAATGTTGAATCTTATGAAATTAATACTGCTTTGCTGAATCTTGTCATGAAAGATCAATTTACTGGCCTTCCTAGTGAAGATGCCGCTACCCATCTAAACAACTTTGTTGATTTATGTGATATGCAAAAGAAGAAAGATGTGGATAATGATATTGTTAAACTGAAGCTATTTCCATTTTCGCTTAGAGATAGTGCTAAAACTTGGTTCTCCTCTTTGCCTAAAAATAGTATTGATTCATGGAATAAGTGCAAAGATGCTTTTATCTCTAAGTATTTTCCTCCCGCTAAGATCATCTCTCTTAGGCACGATATTATGAATTTTAAGCAACTTGATCATGAACATGTTGCACAAGCTTGGGAGAGGATGAAATTAATGATACGTAATTGCCCTACACATTGTTTGAATTTATGGATGATTATACAAATTATTTATGTTGGATTGAATTTTGCTTCTAGAAATCTTTGGATTCGGCCGCGGGAGACACTTTTATGGAAATCACTTTAGGAGAAGCTACTAAACTATTAGATAATATTATGGTTAATTATTCTCAATGGCACACCAAAAGATCTACTAGTAAAAAGGTCCATGTGACAGAAGAGATTAATGTTTTGAGTGGAAAGATGAATGAACTTATGAAGTTGTTGGTTAATAAGAGTATTTCTTCTGATCCTAATGATATGCCTTTGTCTACTTTGATTGATAATAATAATGAATCTATGGATGTGAATTTTGTTGGTAGGAACAATTTTGCTAACAACGCGCATAGAGGAAACTTTAATCCTAGGCCGTTTCCTAGTAATTCCTCTAATAATTATGTAATTCCTACAACAACTCTTATAGAAATTTTAATAAGATGCCCTCTTATTTTAAGACTAGTGTTAAAGAATTTATGATTTCGCAAAAGAATTTCAATGCTTTGCTTGAAGAAAAATTTCCTAAGATTGATGAGTTGGCTAGGAACGTGGATAGAATTTATCTTGATGTTAATTCTTTGAAACTTAGATCTGTTCTACCTAAGGAAGATATCAATGAGTCTCTCAAAGCTATGATAATTTCCATTGATGAGTGCAAAGAAATAACTGCTAGGATGCGTGCTAAAAAGATTGCTTTATGAAAGCGTGTTCTTCTAGTTTTCATGATAATAATGGTGAAGATCTAAAAGTGATTTATGTGTCTCCTATTAAATCTTTTTTTTGCAATATTAATCTTGATAATGATGGAACTGGAGATGAGTCAACTTTAGTTAGAAGGCGTCCCAATGATTCAGAGTTTTTAGATCTTGATGCAAAAATAAAAGTGGGATTGAAGAGGTCAAAACTTTACATAGCAATGAACCCACTATTTTGGATTTCAATGAATTTAATTATGATAATTGATCTTTGATAGATTGTATTTCCTTGTTGCAATCCGTGTTAAATTCTCCTCATGCTTATGATCAAAATAAAGCTTTTACTAAACATATCGTTGATGCTTTAATGCAATCCTATGAAGAAAATCTTGAATTAGAAGTTTCTATCCCTAGAAAACTTTATGAGGAGTGGGAACCTACTATTAAAATTAATATTAAAGATCATGAGTGTTATGCTTTATGTGATTTGGGTGCTAGTGTTTCCATGATTCCAAAAACTTTGTGTGATGTGTTAGGTTTCCGTGAATTTGATGATTGTTCTTTAAACTTGCATCTTGCGGATTCCACCATTAAGAAACCTCTGGGAAGAATTAATGATGTTCTAATTATTGCAAATAGGAATTATGTGCCCGTAGATTTTATTGTTCTTGATATAGATTGCAATCCTACATGTCCTATTATTCTTGTTAGACCTTTCCTTAGAACGATTGGTGCAATTATTGATATGAAAGAAGGAAATATTAGATTCCAATTTCCGTTAAGGAAAGGCATGGAACACTTTCCTAGAAATAAAATTAAATTACCTTATGAATCTATTATGAGAGCCACTTATGGATTGCATACCAAAGATGACAATGCCTAGATCTATTCTTGCCTTTATGCCTAGAGAGGGGCGTTAAACGATAGCGCTTGTTGGGAGGCAACCCAATTTTATTTTTGTTTCTTGCCTTTTGTTTATGTTTAGTAATAAATAAATTATTTATCCTCTGTTATGATTGTGTTTTTATGTTTTAATTAGGGTTTGTGCCAAGTAAAGCCTTTAGGATCTTCTTGGATGATTGTTGTTCGATCTTGCTGTATAAAACATAAAGTTTGCGCTCACGAGAATAATTTTAATTTTTTACCAGATAGCGACAAAATACTGATTACAATTGAAGTAGATCAATATACAGATTATTTAGGTCTTCCTAATTTGGTAGAATTTTTGGAGTTACAGAAGTATTAGAAACCTACGGATTACTACAGACTGTTCTGTTTTTGACAGATTCTGTTTTTCGTGTGTTGTTTGCTTATTTTGATGAATCTATGGCTAGTATTGGGGGGTATGAACCATAGAGAAGTTGGAATACAGTAGGTTTAACACCAATATAAATAAAGAATGAGTTCATTACAGTACCTTAAAGTGGTGATTTATTTTCTTATACTAACGGAGCTCATGAGATTTTCTGTTGTGTTTTGTGTTGTGAAGTTTTCAAGTTTTGGGGTAAAGATTTGATGGATTTTGGAATAATGAGTGGCAAGAGCCCAAGCTTGGGGATGCCCAAGGAACCCCAAGGTAAAATTCAAGGACAACCAAAATCCTAAGCTTGGGGATGCCCCGGAAGGCATCTCCTCTTTCGTCTTCGTCCATTGGTAACTTTACTTGAGGCTATATTTTTATTCACCACATGATATGTGTTTTGCTTGGAGCGTATTGTATGATTTGAGTCTTTTCTTTTTATTTTACCACAACCATCCTTTCTATACACACCTTTTGGGAGACACACACATGAATCGGAATTTATTAGAATACTCTATATGCTTCACTTATATCTTTTGAGCTAGATAATTTTGCTCTAGTGCTTCGCTTATATCTTTTTAGAGCACGGTGGTGGTTTTATTTTATAGAAATTATTGATCTCTCATGCTTCACTTATATTATTTTGAGAGTCTTATAGAACAGCATGGTAATTTGCTTTGGCTATAAAATTAGTCCTAATATGATGAGCATCCAAGATGGGTATAATAAAAACTTTCATAAAAAGTGCAGTGAATACTATGAGAAGTTTGATACTTGATGATTGTTTTGAGATATGAAGATGGTGATATTAGAGTCATGCTAGTTGAGTTGTTGTGAATTTGAGAAATACTTGTGTTAAAGTTTGTGATTCCCGTAGCATGCACGTATGGTGAACCGTTATGTGATGAAGTCGGAGCATGATTTATTTTTTGATTGTCTTCCTTATGAGTGGCGGTCGGGGACGAGCGATGGTCTTTTCCTACCAATCTATCCCCCTAGGAGCATGCGCGTAGTACTTTGTTTCGATAACTAATAGATTTTTGCAATAAGTATGTGAGTTCTTTATGACTAATGTTGAGTCCATGGATTATACGCACTCTCACCCTTCCACCATTTCCAGCCTCTCTAATACCGCGCACATTTCGCCGGTATCACACACCCACCATATACCTTCCTCAAAACAGCCACCAAACCTACCTATTATGGCATTTCCATAGCCATTCCGAGATATATTTCCATGCAACTTTCCATCGTTCCGTTTATTATGACACACTTCATCGTTGTCATATTGCTATGCATGATCATGTAGTTGGCATCGTATTTGTGGCCAAGCCACCGTTCATAATTCTTTCATACATGTCACTCTTGATTCATCGCATATCCCGGTACACCGCCGGAGGCATTCACATAGTGTCATATTTTTGTTCTAGTATCGAGTTGTAATTCTTGAGTTGTAAGTAAATAAAAGTGTTATGATCATCATTATTAGAGCATTGTCCCAGTGAGGAAAGGATGATGGAGACTATGATTACCCCACAAGTCGGTATGAGACTCCGGACGAAAAAAAGAAAAAAAAGAGGCCATAAAAAAGAGAGAGGAAAAGGCCCAAATAAAAAATGAGAGAAAAAGAGAGAAGGGACAATGTTACTATCCTTTTACCACACTTGTGCATCAAAGTAGCACCATGATCTTCATGATAGAGAGTCTCCTATGTTGTAACTTTCATATACTAGTGGGAATTTTACATTATTGAACTTGGCTTGTATATTCCAATGATGGGCTTCCTCAAAATGCCCTAGGTCTTCGTGAGCAAGCGAGTTGGATGCACACCCACTTAGTTTATTTTGTTGAGCTTTCATACACTTATAGCTCTAGTGCATCCGTTGCATGGCAATCCCTACTCACTCACATTGATATCTATTGATGGGCATCTATATAGCCCGTTGATACGCCTAGTTGATGTGAGACTGTCTTCTCCTTTTTGTCTTCTCCACAACCACCCTTCTATTCCACATATAGTGCTATGTCCATGGATCACGTTCATGTATTGCGTGAAGATTGAAAAAGGTTGGGAACATTAGAAGTATGAAATAATTGCTTGGCTTGTCATCGGGGTTGTGCATGATTTAAATATTTTGTGTGATGAAGATAGAGCATAGCCAGACCATATGATTTTGTCAGAATAACTTTCTTTGGCCATGTTATTTCGAGAAGACATGATTGCTTTGTTAGTATGCTTGAAGTATTATTATTTTTATGTCAATATTAAAATTTTATCTTGAATCTTTCGGATATGAACATTCATGCCACAATAAAGAAAATTACATTGAAAATTATGTTAGGTAGCATTCCACATCAAAAATTATGTTTTTATCATTTACCTACTCGAGGACGAGCAGGAATTAAGCTTGGGGATGTTCGATATGTCTCCAATGTATCTATAATTTTTGATTGTTCCATGCTATTATATTATCTGTTTTGGATGTTTAATGGGATTTATTATGCACTTCTATATTATTTTTGGGACTAACCTACTAATCAAAGGCCCAGTGCAAAATGCTGTTTTTTTGCCTATTTCAGTGTTTCGCAGAAAAGGAATATCAAATAGAATCCAAACAGAATGAAACCTTCACGAGGATCGTTTTTGGAACAATCGCAATCCAAGAGACTTGGAGTGGACGTCAAGAAAGAAGCGAGGAGGCCACGAGGCAGGAGGGCGCGCCCCAGGGGGTGGGCATTCCCCCCACCCTCGTGGGCCGCTCACAGCTCCACCGACCTACTTCTTCCTCCTATATATATCCATATACCCTGAAAACATCCAGGAGCACCCCGAAACCCTATTTCCACCGCTGCAACCTTATGTACCCATGAGATCCCATCTTGGGGCCTTTTCCGGCACTCCGCCGGAGGGGGAATTGATCACGTAGGGCTTCTACATCAACACCATAGCCTCTCTGATGATGTGTGAGTTGTTTACCACAGACCTTCGGGTCCATAGTTATTAGTTAGACGGTTTCTTCTCTCTCTTTGGATCTCAATACAAAGTTCTCCTCGATTCTCTTGGAGATCTATTCGATGTAATTCTTTTTGCGGTGTGTTTGTCGAGATCCGATGAATTGTGGGTTTATGATCAAGATTATCTATGAACAATATTTGGTTCTTCTCTGAATTCTTATATGTATGATTTGATATCTTTGTAAGCTCTTCGAATTATTAGTTTGGTTTGGCCTACTAGATTGATCTTTCTTGCAATGGGAGAAGTGCTTAGCTTTGGGTTAAATCTTGCGGTGTCCTTTCCCAGTGACAGTAGGGGCAGCAAGGCACGTATTGTATTGTTGTCATCGAGGATAAAAATATGGGGTTTATATCATATTGCTTGAGTTTATCCCTCTACATCATGTCATCTTGCTTAATGCGTTACTTTGTTCTTATGAACTTAATACTCTAGATGCATGCTGGATAGCGGTCGATGTGTGGAGTAATAGTAGTAGATGCAAAATTGTTTCGGTCTACTTGTCGCGGACGTGATGCCTATATACATGATCATGCCTAGATATTCTCATAACTATGCGCTTTCTATCAATTGCTCGATAGTAATTTGTTCACCCATCGTAGATTACGCTATCTTGAGAGAAGCCACTAGTGAAACCTATGGCCCCGGGGTCTATCTTCCATCATATTATTTTCCTATCAATTTGCTATTTCTGCCATCGTTTATTTTGCAATCTTTACTTTCCAATCTATATCATAAAAATACCAAAAATATTTATCTTATTATCTCTATCAGATCTCACTTTTGCAAGTGGCTGTGAAGGGATTGACAACCCCTTTATCGCGTTGGTTGCAAGGTTCTTATTTGTTTGTGCAGGTACAAGGCGACTTGCGTGTAACCTCCTACTGGATTGATACCTTGGTTCTCAAAACTGAGTGAAATACTTACACTACTTTGCTGCATCACCCTTTCCTCTTCAAGGGAAAACCAACGCATGCTCACGAGGTAGCAATCCCCAAGCTTAATTCCTACTCGTCCTCGAGTAGGTAAATGATAAAAGAAATAATTTATGAAGTGTGAATGCTAGCAAAGTGCACAAGTTTGATCAATGACAATTTCAATCACTTTTCCTAGCATCATGACAGCAATTCTTTCTCATAAAAATTCTCATGTTAAAGTAGCAACCAATTCACATGTTAAGGTTCAAACAATGAATTCTCCTAAAACTCAACAACCTATGTTCTCAGTCACCAAGCAATTGTAATTCAACTTATTCAATAGAGTCTAAGTAAGATCTCCACATACTCAACCATCATATAGTCTTCTATGATTGCTAACACTCACCGCATACACATGAGCAAAACGTTTCAACCGGACACATAGAAAGATAGGGGCTTATAATTTCGTCTCCCAACGTATTCACCTCAAGGGTGATGTCAACAATAATAACTCATGCTACCCATATCCAACTGGATATATGTGCATATATCTTTCCTCACCACATGGTGCTTGCCGAAAGAGAAAAATAAAAAGGAATCGAGAGAAGAACTTTGACTCTTTGCATTAAAGTAAATACATAAAAGTAAAAGATAGGCCCTTCGCAGAGGGAAGCAGAGGTTGCCATGCGCTTAGTTGTTTGTATTCTCAACCCCTTATTGCAAAAGAACGTCACATTATATTGCTCCTTATGATAGCAACCTTTATTATACAGTCTGTCACTTTTATTCTTTGCCATCACAAGTTCGTACAACGCTCAATTTTCTCTTGCACTAAATGATCTCACACTTTTAGAAGCAATTTTTATTGCCTTATTGCACCGATGACAACTTACTTGAAGGATCTTTCTCAATCCTTAGGTAGGTATGGTGGACTCTTGAAGATAAGATTTGGGTTTAAGGGTTTTTGGATGCACAAATAGTATCTCTACTTGGTGCGGAATTTTTGGCTAGCAAAGATGGGGGGCAAGCACCACATGTTGAAGAATCTATGACAATATAACTTCTATGTGAATATGAACAAACATAAACCATTACGTTGTCTTCCTTGTCCAACGTCAACAATTTTGGCATATAATATTTTGATGAGGGCTCACAATCACTAAAGATTTCCAAGATAGTGTATTTGCATGTGAAAGTTCTCTTCCTTATACAAATTATTTGTGAATTGCTTGTATGACCAATATTGTGATTGTCAAGCCTCAAAAGATTTCACTTTCTAAACTCAATGTGAAGCTACCACTAGGCATGATATAATTTCAACTTCATGATATTCAATTCATTCAACAATTTACTCATAGGATATAAGTGAAGCACAAGAGTAATTGACAAGCTACTCCAAAAAGATATAAATGAAGATCATGAGCATAATATTTCTTTCTCTAAAATTAATTTAAGTGAAGCAAGAGATAATTTCTTCAAAAATACTAAAGCACACCGTGCTCAAAGAGATATAAGTGAAGCACTAGAGCAATTCCATAGAAAAGAGCTTCGTTGACGGGATGTGAATGCCGCTTACCTAGCACACATAAAATGACATTCCAAAACAGCAAGAAAGGTGGGGTGCCTACCGGGGCATCCCCAAGCTTAGATGCTTGAGACTTCTTGAAATATTATCTTGGAATGCATTGGGCATCCCCAAGCTTGAGCTTTTGTGTCTCCTTAGTTCTTCTCATATCACGGTTTTCCTAAATCTCAAAAGCTTCATCCACACAAAACTCAACAAGAACTCGTGAGATAAGTTAGTATAAACCAATGCAAAAACCTTATCGTTATCTACTATAGAAAATCACTAAAATTATTATTCAACATTGCATACTAAATGCCTCTGCATATTTAATACTCCCACCCTCAAATGGAATCATTAAACAAGCAAACATATGCAAACATAACAGCAATCTGCCAAAACAGTACAGTCTGTAAAGAATGCAAGAGTACCAATAATTACTAAACTCCAAAGGTTATAAAATTTACCACACTATATCAAATTTATTATAGCTTATTTTTCAAAAAGTTTCAACATTTTATCACATTCTGATTTTTCTAGGGAATTTTTGCAACATCGGTAAACTTTCTGTTTTCAAATAGCAACATGTAGACTTGTAAAATGGGCATAGTGAAGGCTATCAATGCCACTTTTATTGAAATAAAAGATGAAAAACATTATTATAAATAACAGCAAGAAAATCCTAACAAATAAAATGACGCTCCAAGTAAAACTCATATCATGTGACGAATGAAAACATAGCTCCAAGTGAGGTTACCGATAATGTTGGAGACGAAAGAGGGGATGCCTTCCGAGGCATCCCCAAGTTTAGTTGCTTGGATATTCCTTGAATATTACCTTGGGGTGCCTTGGGAACCCCCAAGCTTAGGTTCTTGTCACTCCTTATTCTCCTCATATCGACATCTCACCCAAAACTTGAAAACCTCAATCACACAAAACTTAACGGACCTTCGTGAGATAGGTTAGTATCATAAAGAGCAAACCATTTCACTTTGGTACTGTCAAATACAAGATTCATAATTGTTTCCACACAATGCCTACTATATCATATCATTTCCACAATTTATATTGAGCGATATAAGCCATAGAAACTAGAAAACAAGCAAACTATGCATTGAAAACAAAATCTGTCAAAAACAGAACAACCTATAGTAATCTGTACTCCAACCATACTTTTGCTACTCCAACAATTCTCAAACAATAGGAAAACCTGGGTAATTTGTATATTAATCTTCTACAAAAATAATCAGCATTTCATCACGCCTCTGTTAAAAATGAGAATTGTTTTCCTGAGCGCAAAAGTTTTTGTTTTTTAGCAAGATCAAATCAACTATCACCATAAGCCATCCCAAAGGTCTTATTTCGCACTTTATTGAAACAAAAGCAATAAAACATTATTACTACAGTAGCCTAATCATGTGGACACACAAAAACAGTAGGTAAAAGTGTTGGGTTGTCTCCCAACAAGCGCTTTTCTTTAAAGCCTTTTAGCTAGGCATGATGATTTCAATGATGCTCGCATAAAAGATAAGAATTGAAACATAAAGAGAGCATCATGAAGCACATGACAAGCACATTTAAGTCTAACCCACTTCCTATGCATAAGGATTTTGTGAGCAAGCAATTTATGGGAACAAGAATCAACTATCCTAGGAAGGCAAAACAAGCATAACTTCAATACTTTCAACATATAGAGAGGAAACTTGATATTATTGAGATATGTAAAAGCATATGTTCCTCTCTCATAATAATTTTCAGTAGCATCATGAATGAATTCAACAATATAACTATCACATAAAGCATTCTTTTCATGATCCACAAGCATAGAAATTTTATTGCTCTCCACATAAGCAAGTTTATTCTCATGAATAGTAGTGGGAGCAAACAAGATAAAATAACTATCATGGGGTTGAAAATTAAAATCATAATGACAAGTTCCATGGTTATCATAATTCTTTGTAGCATGCATGTCATCACCATAATCATCATAGATAGGAACTTTTTTTTCATAGTCAATTGCAACCTCCTCCAAAATAGTGGATTCATCATTAGATAAAGTCATGTCCTCTCCAAATCCACTTTCATCAATATAATCATCATAAATAGGAGGCGTGCAATCAACGTAATAAATTTTCACATCAAAACTTGGGGGACTAAAAATATCATATTCATCAAATATAGCATCCCCAAGCTTATGGCTTTGCATATCATTAGCATCATGGATATTCAAACAATTCATACTAACAACATTGCAATCATGCTCATCATTCAAGTATTTTGTTCCAAACATTTTATTGACTTCTTCTTCTAACAATTGAGCACAATTTGCCGAACCATCATTTTCAAGAAGGATATTATAAAGATGATCAATAATATGATGCAACCTCAATTCCATTTTTTCGTAGTTATCTTTTATAAACCAAACTAGTGATAAAACAAGAAACTAAAAGATTCAATTGCAAGATCTAAAGCTATACCTTCATGCACTCACCTCCCTGGCAACGGCGCCACAAAAGAGCTTGATGTCTACTACGCAACTTTATTCTTGTAGACACGTGTTGGGCCTCCAAGCGCAGAGTTTTGTAGGACAGTAGCAATTTTCCCTCAAGTGGATGACCTAAGGTTTATCAATCCATGAGAGGTGTAGGGTGAAGACGGTCTCTCTCAAACGACCCTGCAACCAAATACATGAAATCTCTTGTGTCCCCAACACACCCAATACAATGGCAAATTGTATGGGTGCACTAGTTCGGCGAAGAGATGGTGATAAAAGTGTAATATGGATGGTAGAAATATATTTTTATAAAATTAATAAATAAAAATAACAAAGTAGCAAATAGTAAACGGTCACAAAAACGGTATTGCAATTGTTGAAAATGAGGCCTAGGGTTCGTACTTTCGCTAGTGCAATCTCCTAACAGGGCTAATATAATTGGATCATATAACCACCCCTCAACGTGCAACGAAGAATCACTCCAAAGTTCCTATCTAGTGGAGAACATAAGAATAAATTGTTTGTAGGGTACGAACCCACCTCAAAGCAATTCTTTCCGTTCGATCTATTAAAGAGTCCGTACTAAAATAACACAAAGCTATTTTTTCCGTTCGATCTATCCTAGAGTTCGTACTAAAATAACACCAACGCAAATTCATATTCATAATACTCAATCCAACACAAAGAACTTCAAAGGGTGCCCCAAGATTTCTACCGTAGAAACAAAGACAAGAACATGCATCAACCCCTATGCATAGATTACCCCAATGTCACCTCGGGAATCCGCGAGTTGAGTGCCAAAACATATATCAAGTGAATCAATACGATACCCCATTGTCACCACGAGTATTCAATTGCAAGACATATATCAAGTGTTCTCAAATCCATAAAAGTATTCAATCCGGTAACAACAAAATCTCAAAGGGAAAAAACTCAATTCATCACAACAAGATAGAGAGGGGAAAACATCATATGATCTGACTATATTAACAAAGCCCGCGATACATCAAGATCGTGACATCTCAAGAACACGAGAGAGAGAGAGAGAACACATAGCTACTGGTACAAACCCTCAGCCCCGAGGGTGAACTACTCCCTCCTCATCGTGGTGGCCCCCGGGAAGCTTGAAGATGGCCACCGGTGATGATTCCCCCCTCCGGCAGCGTGTTGGAATGGGGTCTAGATTGGTTTACAGTGGCTATAGAGGCCTGCGGCAGTGGAACTTCTGATCTAGGTTAACCCCGAAGGATTTCGGAATATTTGGGAATTTTTAGGGAAAAGAGGGGGTGCGGGAGGGGCACCCCTGGGTGCTGCTTTGGCCCATCCCGGGTTTTCTGGTCCATAAAAATTCTCTAATAAGTTTCGCGGTGTTTGGACTCCGTTTGATATTGATTTTCTATGATGTAAAAAAGAAGCAAAAAAAGCAACTAGCACCGGGTCAATAGGTTAGTCCCAAAAAATGATATAAAGTTGCTATAAAATAATTGTAAAACATCCAAGAATGATAATATATCAACATGAATACTTCATAAATTATAGATACGTTGGAGACGTATCAAGTATCATGCGTCATCGAGTGAGGAGGGTATCTCTGGTTAATCCCATATTTTGGGACTAGCAGTTTAATGCCCTCCGAATGGTGGATGCACATCTCATCGCGACACGAATGGGGCTGGAGGAGGCCGCTGATATGTTGGTCGGGGACCTGCAGGTAGGCAAAGCTTGATCCTTTTAAGGAACTGGACTCTCTAGTGAACTCAGTGACCCCCGAGGTGTATGTTGAATTAATTTTAGCATTCACCTAAGTAATATACTCTCGTGAGGAAATTCCCGAGGTTCTCTTGCGGCCAAGGAGTTAATGCAAGAAAAGCGCAAAGTGCAGTAGCCCCCGAGCCACTGGCTGAGCAGCTATGCTCGGGCAGAGGGTCTGTATAATTTTACATGTTTTATTTGACACATCATTGCATAAGAGCGAGAAATCCAGTAGCCTGTCGGGATCCTGATTCTAAGTCACACCGATATAGCATATGGCACATCATATCACTTTGCGGCCTCACGCACGGTAACTCGCGGCTGCCGCCTTTACCTTGGTCGGGACCGTTTGTGTCTTTCGGCTCATGTATATGATTGTGATGCTAAAATCCATATGACTGAGACCCGGGTTGACATGACTAATCATAAACCAACACTACTAGGGAAAACCTTATACACAGAATCTTAGCAGCAGCGCGGCACAAAAAGAAGCGCTACTGCTAATTAGCAGTAGCGCGGGTTTTTACCCCTCGCTACTACTAAGTTGATAGTAGTAGCGTGGGTTTTTAACCCTTGCTACTACTAAGCGGTCTCTATCGTGCTCCCCGACACTTGCCATAGTAGTAGCGAGGGGTATAAACCCGCGCTACTACTAAATTGATTGTAGTAGCGCAGTTTTATACCCCTCGCTACTACTAAGTACGAGGTAGGTGAAGGCTCCATATGCTCGGCCGAATCCCCATCTCCTCTCCCAAATCCCTCCTCTCTTCCACCATTCTCTCCTCTCACTTTCCAGACGCTCTCACATGGACCTCTTGCCCATGCGTCCATCCATCTCCGTGGCGCCGAAAGAGGCCGCCACCTCGCGCCATTGGCGTCTAGGAGCTCGCCGGTCTTCCACCGATGTCTAGGAGGCCGCCGCCCCACGCCACCACACCGGAGAACCTCACCACCGGTGACTAGCTCCGCTGCTCCCTACATCACCTTCCTTTATCCCTCAGTTTTCCTTTCCTCTCTCTCCCTCTGGTTTCACTCACCCTCCCATGTCCATGCCCGTGCAGGTCGTCGCCATGGACGACCCGGAGCTATCTGGCATGTCAGGAAAATAAGCCCCACGCCGCGGCCTGGCTCTGCCATAGAAACGGGCCCTCTACAACAGCCACTGCTGGATCTGGTCTTCCGCTGTCCGTTCATTCCTCCTGCAACGCCAATCATCGCTAGATCGAACCACTGCTACCATTGACAACACGCACAGGATCGAGATTTTTTTGTTTTTGAAAGTGATAGCAGTAGCGCGGGATATAAGACCCGCTACAGCTAATTAGCAGTAGCGTTGTTTGCAACGCACGCTACAACTAACCATGTATAGCAGTAGCGTGTGTCAACACGCGCTACTGCTACAAGTTAGTTGTGGCGCTGTATCAATAGCGCGGGCACCCACACTACTGATACACCCAAAACCCGCGCTGCTGCTAGGCTTTTCCCTAGTAGTGCAAGGTGGCACAAACATACAAGGTCATGTATACGTAACCCAGCAATGCACGTGTCGGTCATCAACATGTGTAAACGAGTCGTGGCAAGCTACAAGGACTCTTGTAAAACACCGCCTGGCATTTCCCCATATGAATAGAGACAAGAGCAAAGAAGGATACATGCCGGTCAATCCAAGTGTTCCGGAGTAGTAGCGAACTACCAAGGCTCATTGGAAGCACTAGGAGGCATTTTCCTCTAGGAAAGGCTACCGAAGGCAGATAACTATGTGTAGAATCCCACACATACCAATGCATTATATGTGTAGATACAACATAGCATTACAACATAATTCTACGACTCAAAGTATTTATTTAAGAGGCTCCGAGGAGCCATACATAACATGATATTACAAACATGGGTCTCATGACCCAACATAAAAAGTCATAGAAGTAACGAAAGCATAAACATGTCTGAGTGCAGACAACTACAAGACAAAAAGGTTGAAAAGCCTGACTATCTACAAGCCCCTCCATAGGAACCAGACCTGATTCCCAAGCTAATCGGTCAACATCGAACTCATCATTGGAACCACTAGTGAGACCAACGTCTCCTCTGCAAAAACATAAATTAAGCAACCATGAGTACAAATATTCTCAACAAGACTTACATCAGAACTAACTACATATGCATTAGTATCAACAATGGGGTTGCAGAGTTTAACTACAGCAAGCCTACTTTGACTCAGTGGCTATCCTGAACTACAACTACGAGTTTTTTCTTTGAGGTGAGAGAGCGCACACGAGTTCACATATTCATCATATTAATACACCATTATGGATCCTTTCACGTCTCCCTACGAGAAGACCATCCATAGCACTCATACTTATCTTGCGCATTTTAGAGTATCCATTTCAACTTGTCTATGAACCATATAAGCTTCCAAGTAGTCCATATTTGATGCAGATATTTGAATAGATCATTTATAGCCCTGCATGGATGTACTTCTTCACACACGCTCCCATCACTTACCACCATATACATGTCATGTATCTCGACAACATTCAAGCGGAAGCCTGATGAGGGTGTTGGCCACAACTTGACTAAGCACGCAAGACTCTAGTTCAGGTTTGTCGCCTATTTGAGACTGCACCCGCAAGGAAGTCCAGCCGAAGTTTCCTTTACGACACCAAATGGTGCGAGCAGGGTTCCCAAGCCCACCAAACATGTGCCACTTGGTGCACCATGCCACGGTATCTCTACCGCATCATAGTCCACACCTAGGGTCAGCGCTACAAATGGCCTCCAACACATATCCTATAAACACCAAAAACACTAGTTGCAACTCCTAGACAGACACCAGAGCGATTAATAAGTCGAGAGGGTCTATGGGTTTCGGGCCCAATGTGTGGTAGTACCGTTCTTGGATAACATACACAAAATTCAATTTGTAAGAACGATCTCAATGAGACAACCCACCATTATATCTGGCCATCTATTGGGCTGGGCCGGGCTTTCGGTCGGGCCTACCAAAGCCCGATGCAAAAAACCTAGGCCCGATCCCGGCCCGGCCTGGCCGTCGGGCCTAAAAATCGGGCCCGAGCCCGGCCCATCACGCTAAAAGCCTGCCGGGCCTCTTTCTTAAACGGTGAAAACGATGGGCCCGGGCCCATCCCAGCCCGGCCGTCGGGCTCAAAATCTAGGCCCAGGCCCGGCCCGCGGGCAAGGCCGGGTCAGGCTTTTTCGGGCCGTCCGGGCCGAGCTGCCTATGGCCATGACTACCCACCATGTACTCCTACACGACCTTTCATCGCTATCTTTATTAAATCGTATTCGCACACTTAGCTATCACACAGTAAGACATGAACATCACCATTCCAATTCATCACCAAACATGGATGAATAGTCACAACATGGCTGAATCAATTCCGACATAATTCTTTTCTCGTAGAATAGGAGTCCACCACATCTATGATGATACGTGTTTTTGTCACAATTATCGTCTTGGAAGTGTCACATCAATGACAAAAAGTTTTCATTCAGACAATAATGTCACGGATGTGTCTTTTTTTGTAGTGGACGGTGACTGTTTCTTTAAGATGGAATAAGATTCTTCCCGCTTAGTCCCCGTACCGGTGGTGTGTCTAGTATCGTCGGCGGACGCTGTGCAGGTGTGTATCCGACGGATCTCGGTGTATTCGGTCTGTGGTTATCTCTGGTGGATCCGCTCGAATCCGATCTTTGTTCGTCTTTGTTCATGTGTTTTCAGGTTGAATTTTTCCGATCTTAGCTTTTCTTCGTCAGCGATGTTTGTTGTTTCGATGCATTGGTCCTATTTGACATTAGCAAGAAGACTTCCTGAATGTCTACTACAAAGTTGTGTTTGGCTCCGGCGAGGGAGGGGCAATGACGGCGGCGCGCCTTCGACTTGTTTCAGTGGTTGTAGTCGTCGTCAGATGGTCTACGAATCCAAATAAATTTATTTTTATTTTTTATGTTGGCTGTACTGCTGTGATTGAAGATGAATAGATTGAGTTAGCCGAAAAAAAGATAACAAAAATATTTTCTGATTCTTAAACCACTGGTCCAGGCTCATTACGCCGTTTAAAAAAGGCATCCGTTCAGTAGACGACGGGAAGCTCAAGACGACGATGGAAAACTTCAGCGAGCTGACGAGCGTCGATAGTTCCGAACGCCGCCGCGCGCCAGCGCCAACAGGCACGAGGCACACTTCTCAAACAACTGCACCTACGCACCTCGGGGCTCCGACTGCGATCCTTCCCGAGAAAAGCCCGGCACGTCGCGCGGGACGGTACAGAGGAATCCCATTGGAGCAAAACATTCGTCTTGCGCTACTCTTCATCGTGGCCCGACCTGAGCACGTATTTCTACTAGGTCTACTACCCCAGTACCCACCATGTCATCACATTTTCCTTTGTCATGATAGAGGCATTTCATTCTGGTTAGAGTTTATTTACGCCTCACTCTTTATCGGAAAATACTCCTCGCTAGTGTATGTATGCATCGAGCGATCGAGCATATAGGCTGCTCATCACTGAAGCCGCCTCAACTTAACACTGTGTTCAAAAAAAACTTAGGCCTTCTTTGATTCATAGGATAGGAATTTTATAGGAATAGGAAAATCATAGGAAGTGAGATGACATGCATGTCAATTCCTATAGAGAAAGAGATGTCATTTGGTGCATAGGATATGATTTTTTTCCATTGAGTCTAGGCTAATGTTTTTTTTCTTTAAAACGTGAAGGATTGATTCCTATCCTACATAGGAATAGGAATCCATTCCTATAAACCAAAGGGCTTTAAAGGAATTTTTTCTTTGCAAATCCTATCCTATAGAATTCCTATAAAATTCCTACAAACCAAAGGAGGCCTAAATGTTTTAGTAAATTTCCTGTTCAAAAGAAAACTCTTTTGGTAAAAATCAGTAAACGGAGAATCGCTTTGGGACCAAACACGCTCAGCACTTAGAGCAACTCCAATGCAAGATACCCATTTCGTCCATCGTCGTCTGTTCGTCGTCGTTTGTTTAAGTTGATGCGGAAAAAAGTGAAGACCCAACACGTCGACTCAAACGCAAAGCACGTCCGCTTTGCGTTCACGGCGACTCATTTACGATCCAAATTTGCGGCAGAAATGCGTCAGCGTGGACGCGAAGCGGACGCCTCGCGCGCCTTCTCTGTGTTCGCCGCGTCCCCACCTGACGGCCGTCCAACTACCCGCGGTCAGCTTGGTTAGCTTAATTTATGACGACCGTCCACCTTGGGCCCACGTGTCAGCAACAGCGGCCGGACGTTTTTAAGCCGAGAGCGGGGGGGGCATCCTCATCCACTTCAAGAAGCCCTCGTCCCCATCTCGCCACCCTCTGCTCCACCATCGGCGGTAACCCTAGCCACCGCAAGGATGGGTTTCTTCTCCGACAAAGGCAAGGGCAAGGTTATCGGCGTTCTGGGAACGGGGGTTCCCAGACTTGCCTGCCTGTGGCCCACTGCGTGGCTAAGCCAACAGGCCGTACGACCCATCGTCATCAATAAGGCATCCAAGACCCTCGCGAGGGGCCAAGCCTCGCGAGGCGGATGACACAAGACCTCCTCTGGAGTGGCCTAGTCGGGCAGGCTCACGAGGAGCAGAGATGTCAAGGCGAGGCAAACCTCACGAGGCTCTCGTGACGTGAGCCATGACGATCGACCCCATGCGGGCGCCAGCGCGCGCAGCGTCCTTGTTTCCTCTTTGGTGCTAAGGAGACCAGCGCAGACGAGGAGTACCGAGGCATCAAGCAAAGGTTGCCATTTTGGTGCAACAAGACCAAGACCAGAAGGACGGCAAGACGGAGGTCATTGTGGAGTCCAAGACGGCGTCATCACCAGAGCCTTTGGCAGGCGAAGACCACTTTTGTCAGGATGACTTGTACTAGTTGTCCCCCTTCAAATTAGCCCGCCGTTGTTGGCTCCCTTCCCGCTCAATATTTGGGAAGAGGACCAGGGCCTCTAAAAATAGAGTTAGCCACCACCATAGGGGGAGGGACGACAGAGAGATAGAGAGAGAGGGGGAGAGAAGGAGGACCATTTTAGACCATTCAGAACCACACAAGTTAGCCAAGCACAAGAACACCTCAACCTTAGGAGGCTGTTCTTCCCCTTGTACTTGTTCATCCTCAGCCTACAAGGCAATCTAGCACACCACACTGGAGTAGGGTATTACACCACAACGGTGGCCCGAACCAGTATAAATCTTGTGTCTTTCTGTGTTGCGAGTTCGTCGAGTTCATCCGCGAGATCTTAGCGAGTTAGGGCGTAGATCGGTGGGAGGAAAAGACTTCGCGCGCACCCCAGTGTTCGAACCTTAAGAGTTTGCCGGAACCCCACATCCGACAAAGGCCCCCTCCACCCCTCTCCACCGCCTTTCCCTGCCCCCGCCTACGTCGACATCTTCCCGCCCGCCTAGGCAGCACGTGAACGTCCTAGTGCACCAGGCGAAGTGGCACTGGAGAACCGCGTCCCTCTCCCCTTCCCCGATGTCACCCTACCACACGGTTGGCACTTGGACCCGGAAAGGATCCCAGTGTCGGTGGCGCCGTGATCGACAAGGGCACATGCAAAGGAGGTGCCTCGACCACACCTACGACATCGACTCGCCCTACTGGGCGTGATGGTTCGCCTTCAAGCACGAGGAGGCGAGGCGACGCGACGTCTCGCGTGACTCCTCGCCGCTGCCCCTCGTTGTTCACAAGGAGGTCCAGGGGACGGAGGACGCCTACCAAGCGGCCCTTGCAGCTGTTGAAAGGATCGATATGGTTGACTAGAGGGCGGGTGAATAGGCAACTAACAGTTTTTAGCTTTTCTTTAACAATTTAAACTTTGCATCAAAGTAGGTTGTCTAGATATGCAACTAGGTGAGCAACCTATATGATGCAACAAGGATAGGAACACAAGCAAGCAAGATATATGAAACAAATAAGCTTGCACAAGTAAAGGCACGAGATAACCAAGAGTGGAGACGGTGGAGACGAGGATGTGTTGCCGAAGTTCCTTCCCTTTGAGAGGAAGTACGTCTCCGTTGGAGCGGTGTGGAGGCACAATGCTCCCCAAGAAGCCACTAGGGCCACCGTATTCTCCTCACGCCCTCACACAATGCGAGATGCCGTGATTCCACTATTGGTGCCCTTGGAGGCAGCGACCGAACCTTTACAAACTAGGTTGGGGCAATCTCCACAACTCAATTGGAGGCTCCCAACGACACCACGGAGCTTCACCACAATGGACTATGGCTTCGCGGTGACCTCAACCGTCTAGGATGCTCAAACACCCAAGAGTAACAATATCCACAAGGGATTAGTGGGGGGAATCAAATATCTCCTGGTGGAAGTGTAGATCGAGGCCTTCTCAACCACTCCCGAGCAAATCAACAAGTTTGGTTGTCTAGGGAGGGAGATCGGGCGAAAATGGAGCTTAGAGCAATAATGGAGCTTGGGGGTGGAAGAGGTAAGTCAACGGGGAAGAAGGGGATCCCTTATATAGTGTGCGAAAAGGATCCAACCGTTACCCACCAACCAGCCCGCGGCCAGCGGTACTACCGCGCCTGGCCAGCGGTACTACCGTAAGGCCGCGCGGTACTACTGCTTGCAACCAAGAGGTACTACTGCATGGCTGTGCGGTACTACCGTACCGACCCACGGTACTGCCGCAACCCCAGCAACAAAAAAGATAAATAGACGCGCAGGAGCTGGGGGCGGTACTTCTGCACGCGCGGTACTACCGCGCCCCCCATGCAGTACTACCGCAAGGCAAAACACCCCAGCCAGGGGGAAGGGAACTTCCATGCCTACTTCGGCAAAGAAACGGAAGTAGCAAAAACCCGACACAGTAGTACTGCCGAGGGGCGGTACTACTACCTGACTGCATAGCGCGGTACTACCGCTCGGCGAAAGCGGTACTACCGCGGTAGGTGCGGATGTAAAAAATTACATCCGCCCCTACTACCGCAAAGGGGTGGCACTAGCCTGGTGGGCAGCGGTAGTGCGGCTCCAGGGGAGCGGTACTACCGTGGGCACCTGCGGTACTACCGTGCCACGGCGCGGTACTACCGCGGATGCCTACCTTACTACCATTTTCCTGGGAGCAGTACTACCGCAACCAACACAGCAGCCAGACAAGGGAGGCAAGAAAACGGAGGAAGCTCCAAGGAAAAAGGAGGGGACAAGAAGGAGACGTGTACGTGATGATTCCACACAAACCTTTCCAACGCGGACCCCCTCTTAATAGTACGGCTTTCCTACGACTCAAATCCACCAAAAAGAAACGTAGAAAAGACGTCGTCTTCATCAGTCTTCGAGGGGCACCCAATCGTCTTGTGCCTAGCAATGAAGTGTCTGGAATACTCAAGGCACATGATTAGTCTGCAAATGCGTTGTCATCAATCACCAAAACACTTAGGGATAAATATGCCCTTACAATCTCCCCCTTTTTGATGGATTGATGACAATACGGGATTTGCACAAGGAAAATAAAATTAAGTAAATTCAAACCCCTCCTCTCTAGAATATAGACGGGCTCCCCTAGATGTGTGCCACCTAGAAGAGTGCTTTGGACTGCACGGCACACGAATACTAGGATCAAAGGTCCCCTATATTATAGAGACAAGGCATATCTATCACTAGACAAGATAGCACACACATAAGTTAACTACGATAGATAAAGTGCATATGTCTTACACCATATGAGGAAAGGTCTCGAAAGCACAAACCAAACAAGAGCAAACAAAGCAAACAAGCACAAACGAGGTCCAAAAGACAAAGCAAATAAACGCGCCAAGCACGACACAACGCAAATCCCTACACTCTCTCCCCCTTTGGCATCGAGACGCCAAAAAGGCAGAGATGACACCTACACACACGGGGTGGCTCAGGCAGAGAAGTCATCCCACTACTCCTCGTGCTCCTCGTCAGACTCAGCGGCGGGGATAGTCTCCTCGAAGTCATCCTCTGAACTGGTCCACTTGTATCCCTGCTTTGACACCCAGGCAGCCTCAGGTGTGATGACGTCCTCAGACCCGCCAGACACATCCTCTCCAAAGAGCCTCATAACCTTCTTGTCACGACGGCGACTCTCCTTGTCTGCCACGTGAGCCCTGTACTGTCCCTTCGCCTGCATGCAGAAGAGAGTCTTCATCTTGTCCTTTAGCTTCTTGGCCCATGACGGCTCAGATGAAGGAGTGGTGGACCTAGCAGCACGGTCCTCAGCAACATTCTCAGCAGCAGCAGCCTCCTCCTCACCAGCAGCCCTCCTAGCAGAAGAGGCCTCAGCACGGGTAGTGGTGTTGGCCCAGTTGGGCTTGACGCGGAGGCTGATGGACTCATGGAGAATCTAGTCTGGAGCAAGGAACTCATCACCCGGGTACATCTTCTCCCAAGTGGTGGAGAGCAGCAGAAACAGGTATGGTCCATAGATAGGTACCTTGCGAGTGAACACCGCAAGCCGAAGCTCACACCACATGATGTGTGAGACATCAAGTGGCTGAGTCTGAGAAGAACGTGCCTCTGCACACAGGAGCAACATGTCCACTAGATATGCATGGACCTTGTCCTTGTCGCCAATGCGTGGGAACATAGTGTTGCGGAAGATGCGATGCATGATATCCAGAAAGGAGTTTAACACCCAAGTTGACTTGCCATTTGGGAGCACCTTCTCAACAAGGAAAGGCTGAAGCAGGTTCTTGTTGGCAGACTCAGAGTTGGCATGGGGGCGAACACCAACGGGGGTGTGAAGCCCGTCATCAGGAATGTGCAGCAGATCCATGAACTCTTTCCATGTAGCAGACAGCTAACGACCATTGGTCATCCAGGTCATCCTCCGCTCCTCCCCGGGATGAAAGTACACTGAGGCAAAGAACTGACAGATGAGCTCAGGGTCATAGTCATGGTGAAAAGAGATCACTGGCTCAATAGCAAACTGCTCCACCAAGTCCAGAGCCTCTCCAAAATAGTCACGAAACTTGTCCTTCCGCATGTGATGCATGTCTATCCACTTGACCTCCATGAAGGTATTCTGCTTGCTCTTGATCACATCCAGATAGATGAGAACCTGTTGCTTGTTCCAGAACATCTCAGTGCCTCTGAGCACAGCCCGAGGAGTCACATAGGGATTGATCCTCCGGCGTTCGACATACTCAGAGACAGAAATCTCGTCCATGCCCTTAGCAGGTTCCTTTTGCTTGCTGGCAGTGGTCTTGACATTGCGCTTGGGGGCATTGGAGCCCTCTAGGGCTTCATCTTGGGGGTTGCGCAGACGCTTGGAGCCAGTGTCACGACTGGGATTGGAACGGCGAGAGCCACCACCTGAGACACAAAACGCAAAACACCCACAACAGTCAAGAGGGATTAATGCAAAGACCACAACAAAGAAAGAGAAACAAGCAGAAAGCACACATGATAAATGCCTAGAGAGAGATTTGATCCCTACGGTAGTACTGCCAACTGCTGCGAAACTAAGATAGTAGTACTGCTCTTAGACGCGGTAGTACCATGCAAGGTCACGGTAGTACCGGGTCTAGGAGCGGTAGTACGACCTTAGCGCCTCGGCTAGCGCGGTAGTACCGCGTCTGTTGAGCGGTAGTACCACACGAGCTAGCACGGTAGTACCGCAAGAGTGGTAGTACCGCACATCAGACACGGTAGTACCGCACCGCGTCAGATCTGAACAGGTTCAAATATGAGAAAAGCCCGCAAAACCACTGCGGTACTACGGTTGGACAAAGCTACCACAAGACAGCATATCAAGTATGATTCCTACGCATCACGACTCTCCTACATCCTACTCTTGCATAGATTTGGCCTAAAATCTCAAGAACAACAAGTTTCTCCCCAAAAACCTAGAAGCAAGAGAACAGCCAAGAAAAAGAGGGATTTGGGGAAAACCCTTGGTCCATGGCAAGAGGAAGTGATGGGGAACGATCCCACCGGCCGGAATCCGAGGAGAGTGGCTGGAGACGGAGATCCGGCGAGGGCCTCCGGCACCATTCTTGAGCGAGAGAGAGACGTGGGGAGAGAGACAAATGAATGGGTATGGGGAGTTGGAACTCCCCTGCCCAAGTCATAACCCCCACGCTCCCTCGACGGCGTGGTACTTCCGAAGTACCGCACCTGAGCGGTAGTACCGTCCTGTGGCGAGGTAGTACCGTGCCTCCCAAAGCGGTAGTACCGCGACCAGACGCGGTAGTACCATGAGCTCAAGAAGATGCACGTTTCGAGCACACGAAAAACTAGATCTTTGCACAAACACTCCGAGCCAACACGACACCACCAGACCACGCAACACACAAAGCCAGAAAGGCACACAACAAACGAAACAACCACGAGACACCACCTCTCCAAAGAGAGGGCGATGGCCGTAGCCACCTATGTTTGAGTCAATTGGTATGGCATCGCGAAGAATTATCCTCGGGTCCATGACCAAAACTCGTCTTTGAAGCACAAGTACCATCAAACATGGCTAATGTGAAAGACTTGATCGATTTATGCCTAATGGGGGAGGGAGAGTTCATGGAGAGAACATCACTCCCCCTATGTCCATGCCTACGTCTAAATAGGACAACATGTTGAGTATGGTGTGGTGTGCAAGGGTTCAAGCAACATTGCTCGAATCAATGATATTTAGCTCATGCCTTAACTCGTGAAATCTTGCTTCATCCAAGGACTTCGTGAAGATATCTGCAAGGTTATCATGAGTGTTGACATAGTTGAGCTCGATCTCTCCTCGCCTAATGTGATCCCGGATGAAGTGATATCGAATCTCAATATGCTTCGTCTTGAAGTGTTGCACCGGGTTGAGAGAGATCTTGATGGCACTTTCATTATCACACCAAAGAGGCACTTTGTCACAAATGACTCCGTAATCCTTTAAAGTTTGCCTCATCCATAAGAGTTGTGCACAACAACTACCAGCCGCCACATACTCCGCTTCGGTGGACGAGAGAGACACACAACTCTGCTTTTTGGAAGACCAACTTACCAAAGAGCAACCAAGAAATTGGCACCCTCCGGAAGTGGACTTCCTATCCACTTTTTCTCCCGCCCAATCGGAATCCTAATACCCTACAAGCTTGAAGTTTGCTCCTCTTGGGTACCATAGGCCAAAGTTTGGGGTATGAGCCAAATATCGAAAGATCCGTTTGACTGCCACATAGTGACTTTCCTTAGGTGCGGTTGAAAACGTGCACAAATTCCCACACTCAACATGATATCCGGTCTAGATGCACAAAGGTAAAGCAAGGAACCTATCATGGAGCGATATACCTTTTGATCCATCGCTTTACCATTGGGATCTATGCCAAGTTGGCACTTGGTGGGCATGGGAGTGGCAGCCGGCTTGACATCACTTAGCTTGAATCTTTTGAGCATGTCTTGAGTATATTTGGCTTGATTGATGAAGGTTCCTTCTCTTCTTTGCTTCACTTTTAACCCTAGAAAGAACTTCAACTCTCCCATGGAAGACATCTCGAACTTTGAGGTCATGAGAGCGGCAAATTCCTCATTGAAAGCTTTGTTAGGGGAACCAAAGATAATATCATCAACATATAATTGGCACACAAACAACTCCCCTTTGACCTTCTTAGTAAAAAGAGTGGGGTCGATTAGCCCAACTTTGAAACCATGGTCTTGTAACAACTCGGTAAGGTGGTCATACCACACACGTGGGGCTTGTTTAAGGCCATAGAGTGCCTTATCGAGTTGATACACATGATCGAAAGTAGGGATCCTCGAACCCGGGGGGTTGCTTGACATAAACCAATTCATTAATGGGACCATTAAGAAAAGAACTCTTCACATCCATTTGTTGTAACTTAAAGTGATGATGAGAAGCATAGGCAATCAACATGCGAATAGATTCAAGACGAGCAACGGGAGCAAAGGTTTCACCGTAGTCGATACCCTCGACTTGGGAGTAGCCTTGTGCTACCAAACGAGCCTTGTTGCGAATGATAATCCCATGGGCATCTTGTTTGTTCTTAAATATCCACTTGGTTCCGATGACATTGTGGTTCCCCGTCGGTCTTGGCACCAATCTCCACAATTTGTTGCGCTCGAAGTTGTTGAGTTCTTCATGCATGGCATTGAGCCAATCTGGATCTTCTAGCGCCTCATAGACCTTGTGGGGTTCCACACAAGAGACAAATGCGTGATGCTCACAATAATTTGCTAATTGTCTACGAGTGCTTACCCCCTTTCGTAAGCTTCCAAGCACATTCGTCATGGGATGATCCTTGGTGGAGAGCTTGGAAGCAACCTTGGCGGCACGACGCTCTAATTCCTCCTCGTGGGTGAGACGAGGAGTGGTCACTTGATCATCTTGGGCGTTGTCTTGAGCTTGCTCTTGTTCTTGAACTCGCTCGGAGGAGAGAACTTGACCTTGGGCATCATTTGATGTGTCAACACCGTCTTCAGCGTGATCTTGCCCTTGGTCATGTTCTTGAGGATAAGGGCCTTCATGTTGTTCTTCGGAAGCGTGTGGGCCTTGGGTTGGTGATGGCTCCGCTTGAGTGGAGCTTTGTCCTTCTCCTTTGGCCACAAGGGGTTCCTTAATGGGTAGGATAAAGCCAACACCCATTCTTCTTATGGCTTGGGGAGGAATTTCATCACCTACATCACAAGTGCCACTTTGCTCCACTTGGGAGCCGTTATTCTCATCAAACTCCATGTTACACGTCTCCTCAATAAGTCCCATGGATTTATTGAGGACACGGTAAGCATGAGATTTTGTAGCATAACCAACAAATATGCCCTCATAAGCTCTAGCCTCAAATTTAGACAACCGAACACCTTTCTTGAGAATGAAACACTTACACCCGAACACCCAGAAGTACTTGAGGTTGGGCTTGTTACCGGTGAGTATCTCATATGGAGTCTTGTTCAAGCCCTTGCGGAGGTAGAGCCGATTGGATGCATGACACGCGGTGTTGATGGCTTCGGCCCAAAAGTTGTACGGAGACTTGAACTCCGCCATCATGGTCCTTGCCGCATCCATCAACGTCCGGTTCTTCCTCTCCGCAACACCGTTTTGTTGAGGGGTGTAAGGTGCGGAATATTGATGCTTGATCCCCTCATCACTAAGAAACTCATCCCAGGTGTAGTTCTTGAACTCGGTGCCGTTGTCACTTCTTATTGTCAAGATCTTTGCATTGTATTGACGTTGTGCTTCATTTGCAAAGTCAATGACGGTTTGTTGGGTCTCGCTCTTCCTCTTGAAGAAATACACCCACGTGTACCTTGAGTAGTCATCCACAATCACCAAGCAATACTTCCTACCTCCAAGACTATCGAAGGATGGAGGCCCAAAGAGATCCATGTGAAGGAGCTCCAAAGGCCTCTTTGAATAAATGATAGTCGTGGGAGGGTGAGCCTTCTCATGTAGCTTTCCTTCGATACACGCACTGCAAGCACGATCTTTAGCAAAACTAACATTCGTTAGTCCACGGACATGGTCCCCCTTGAGGAGACTTTGCAAAGATCTCATATTAACGTGGGCTAAACGGTGATGCAAAAGCCATCCCACATCAACTTTATCCATTAGGCACGTCGCGGTCTTAGTGAGTCGCTCCGAAAAGTTAATCACATATAGACCGTTCTCGACATGCCCAACAAAGGCTACTTTAAGAGTCTTGCTCCACAAGAGGGCCACGGTATCGATATCAAAGAAAGTGGCAAAGGCCACGATTGCAAGTTGACGAACGGAAAGTAAATTGTATGCAAGGGACTCAACAAGCATGACCTTCTCGATCGTGAGATCATGAGAGATGACCACCTTGCCAAGTCCCAATACCTTAGAAGATGAGGCGTCACCCCACTCGACATTGGTGGGCATAGATGGGACCTTGTGCATGTCCACAACCAAGTTCTTGCTTCCGGTCATATGATTTGTAGCTCCGCTATCGAGCAACCATGATCCCCCACCGGAAGCAAACACCTACAAGAGATCAATGCTTGGTTTTAGGTACCCATTTTGTAATGGGTCCTTTGATGTTAGTAACAAGGGTCTTTGGAACCCAAATAGACCATTCAATGTATTCATGAAGAGAACCAACAAATTTGGCATAAACATGCCCATCACTAGCATGGCATAACACATAAGAAGGATTAAAATCGCCGGCTTTGTTGGGAGGGGTGGCATTGCCCTTCTTGACATTGCCGCCCTTTGCAATGTTCTTCTTCTTCTCCTTGGAGGCACTCCCTCCCTCCTTCACAAAGGTTTGCATGAGAGGAGGAGGTCGTTTGGTCTTGTCATTCTTCTTCTTGTTCTTGGAGTCGGGCACGTACCCAACCCCTTCCTTGGCCACAACTCCCTTTTGGTTGATCAAGAGATCCTTGAGGTTCTTCTTGCCTTGTATGCAAGTCGCAAGACCTCTCTCAAGTTGCCCCTTTAGCTTAGCGTTCTCCTCAACGAGATGCACATGCTCACAACACGGGTAAGTAGCATTTGCATTATCAATTAACATCATACGAGGTAAAGTGGCCTTTTCCTTGGTTAGCTTTACTTGAAGTTGATCATGCGACTCTTTGAGGCTAGCATGAGCACCCTTCAAGACCTTGTGAGCCTTGTCAAGTAGATCAAACTCCTCTTTGAGTCTAGCAAAATCAACCTCAAGCTTGGCCTTCTCAGAGTTTAGCACATGAGAAACAATGATGACATGATCATAATCTTTCTTTAACTTAGCATGATCAACGTTGTGTGACTCCTCAAGAGCCAAACGAAGACCACGCTCTTCCTCAAGAGCATTGGAAAGATCCGAAATCTCATCGGCATAGTCACGACTATGCCCTTCCATCTTAGTGATGGTGTTTTCGTGAGCCTCGATCATGTCATTGGCTTCACCAAGTTGTTTCAAGAGAGCAACAAAGTGCTTCTTGGATTTTCCCTTGAGTTTGCCCATAAAGGCCTCAAACTCATTAGCCTCCACATTATCTTCCTCAAGTTCATTAATGCTATCCGTCAGAGAAGGATGATTAATGATGGTAGTTTTGATGTTGGGGGTTACCTTGTTGGTGGCTTTAGCCATGAGGCACTTGGCGGTGATGCTCCCATTGGGTGAGTCGAAGAGAGACACCCGTGGAGTCGTCGCAATGGCAACGGAGGCCATGGCAACCGACTCATCACTTTGAAGGAAATATGCCCTAGAGGCAATAATAAAGTTATTATTTATTTCCTTATATCATGATAAATGTTTATTATTCATGCTAGAATTGTATTAACCGGAAACATAATACATGTGTGAATACATAGACAAACAAAGCGTCACTAGTATGCCTCTACTTGACTAGCTCGTTAATCAAAGATGGTTATGTTTCCTAACCATGAACAATGAGTTGTTATTTGATTAACGGGATCACATCATTAAGTGAATGATCTGATTGACATGACCCATTCCATTAGCTTAGCACCCGATCGTTTAGTATGTTGCTATTGCTTTCTTCATGACTTATACATGTTCCTTTGACTATGAGATTATGTAACTCCCATTTGCCGGAGGAACACTTTGTGTGCTACCAAACGTCACAACGTAACTGGGTGATTATAAAGGAGCTCTACAGGTGTCTCCAAAGGTACATGTTGGGTTGGCGTATTTCGAGATTAGGATTTGTCACTCCGATTGTCGGAGAGGTATCTCTGGGCCCTCTCGGTAATGCACATCACTTAAGCCTTGCAAGCATTGCAACTAATGAGTTAGTTGTGGGATGATGTATTACATAACGAGTAAAGAGACTTGCCGGTAACGAGATTGAACTAGGTATTGGAATACCGACGATCGAATCTCGGGCAAGTAACATACCGATGACAAAGGGAACAACGTATGTTGTTATGCGGTCTGACCGATAAAAGATTTTCGTAGAATATGTAGGAGCCAATATGAGCATCCAGGTTCCAGGTTCCGCTATTGGTTATTGACCGGAGACGTGTCTCGGTCATGTCTACATTGTTCTCGAACCCGTAGGGTCCGCACGCTTAAGGTTACGATGACAGTTATATTATGAGTTTATGCATTTTGATGTACCGAAGGTTGTTCGGAGTCCCGGATTGATCACGGACATGACGAGGAGTCTTGAAATGGTCGAGACATAAAGATTGATATATTGGAAGCCTATGTTTGGATATCGGAAGTGTTCCGGGTGAAATCGGGATTTTACCGGAGTACCGGGAGGTTACCGGAACCCCCCGGGAGCTAGATGGGCCTTAGTGGGCCTTAGTGGAAAAGAGAAGGGGCAGCCCAAAGTGGGCCACGCGCCCCTCCCCTCCCTTGATCCGAATAGGACAAGGAGAGGGGGCCGGCCCCCCTCTCTCTTGTCCCCCCTCCGCGAATCCTATTCCAACTAGGATTGGGGGGGGGAATCCTACTCCCAGAAGGAGTAGGACTCCTCCTGGCGCGCCTCTCCTAGGCCGGCCTCACCCCCCCTTGGTCCTTTATATACGGAGGCAGGAGAACCCCAGAGAGACATAAGTTGATCCACGTGATCATATTCTTAGCCGTGTGCGGTGCCCCCTTCCACCATAGTCCTCGATAATATTGTAGCGGTGCTTAGGCGAAGCCCTGCGACAGGAGTACATCAAGATCGTCACCATGCCGTCGTGCTGACGGAACTCTTCCCCGACACTTTGCTGGATCGGAGTCCGGGGATCGTCATCGAGCTGAACGTGTGCTAGAACTCGGAGGTGACGTAGTTTCGGTGCTTGATCGGTCGGGCCGTGGAGACGTACGGACTACATCAACCAAACGCTTCCGTTGTCGATCTACAAGGTACGTAGATCACACTCTTCCCTCATTGCTATGCATCACCATGATCTTGCATTGTGCGTAGGAAATTTTTTGAAATTACTACATTCCCCAACAGTGGCATCCGAGCCTAGGTTTTATATGTTGATGTTATATGCACGAGTAGAACACAAGTGAGTTGTGGGCGATATAAGTCATACTGCTTACCAGCATGTCATACTTTGGTTCGGCGGTATTGTTGGATGAAGCGGCCCGGACCGACATTACGCGTACGCTTACGCGAGACCGGTTCTCCCGACGTGCTTTGCACATAGGTGGCTTGCGGGTGACAGTTTCTCCAACTTTAGTTGAATCGAGTGTGGCTACGCCCGGTCCTTGCGAAGGTTAAAACAGCACCAACTTGACAAACTATCGTTGTGGTTTTGATGCGTAGGTAAGATTGGTTCTTGCTTAAGCCCGTAGCAGCCACGTAAAACTTGCAACAACAAAGTAGAGGACGTCTAACTTGTTTTTGCAGGGCATGTTGTGATGTGATATGGTCAAGACATGATGCTAAATTTTATTGTATGAGATGATCATGTTTTGTAACCGAGTTATCGACAACTGGCAGGAGCCATATGGTTGTCGCTTTATTGTATGGAATGCAATCGCGCTGTAATGCTTTACTTTATCACTAAGAGGTAGCGATAGTCGGCATAAGGTTGGCGAGACGACAACGATGCTACGATGGAGATCAAGGTGTCGCGCCGGTGACGATGGTGATCACGACGGTGCTTCGGAGATGGAGATCACAAGCACAAGATAATGATGGCCATATCATATCACTTATATTGATTGCATGTGATGTTTATCTTTTATGCATCTTATCTTTCTTTGATTTACGGTAGCATTATAAGATGATCTCTCACTAATTATCAAGAAGTGTTCTCCCTGAGTATGCACCGTTGCGAAAGTTCTTCGTGCTGAGACACCACGTGATGATCGGGTGTGATAGGCTCTACGTTCAAACACAAGGTGAAAAACAGTTGCACACGCGGAATACTCAGGTTATACTTGACGAGCCAAGCATATACAGATATGGCCTCGGAACACGGAGACCGAAAGGTCGAGCGTGAATCATATAGTAGATATGATCAACATAGTGATGTTCACCAATGAAACTACTCCATCTCACGTGATGATCGGACATGGTTTAGTGGATTTGGATCACGTAATCATTTAGAGGATTAGAGGGATGTCTATCTAAGTGGGAGTTCTTTAAGTTAAATTAATTGAACCTAAATTTATCATGAAACTTAGTACCTGATAGTATCTTGCTTGTTTTTGCTTGATTGTAGATAGATGGCTCGTGCTGTTGTTCCGTTGAATTTTAATGCGTTCCTTGAGAAAGCAAAATTGAAAGATGATGGTAGCAATTACACGGACTGGGTCCGTAACTTGAGGATTATCCTCATTGCTGCACAGAAGAATTACGTCCTGGAAGCACCGCTGGGTGCCAGGCCTGCTGCTGGAGCAACACCAGATGTTATGAACATCTGGCAGAGCAAAGCTGATGACTACTCGATAGTTCAGTGTGCCATGCTTTACGGCTTAGAATCGGGACTTCAACGACATTTTGAACGTCATGGAGCATATGAGATGTTCCAGGAGTTGAAGTTAATATTTCAAGCAAATGCCAGGATTGAGAGATATGAAGTCTCCAATAAGTTCTATAGCTGCAAGACGGAGGAGAACAATTCTGTCAGTGAGCATATACTCAAAATGTCTGTGTATAATAATCACTTGATTCAATTGGGAGTTAATCTTCCAGATGATTGCGTCATCGACAGAATTCTCCAATCACTGCCACCAAGCTACAAGAGCTTCGTGATGAACTATAATATGCAAGGGATGAATAAGACTATTCCCGAGCTCTCCGCAATGCTGAAAGCTACGGAGGTAGAAATCAAGAAGGAGCATCAAGTCTTGATGGTCAACAAGACCACTAGTTTTGAGAAAAAGGGCAAAGGGAAGAAGAAGGGGAACTTCAAAAAGAACGGCAAGCAAGTTGCTACTCAAGAGAAGAAACCCAAACTTGGACCTAAGCCTGAAACTGAGTGCTTCTACTACAAGCAGACTGGTCACTGGAAGCGGAACTGCCCCAAGTATTTGGCGGATAAGAAGGATGGCAAGGTGAACAAAGGTATATGTGATATACATGTTATTGATGTGTACCTTACTAATGCTCGCAGTAGCACCTGGGTATTTGATACTGGTTCCGTTGCTAATATTTGCAACTCGAAACAGGGACTACGGATTAAGCGAAGATTGGCTAAGGACGAGGTGACGATGTGCGTGGGAAACGGTTCCAAAGTCGATGTGATCGCAGTCGGCACGCTATCTCTACATCTACCTTCGGGATTAATATTAGACCTAAATAATTGTTATTTGGTGCCAGTGTTAAGCATGAACATTATATCTGGATCTTGTTTGATGCGAGACGGTTATTCATTTAAATCAGAGAATAATGGTTGTTCTATTTATATGAATAATATCTTTTATGGTCATGCACCCTTGAAGAGTGGTCTATTCTTATTGAATCTCGATAGTAGTAACACACATATTCATAATGTTGAAGCCAAAAGATGCAGAGTTGATAATGATAGTGCAACCTATTTGTGGCACTGCCGTTTAGGTCATATCGGTGTAAAGCGCATGAAGAAACTCCATACTGATGGACTTTTGGAACCACTTAATTATGAATCACTTGGTACTTGCGAACCATGCCTCATGGGCAAGATGACTAAAACACCGTTCTCCGGTACTATGGAGAGAGCAACAGATTTGTTGGAAATCATACATACAGATGTATGTGGTCCGATGAATATTGAGGCTCGTGGCGGATATCGTTATTTTCTCACCTTCACAGATGACTTAAGCAGATACGGGTATATCTACTTAATGAAACACAAGTCTGAAACATTTGAAAAGTTCAAAGAATTTCAGAGTGAAGTAGAAAATCATCGTAACAAGAAAATAAAATTCCTACGATCTGATCGTGGAGGAGAATATTTGAGTTACGAGTTTGGTGTACATTTGAAAAATTGTGGAATAGTTTCGCAACTCACGCCACCCGGAACACCACAGCGTAATGGTGTGTCCGAACACCGTAATCGTACTTTACTAGATATGGTGCGATCTATGATGTCTCTTACTGATTTACCGCTATCGTTTTGGGGATACACTCTAGAGACGGCCGCATTCACGTTAAATAGGGCACCATCAAAATCCGTTGAGACGACGCCTTATGAACTGTGGTTTGGCAAGAAACCAAAGTTGTCGTTTCTGAAAGCTTGGGGCTGCGATGCTTATGTGAAAAAGCTTCAACCTGATAAGCTCGAACCCAAATCGGAGAAATGTGTCTTCATAGGATATCCAAAGGAAACTATTGGATACACCTTCTATCACAGATCCGAAGGCAAAACTTTTGTTGCTAAGTTCGGAAACTTTCTAGAGAAGGAGTTTCTCTCGAAAGAAGTGAGTGGGAGGAAAGTAGAACTTGATGAGGTAACTGTACCTGCTCCCTTATTGGAAAGTAGTGCATCACGGAAAACTATTTCTGTGACACCTACACCAGTTAGTGAGGAAGCTAATGATGATGATCATGAAACTTCAGAACAAGATACTACTGAACCTCGTAGATCAACCAGAGTAAGATCCGCGCCAGAGTGGTACGGTAATCCTGTTCTGCAAGTCATGCTACTAGATCATGATGAACCTACGAACTATGAAGAAGCGATGGTGAGCCCAGATTCCGCAAAATGGCTTGAAGCCATGAAATCTGAGATGGGATCCATGTATGAGAACAAAGTATGGACTTTGGTTGACTTGCCCGATGATTGGCAAGCAATTGAGAATAAATGGATCTTCAAGAAGAAGACTGACGCTGACAGTAATATTACTGTCTACAAAGCTCGACTTGTCGCAAAGGGTTTTCGGCAAGTTCAAGGGATTGACTATGATGAGACCTTCTCACCCGTAGCGATGCTTAAGTCTGTCCGAATCATGTTAGCAATTGCCACATTTTATGATTATGAAATTTGGCAGATGGATGTCAAAACTGCATTCCTGAATGGATTTCTGGAAGAAGAGTTGTATATGATGCAACCAGAAGGTTTTGTCGATCCAAAGGGAGCTAACAAAGTGTGCAAGCTCCAGCGATCCATTTATGGACTGGTGCACGCCTCTCGGAGTTGGAATAAACGCTTTGATAGTGTGATCAAGGCATTTGGTTTTATACAGACTTTTGGAGAAGCCTGTATTTACAAGAAAGTGAGTGGGAGCTCTGTAGCATTTCTGATATTATATGTAGATGACATATTACTAATTGGAAATGATATAGAATTTCTGGATAGCATAAAGGGATACTTGAATAAGAGTTTTTCAATGAAAGACCTCGGTGAAGCTGCTTACATATTAGGCATTAAGATCTATAGAGATAGATCAAGACGCTTAATTAGACTTTCACAAAGCACATACCTTGACAAAGTTTTGAAGAAGTTCAAAATGGATCAAGCAAAGAAAGGGTTCTTGCCTGTGTTACAAGGTGTGAAGTTGAGTAAGACTCAATGCCCGACCACTGCAGAAGATAGAGAGAATATGAAAGATGTTCCCTATGCTTCAGCCATAGGCTCTATCATGTATGCAATGTTGTGTACCAGACCTGATGTGTGCCTTGATATAAGTCTAGCAGGGAGGTACCAAAGTAATCCAGGAGTGGATCACTGGACAGCGGCCAAGAACATCCTGAAATACCTGAAAAGGACTAAGGATATGTTTCTCATATATGGAGGTGACAAAGAGCTCATCATAAAAGGTTACGTTGATGCAAGCTTTTACACTGATCCGGACGATTCTAAATCGCAAACCGGATACGTGTTTATATTAAACGGTGGAGCTGTCAGTTGGTGCAGTTCTAAACAAAGCGTTGTAGCGGGATCTACATGTGAAGCGGAGTACATAGCTGCTTTGGAAGCAGCAAATGAAGGAGTCTGGATGAAGGAGTTCATATCCTATCTAGGTGTCATACCTAGTGCATCGGGTCCAATGAAAATCTTTTGTGACAATACAGGTGCAATTGCCTTGGCAAAAGAATCCAGATTTCACAAGAGAACCAAGCACATCAAGAGACGCTTCAATTCCATCCGGGATCTAGTCCAGGTGGGAGGCATAGAGTTTTGCAAGATACATACAGATCTGAATGTTGCAGACCCGTTGACTAAGCCTCTTCCACGAGCAAAACATGATCAGCACCAAGGCTCCATGGGTGTTAGAATCATTACTGTGTAATCTAGATTATTGACTCTAGTGCAAGTGGGAGACTGAAGGAAATATGCCCTAGAGGCAATAATAAAGTTATTATTTATTTCCTTATATCATGATAAATGTTTATTATTCATGCTAGAATTGTATTAACCGGAAACATAATACATGTGTGAATACATAGACAAACAGAGTGTCACTAGTATGCCTCTACTTGACTAGCTCGTTAATCAAAGATGGTTATGTTTCCTAACCATGAACAAGGAGTTGTTATTTGATTAACGAGATCACATCATTAGGTGAATGATCTGATTGACATGACCCATTCCATTAGCTTAGCACCCGATCGTTTAGTATGTTGCTATTGCTTTCTTCATGACTTATACATGTTCCTATGACTATGAGATTATGCAACTCCCATTTGCCAGAGGAACACTTTGTGTGCTACCAAGTCACAACGTAACTGGGTGATTATAAAGGAGCTCTACAGGTGTCTCCAAAGGTAAATGTTGGGTTGGCGTATTTCGAGATTAGGATTTGTCACTCCGATTGTCGGAGAGGTATCTGTGGGCCCTCTCGGTAATGCACATCACTTAAAGCCTTGCAAGCATTGCAACTAATAAGTTAGTTGCGGGATGATGTATTACAGAACGAGTAAAGAGACTTGCCGGTAACGAGATTGAACTAGGTATTGGAATACCGACGATCGAATCTCGGGCAAGTAACATACCGATGACAAAGGGAACAACGTATGTTGTTAATGCGGTCTGACCGATAAAGATCTTCGTAGAATATGTAGGAGCCAATATGGGCATCCAGGTCCCGCTATTGGTTATTGACCGGAGACGTGTCTCGGTCATGTCTGCATTGTTCTCGAACCCGTAGGGTCCGCACGCTTAAGGTTTCGATGACAGTTATATTATGAGTTTATGCATTTTGATGTACCGAAGTTTGTTCGGAGTCCCGGATGTGATCACGGACATGACGAGGAGTCTCGAAATGGTTGAGACATAAAGATTGATAATTGGAAGCCTATGTTTGGATATCGGAAGTGTTCCGGGTGAAATCGGGATTTTACCGGAGTACCGGGAGGTTACCGGAACCCCCCGGGAGCTATATGGGCCATAGTGGGCCTTAGTGGAAAAGAGAAGAGGCAGCCCAACGTGGGCCGCATGCCCCTCCCCTCCCTTGGTCCGAATAGGACAAGGAGAGGGGGCCGGCCCCTCTCTCTCCTTTCCCCCCTCCGCGAATCCTATTCCAACTAGGATTGGGGGGGGGGGAATCCTACTCCCAAAGGGAGTAGGACTCTCCTGGCGCGCCTCTCCATGGCAGGCCGCACCCCCCTCCCTCCTTTATATACGGAGGCAGGGACACCCCAGAAACACACAAGTTGATCCACGTGATCATATTCTTAGTCGTGTGCGGTGCCCCCTTCCACCATAGTCCTCGATAATATTGTAGCGGAGTTTAGGCGAAGCCCTGCTGCAGTAGTACATCAAGATCGTCACCATGCCGTCGTGCTGACGAAACTCTTCCCTGACACTTTGCTGGATCAGAGTCCGGGGATCGTCATCGAGCTGAACGTGTTCTAGAACTCGGAGGTGCCGTAGTTTCGGTGCTTGATCGGTCGGGCCGTGGAGACGTACGACTACATCAACCAAACGCTTCCGTTGTCGATCTACAAGGTACGTAGATCACAATCTTCCCTCGTTGCTATGCATCACCATGATCTTGCATGTGCGTAGGAATTTTTTTGAAATTACTACGTTCCCCAACACACTTTCATCATCGTCATCATCCTCATTGTACTCTTCTTGTACCACCAATGCCTTGGGAGGAGTCTTCTTGGTGAAGTTGCTCTTGTTGGGGAACGACTTGGCCTTGTCCTTTCGGATGAGCTTGCCACCATTGTCTTCCCTCTTCTCATACGGGCATTCCGCAACAAAATGACTCACGTTGCCACAATTGTAGCAAGTCCTTACACGTTGCTTGCTCTTCGTGCCACTTGAGTTGTTTTTGCTAAAGTTTGGCCTCGAGTTTTTCTTGCTCCAAAATTGCCTTGAAGCAACTGCCATGTGTTCATGATCCGCATACTTCGTATCTTCGGGGTTGCTCTCCTCTTCTTCCTCTTCTTCTTCTTCTTGAACAGTGAGCTTGGCCTTCAATGCAAGGTTAGGCTTCTTTGCCCTTTGAGAACGAAGCACCGCATTGTCGGCGGTCTTGTCCAAAATGTTCATGGCCACAAACTCATCCAACACTTCGCTTGAGGTCAAAGTGTGGAAGTCCGGTCTTTGACGAATGACGGAGGACATGGCCTTGTGATAGGGCATCATTGCCTTGAGGAATTTGCGCTTGATCCAATTGTCATCCGTGTCCTTGCTCTCGTGATCTCGTAGTGAGACCACGAGTTTGGTTACTCTCCGATGAAGCTCACGAGGTTCTTCATCTTCTTTCATTGCAAACTCATCAGCCTCATCTTGCACCACTTCATAGTTGGAGCGTTGAATGCTTGCGCTTCCTCGATAGAGAGAGACAACACAATGCCACGCATCTTTGGCCAAGGCAAAGGGACGAAGATGAGGTAGGTCTTCGGGTGGAATTGCCTCTTGAATGATGAAGAGAGCATTCTCATTGAATTGATTGTCCGCGGCTTCTCGAGGAGTGAAGTTGCTTGGATCATGTGGATAGAAACCTTCTTCAATGATTCTCCAAAGGTTAGTGTTCACATGATTTAAATGACGTTTAAAGCGGTAAACCCAAGAATCAAAGTCCACATTTTTCACAATCTTAGGGGGAGGACCGGCATGAATCAAATGAGTGGAAGGAACCGGTCCGCCATAAACAAGTGGTGGTTCCACATGGGCAAAGATGTCGGTGCCATTCTTACCACTAGAAGGAGCCTTTTCACTACTAGCTCCCCCCTTGTCGGGGATAGCATCCATCACCTTGTCGGCGGGGTCACCACTTTCAACGGTGCGGTGGATAGTTTAAGCCCCTCAAGAAATTTAGTAAACATGCTTTCAACTTCAGTCGTCATGGAGGTTTTCAATGTCTCCAAGGCCACATTGAACTCTGTTGGGGATCGTAGCAGAAATTCAAAATTTTCTACGCATCACCAAGATCAATCTATGGAGTAATCTAGCAACGAGGGGAAGGAGAGTGCATCTACATACCCTTGTAGATCGCTAAGCGGAAGCGTTCAAGTGAACGGGGTTGATGGAGTCGTACTCGCCGTGATCCAAATCACCGATGATCCTAGTGCCGAACTTACGGCACCTCTGCGTTCAACACACATGCAGCCCGGTGACGTCTCCCATGCCTTGATCCAGCAAGGAGAGAGGGAGAGGTTGGGGAAGACTCCGTCCAGCAGCAGCACGATAACGTGGTGGTGGTGGAGGAGCGTGGTACTCCAGCAGGGCTTCGCCAAGCACCGCAAGAGACGAGGAGGGAGAGGGGTAGGGCTGCGCCAAGAAGGAGATGTTCTCATGTGTATGGCAGCCCAAAACCCCACTATATATAGGGGAAAGGGAGGGGCTGCGCCCCCACCTAGGTTTCCACCCCTAGGGGTGGCGGCCAGCCCTAGATCCCATCTAGGGGCGGCCAAGGGGGGAGAGAGGGGGGCGCACCACTAGGTGGGCCTTAGCCCATCTGAGCCTAGGGTTTCCCCCTTTATCCTTCTCTCTTCGCCTTGGGCCCTGGTGGGGGGGGCGCACCAGCCCACCTGGGGCTGGTCCCCTCTCACACTTGGCCCACGCAGCCCTCTGTGGCAGGTAGCCCCACCTGGTGGACCCCCGGGACCCTCCCGATGGTCCCGGTACGTTACCGATAGCACCCGAAACTTTTCCGGTGACCAAAACAGGACTTCCCATATATAAATCTTTACCTCCAGACCATTTCGGAACTCCTCGTGATGTCCGGGATCTCATCTGGGACTCCGAACAACATTCGGTAACCACGTATATCTATTCCCTATAACCCTAGCGTCATCGAACCTTAAGTGTGTAGACCCTACGGGTTCGGGAACCATGCAGACATGACCGAGACACCTCTCCGGCCAATAACCAACAGCGGGATCTGGATACCCATGTTGGCTCCCACATGTTCAACGATGATCTCATCGGATGAACCACGATGTCGAGGATTCAATCAATCCTGTATTCAATTCCCTTTGTCTAGCGGTATTGTACTTGCCCGAGATTCGATCGTCGGTATCCGATACCTTGTTCAATCTTGTTACCGGCAAGTCTCTTTACTCATTCCGTAACACATCATCCTGTGATCAACTCCTTGGTCACGTTGCGCATATGATGATGTCCTACCGAGTGGGACCAGAGATACCTCTCCGTCACACGGAGTGACAAATCCCAGTCTCGATTCGTGCCAACCCAACAGACACTTTTGGAGATACCCGTAGTGTACCTTTATAGCCACCCAGTTACGTTGTGACGTTTGGCACACCCAAAGTATTCCTACGGTATCCGGGAGTTGCACAATCTCATGGTCTAAGGAAATGATACTTGACATTAGAAAAGCTTTAGCATACGAACTACACAATCTTTGTGCTAGGCTTAGGATTGGGTCCTATCCATCACATGATTCTCCTAATGATGTGATCCCGTTATCAACGACATCCAATGTCCATGGTCAGGAAACCGTAACCATCAATTGATCAACGAGCTAGTCAACTAGAGGCTTACTAGGGACATGGTGTTGTCTATGTATCCACACATGTATTTGAGTTTCCTATCAATACAATTATAGCATGGATAATAAACGATTATCATGAACAAGGAAATAACCAATTTATTTTTTGCCTCTAGGGCATATTTCCAACAGTCTCCCACTTGCACTAGAGTCAATAATCTAGTTCACATCGCCATGTGATTATCATTCATAGGTCACATCGCCATGTGACCAACATCCAAAGAGTTTACTAGAGTTCAATAATCTAGTTCACATCACTATGTGATTAACACTCAATGAGTTCTGGGTTTGATCATGTTACTTGTGAGAGAGGTTGTAGTCTACGGGTCTGTCACATTCATATCCATATGTACTTTGCAAATCTCTATGCTATATTTGGAGCCATTTCAAATAACGGTTCTACTTGGAGCTATTCTAAATTGTTGCTCCATTATACGTATCCGGTATCTCTACTCAGAGCTATCCGGATAGGTGTTAAGCTTGCATCGACGTAACTCTTTACGTCAAACTCTTTATCACCTCCATAACCGAGAAACATATCCTTATTCCTCTAAGGATAATTTTGACCGCTATCTGGTGATCTACTCGTAGATCACCTTTGTACCCTCTTGCCAGACATGTGGCAAGGCACACATCAGGTGCGGTACTCAGCATGGCATACCGTATAGAGCCTATGACAAAAGCATAGGGGACGACCTTCGTCCTTCCTCTTTCTCCTGCCGTGGTCGAGCTTTAACTCTTAACTTCATACCTTACAACTCAGGCAAGAACTCCTTCTTTGACTGATCCATCTTGAACACCTTCAAAATCATGTCAAGGTATGTGCTCATTTGAAAGTACCATTAAGCGTTTTTTATCTATCCTTATAGATCTTGATGCTCAATGTTCAAGTAGCTTAATCCAGGTTTTCCATTGAAAAACACCTTTCAAATAACCCTATATGCTTTCCAGAAATTCTACATCATTTTGGATCAACAATATGTCATCCACATATACTTATCAGAAATGTTGTAGTGCTCCCACTCACTTTATTGTAAATACAAGTTTCTAACAAACTTTGTATGAACCCACAAACTTTGATTACTCCATCAAAGTATATATTTTGACTCCAAGATGCTTGCTCTAGTCCATGGAAGGATCGCTGGAGCTAGCATACCTTTTAGCATCCTTAGGATCGACAAAACCTTTCTGATTGTATCACATACAACCTTTCCTTATGAAAACTGGTAAGGAAACTTGTTTTGACATCCATCTGACAGATTTCATAAATGCAGCTTATGCTAACATGATTCCGACGGACTTAAGCATTGCTACGGGTGAGAAAATCTCATCGTAGTCAACTGCTTGAACTTGTGAAAAACTCTTCGCCACAAGTCGAGCTTCATAGACGATGACATTACCGTCCACGTCCGTCTTCTTCTTAAAATCCACATGTACCTAACAGCCTTACGACCATCAAGTAGTTCTTCCAAAGTCTACACTTTGTTTTCATACATGGATCCTCTCTCGGATTTTATGCCTCGAGCCAATTTTCGGAATCCGGGCCCACCATCGCTTCTCCATAGCTCATAGGTTCATCGTTGTCCAACAACGTGACCTTTAAGACAGGGTTACGACTTAGAAGTTGTACACACCCTTGTCAACCCATGAGGTTCGATAGTAACTTGATCTGAAGCTCCATGATCATCATCATTAGCTTTCTCTTCAACTGAGGCAGGTGCCACAGAAACATTTTTCCTGTGTTGCGCTACTCTCTGGTTGAAGTAAAGGTTCAATAACCTTATCAAGTTCTATCTTCCTCCCACTCAATTCTTTCGAGAGAAACTTTTCCTCGAGAAAGGACCCGATTCGAGAAACAATCCCTATTGCTTTTGGATCTGAGACAGGAGGTATACCCAACTATTTTGGGTGTCTTATGAAGATGCAGTTATCCGCTTTGGGTTCGAGCTTATCAGCCTGAAACTTTTTCACATAAGCGTCGCAGCCCCAAACTTTTAAGAAATGACAGCTTAGGTTTCTCTAAACCATAGTTCATACGGTGTCATCTCATCGGAATTACGTGGTGCCCTATTTAAAGTGAATGTGGTTGTCTCTAATGCCTAACCCATAAACTATCATGGTAATTCGATAAGAGACATCATGGTATGCATCATATCCAGTAGGGTGTAGTTATGATGTTCGGACACACCATCACACTATGGTGTTCCAGGCTGTATTAGTTGTGAAACAATTTCCACAATGTCTTAATTCTGTGCCAAACTCGTAATTCAGATATTCATCTCTATGATCATATCATAGATATTTTATCCTCTTGTCACGACGATCTTCAACTTCACCCTGAAATTACTTGAACCTTTCAATAATTCAGACTCGTGATTCATCAAGTAAATATACTCAGCATCTGCTCAAATCATCTGTGAAGTAAGAATATAACGATATCCACTACATGCCTCAGCACTCATTGGACTGCACACATCAAGATGTATTACTTCCAACAAGTTGCTTTCTTGCTCCATCTTACTGAAAACGAGGCCTTTCAGTCATCTTGCTCATTTGGTATGATTTGCATGTCTCAAGTGATTCCAAATCAAGCGAGTCCAAAGATCCATCAACATGGAGCTTCTTCATGCGTTTTATACCATTGTGACTAAAATTGCAGTGCCACAAGTATGTGGTACTATCATTACTATCTTATATCTTTTGGCATGAACATGTGTATCACTACGATCGGGATTCATTAAACCATTCATTTTAGGTGTAAGATCATTGAAGGTATTATTCAAATAAACAGAGTAACCATTATTCTCCTTAAATGAATAACCGCATTGCGATGAACATAATCTAATCATGTCCATGCTCAACGCAAACACCAAATAACAATTATTTAGGTTTAACACCAACCCCGATGGTAGACGGAGCGTGCGATGTTTGATCACATCAACCTTGGAAACTCTTCCAACACCTATCGTCATCTCACCTTTGGCTAGTCTCCGTTTATTCTGTAGCCTTTTATTTCGAGTTACTAACACTTAGCAACCGAACCGGTATCTAATACCCCGCTGCTACTAGGAGTACTAGTAAAGTACACATTTAATATATGTCCAATACATACTTCTGTCAACCTTGTCAGCCTTCTCATCTACCAAGTATCTAGGGTGGTTCTGCTTCAGTGACCGTTCCCCTTATTACAGAAGCACTTAGTCTCGGGCTTGGGTTCAACTTTGGGTTTCTTCACTAGAGCAGCAACTGATTTGTTGTTTCATGAAGTATCCCTTTCTTGCCCTTGCCCTTCTTGAAACTAGTGGTTTTACTAACCATCAACAATTGATGCTCCCTTTTGATTTCTACTTTCGCGGTGTCGCGAATAGCTCAAGGATCATATCTATCCCTGATATTTTATAGTTCATCATGAAGCTCCAGTAGCTTGGTGACAGTGACTTTGGAGAACCATCACTATCTCATCTGGAAGATTAACTCCCATTTCAGTCCTTGGAACATCTCATATGTTCTGTGATGTTTCAAAAACATCTTTGGTGCCTCAATTCTAAACCATTTAGCATTACGCACTGAACTATCATGTAGTCATCAAAACGTGTATGTCAGATGTTCGCAACATCCACAACCGACATTCGTGGGTCAGCTCACTGAGCGGTGCATTAAGGACATAATCCTTCTGCGCAACAATGAGGACAATCCTATGTTTACGGATCCAGTCCGCATAATTGCTACTATCAACTTTCAACTAAATTTTCTCTAGGAATATATCTAAAACAGTAGAACTAAAGCGTGAGCTACGACATAATTTGCAAAGTCCTTTTGACTATGTTCATGATAATTGAGTTCATCTGATTATTTCATGAACTCCCACTCAGATAGACATCCCTCTAGTCATCAAAGTGATACATGATCCGAATCGACTAGGCCAGGTCCGATCATCACGTGAGACGGACTAGTCATCATCGGTGAACATCTCATGTTGATCGCATCTTCTATATGACTCATGTTTGACCTTTCGGTCCTCCATGTTCCGAGGCCATGTCTGTACATGCTAGGCTCGTCAAGTTAACCTAAGTGTTTTGCATGTGTTCCGAGGCCATGTCTGTACATGCTAGGCTCGTCAACACCCGTTGTATTCGAACGTAAGAATCTATCGCACCTGATCATCACGTGGTGCTTCGAAACGACGAACCTTCGCAACGGTGCACGGTTAGGGAGAACACTTTTCTTGAAATTTTAGTGAGGGATCATCTTATTTAAGCTACCATCGTTCTAAGCAAATAAGATGTAAAAACATGATAAACATCACATGCAATCAAATAGTGACATGATATGGCCATCATCATTTTGCTCCTTTTGATCTCCATCTTTGGGGCTTCATGATCATCATCGTCACCGGCATGACACCGTGATCTCCATCGTACATTATCTCCATCATCGTGTCTTCATGAAGTTGTCTCGCCAACTATTACTTCTACTACTACAGCTAACGGTTAGCAATAAAGTAAAGTAACTACATGACGTTTATGTTGACACGCAGGTCATAAATAAATTAAGACAACTGCTATGGCTCCTGCCGGTTGTCATACTCATCGACATGCAAGTCGTGATTCCTATTACAAGAACATGATCATCTCATACATCACATATATCATTCATCACATCCTTTGGCCACATCACATCACAAAACACTTGCTGCAAAAACAAGTTAGACGTCCTCTAATTGTTGTTGCATGTTTTTTTACGTGGCTGCTATAGGTTGCTAGGAAGAATGTTTCCTACCTACGCCAAAACCATAACGTGAATTGCCAATTTCTATTTACCCTTCATAAGGACCCTGTTCATCGAATCCGATACGACTAAAGTGGGAGAGACAGACACCCGCTAGCCACCTTATGCAACTAGTGCATGTCAGTCGGTGGAACCGGTCTCACGTAAGCGTACGTGTAAGGTTGGTCCGGGCCGCTTCATCCCACAATGCCGCCGAAGCAAGATAAGACTAGTAACGGCAAGTAAATTGACAAAATCGATGCCAACAACTACTTTGTGTTCTACTCGTGCATAGAAACTATGCATAGACCTAGCTAATTATGCCACTGTTGGGGATCGTAGCAGAAATTCAAAATTTTCTACGCATCACCAAGATCAATCTATGGAGTAATCTAGCAACGAGGGGAAGGAGAGTGCATCTACATACCCTTGTAGATCGCTAAGCGGAAGCGTTCAAGTGAACGGGGTTGATGGAGTCGTACTCGTCGTGATTCAAATCACCGATGATCCTAGTGCCGAACTTACGGCACCTCCGCGTTCAACACACATGCACCCCGGTGACGTCTCCCATGCCTTGATCCAGCAAGGAGAGAGGGAGAGGTTGGGGAAGACTCCGTCCAGCAGCAGCACGACGGCGTGGTGGTGGTGGAGGAGCGTGGTACTCCAGCAGGGCTTCGCCAAGCACCGCAAGAGACGAGGAGGGAGAGGGGTAGGGCTGCGCCAAGAAGGAGATGTTCTCGTGTGTATGGCAGCCCAAAACCCCACTATATATAGGGGAAAGGGAGGGGCTGCGCCCCCACCTAGGTTTCCATCCCTAGGGGTGGCGGCCAGCCCTAGATCCCATCTAGGGGGCGGCCAAGGGGGAGAGAGGGGGGCGCACCACTAGGTGGGCCTTAGGCCCATCTGAGCCTAGGGTTTCCCCCTTTACCCTTCTCTCTTCGCCTTGGGCCCTGGTGGGGGGGGGGGGCGCACCAGCCCACCTGGGGCTGGTCCCCTCTCACACTTGGCCCACGCAGCCCTTTGTGACAGCTAGCCCCACCTGGTGGACCCCCGGGACCCTCCCGGTGGTCCCGGTACGTTAGCAATAGCACCCGAAACTTTTCCGGTGACCAAAACAGGACTTCCCATATATAAATCTTTACCTCCGGACCATTCCGGAACTCCTCGTGATGTCCGGGATCTCATCTTGGACTCCGAACAACATTCGGTAACCACATATATCTATTCCCTATAACCCTAGCGTCATCGAACCTTAAGTGTGTAGACCCTACGGGTTCGGGAACCATGCAGACATGACCGAGACACCTCTCCGGCCAATAACCAATAGTGGGATCTGGATACCCATGTTGGCTCCCACATGTTCAACGATGATCTCATCGGATGAACCACGATGTCGAGGATTCAATCAATCCCGTATTCAATTCCCTTTGTCTAGCGGTATTGTACTTGCCCGAGATTCGATCGTCGGTATCCGATACCTTGTTCAATCTCGTTACCGGCAAGTCTCTTTACTCGTTCCGTAACACATCATCCCGTGATCAACTCCTTGGTCACATTGCGCATATGATGATGTCCTACCGAGTGGGCCCAGAGATACCTCTCCGTCACATGGAGTGACAAATCCCAGTCTCGATTCGTGCCAACCCAACAGACACTTTCGGAGATACCCGTAGTGTACCTTTATAGCCACCCAGTTACGTTGTGACGTTTGGCACACCCAAAGTATTCCTACGGATACGGGAGTTGCACAATCTCATGGTCTAAGGAAATGATACTTGACATTAGAAAAGCTTTAGCATATGAACTAAACGATCTTTGTGCTAGGCTTAGGATTGGGTCTTGTCCATCACATGATTCTCCTAATGATGTGATCCCATTATCAATGACATCCAATGTCCATGGTCAGGAAACCATAACCATCAATTGATCAATGAGCTAGTCAACTAGAGGCTTACTAGGGACATGGTGTTGTCTATGTATTCACACATGTATCTGAGTTTCCTATCAATACAATTATAGCATGGATAATAAACGATTATCATGAGCAAGGAAATAACCAATTTATTTTTTGCCTCTAGGGCATATTTCCAACAAACTCCTCACGAGAGACCGAGGTTCCCCCATCGCCCGTAGACAAGGTCGGATTCACACCGGAGTGTTCCTCCACACCGTCTATGGTATCAACCATACTCTTTGGACGGTAAAGTCCTAAATAAAGAGACGAGGCTCTAATACCAATTGAAAGGATCGATATGCTTGACTAGAGGGGGGGTGAATAGGCAACTAACAGTTTTTAGCTTTTCTTTAACAATTTAAACTTTGCATCAAAGTAGGTTGTCTAGATATGCAACTAGGTGAGCAACCTATATGATGCAACAAGGGTAGGAACACAAGCAAGCAAGATATATGAAACAAATAAGCTTGCACAAGTAAAGGCACGAGATAACCAAGAGTGGAGACGGTGGAGACGAGGATGTGTTGCCGAAGTTCCTTCCCTTTGAGAGGAAGTACGTCTCCGTTGGAGCGGTGTGGAGGCACAATGCTCCCCAAGAAGCCACTAGGGCCACCGTATTCTCCTCACGCCCTCACACAATGCGAGATGCCATGATTCCACTATTGGTGCCCTTGGAGGCGGCGACCGAACCTTTACAAACTAGGTTGGGGCAATCTCCACAACTCAATTGGAGGCTCCCAACGACACCATGAAGCTTCACCACAATGGACTATGGCTTCGCGTGACCTCAACGGTCTAGGATGCTCAAACACCCAAGAGTAACAAGATCCGCAAGGGATTAGTGGGGGGAATCAAATATCTCTTGGTGGAAGTGTAGATCAAGGCCTTCTCAACCACTCCCGAGCAAATCAACAAGTTTGGTCGGCTAGGGAGGGAGATTGGGCGAAAATGGAGATTAGAGCAATAATGGAGCTTGGGGGTGGAAGAGGTAAGTCAACAGGGAAGAAGGGGACCCCTTATATGGTGTGGGAAAAGGATCCAACCGTTACCCACCAACCAGCCCGCGGCCAGCGGTACTACCGCGCCTGGCCAGCAGTACTACCGCAAGGCCGCGCGATACTACTGCTTGCAACCAAGCAGTACTACCGCATGGCTATGCGGTACTACCGTACCGACCCATGTTACTGCCGCAACCCCAGCAACAAAAAAGATAAACAGACGCGCAGGAGCTGGGGACGGTACTTCCGCACGCGCGGTACTACCGCGCCCCCCATGCGGTACTACCGCAAGGCAAAACACCCCAGCCAGGGGGAAGGGAACTTCCGTGCCTACTTCCGCAAAGAAACGGAAGTAGCAAAAACCCGACACAGTAGTACTGCCGAGGGGCGGTACTACTGCCTGACTGGATAGCGCGGTACTACCGCTCGGCGAAAGCGGTACTACCGCGGTAGGTGCGGATGTAAAAAATTACATCCGCCCCTACTACCGCAAAGGGGCGGCACTAGCCTGGTGGGCAGCGGTAGTGCGGCTACAGGGGAGCGGTACTACCGTGGGCACCTGCGGTACTACCGCGGATGCCTACGGTACTACCGTTTTCCTGGGAGCAGTACTACCGCAACCAACCACAGCAGCCAGACAAGAGAGGCAAGAAAACGGAGGAAGCTCCAAGGAAAAAGGAGGGGACAAGAAGGAGACGTGTATGTGATGATTCCACCCAAACCTTTCCAACGCGGACCCCCTCTTAATAGTACGGCTATCCTATGACTCAAATCCACCAAAAAGAAACGTAGAAAAGACGTCGTCTTCATCAGTCTTCGAGGGGCACCCAATCGTCTTGTGCCTAGCAATGAAGTGTCTAGAATATTCAAGGCACACGATTAGTCCGCAAATGCGTTGTCATCAATCACCAAAACACTTAGGGATAAATATGCCCTTACAGCTGTCCTCCGGGAGAGCGAGGAGGAGGGACGGCGCAGAGAGGATGAGGAGGAGGCGGCGTACGAGGCGCACATGGCAGAGGCCATGGCGCTGTCGCCAGCCGGCGACTGCATAGTGCCGCCACTGGCACCACCTTCTCCAGCCAAGGCCGAGCCGGAGCCGACCCCCACTGAGTGCTACTGCTGGACCTGAGTGGTGCGCGAGTGGGTCAGCGTGCCCGCAATCTGGATGCAGGCCATGCGGCCGGCGGAGGCGCAGGAGGCGGTCGACGGAGGCGGCCTACCTCGAGTAGTGGCGCCAGCGAAGGCTGGCCGAGGAGCACCGCGAGGGCGAGTACCTCGAGCAGCTGGAGCGCGACGCCGAGGAGGTGCGTCGCGAGGCCGAGGAGGAGGTGCGCCGTGCCTAACCGGTGGCGGACGACGTCGCCAACGCGTGAAACACAACGTTCCCCTGGGCCGGCCCTGCGCCGACGCTGATCGACCTCACCGGCCTCGATGACGACGACGAGGACGCCTAGAACAGCGCGCCGCCTTGTAGTTTAGTTCTATTTAATGTTTAATTAATGTAAATGTGGATGCGTGGACTCTCACTGGCCTTTCTGGCCGGCATTAATGTTCAATTATTGTTTTATCATTTTCAAAATATATGTGTTTTTTTTGGCGCGTCGTAAAAATAGGTCGGACCAGTGTTGGGCGCACGCGTCGATCCAAATATCAAAGAGAACGTTGGTGTCCGCCAGATAATCCAAACAAATGAAAAGAGGTCAAAACATCATTTGTTTGAGTCGGCACGTTGGAGTTGCTTTTAGAAAGTGGGGTGAAAGAGGAATCACGTTGAGCCGGGCGTGGCTACGTTGGCTACGTGCAACTAGGGGGTGGGTGCGATTTTTCCGGCGTATTCCAACTTCCAAGGCCGAAGTGCGTTCGCTCACCGCCACACCTCCATCTTTATAAACCACCCGCTCCCCTCTGGCTAACACAGGACCTTCCCCATCAAGATCGGCACTAGCCAAGCAACATCTACTGCACCACAGAAGAAACACGCTTGCCGAGATGGACTCGTTCAAGCAGAAGGCGAAGAACGTGTTCACCACACGCGAAGGCGCGCTGGAAGCCGCCGCAGCCGCGGCGCTGGTCGCCGGCGCTGCCGTGGGCATCTACTTCCTCTGGCCTGCTGGGGCGGTGGCCGCCGGCGCCACGATGAAGGCGCCAGGCGCGGCCGGCTTCTTCATCTCCCGCGCGGCATTCGTGGCGAATCCGCAGCTGTATTTTCAGATACTGCGCACTGCCGGCGCCGCGGCGGCGGCCGCTGCCTTCGCTCTGTAAGGGAGCGCAGAGCATCCATGCATGCATGCGCGCGCATCTGCCGCTTGCCGCCCCGGTCGATCTAGTTAAGTTAGAGTTATCGCGTGAAAATGTCGCGTGTGTTGGGTTGTCTCTGTCGATCTGCCTCTCGTTGCTTCTGTCGATCTACTGAAGTTGTTGTCTCCGTGCATGCAGGCGCGTGTGCCGTTCTTTGTTTGTGTCAATTTAAGTAAGGTGGTTGTTTTTATTTCCTAATGAGGTTGCTGTTCAGTTATCTTAATGTGCTCTATGATCTGTCGCTTCTTGCTTGTGGTGATCTACTTAAGTTACTGGTGTCTTGTATGATGTTATCTCCAAAAAATGTTGCCTGTGTCAAGTTATACTAGTCGATCAGTGTGCTCTCTTGATTTGCAATCAGAAAACAGAAATATCTCACCAAAGGGCATCTATAATGCTGACCTCAAACCGTTTGCATACATCCACAGTGCACGGTCCGGACCCTGGAAGTCATTCAACGCAGATTTGTATGGGCGCTGCCGTGGGCGTCTACTTCCTCTGGCCTGCTGGGTGGCCGTCGGCGCCACGATGAAGGCGTCAGGGGCGACCGGCTTCGTCATCTCTGGCGCGGCTTTCCTGGCGAATCCGCAGCTGTGCTTTCAGATACTCCAAACTGCGGCCGCCGCCTTCGCTCTGTAAGGGAGCCCGGAGCATGCATGCATGCGCGCGCATCTACCGCTTCTCGCTCCGGTCGATCTAGTTAAGTTGAGTCATCGCATGGAAATGTTGCGTGTGTTGGGTTGTCCCTGTTGATCTGCCTCTGTTTCTTCTGTCGATCTACTGAAGTTGTTATCTCCATGCATGCAGGCACGTGTGCCGTTCTTTGTTTGTGTCAATTTAAGTAAGCAAGTTGTTTCTAGTAGTATTTTCTAATGAGGTTGCTGTTCAGTTATCTTAATGTGCTCTATGATCTGTCGCATCTTGCTTGTGGTGATCTACTTAAGTTAGTGGTATGATGCCATCTCCGAGAAGTGTTGCCTGTGTCAAGTTTAGTGCGCTCTCTTGATTTGCAATCAGAAAAAGAAATGTCTGACCTACAGCTTTTTTACGGTACCGGATACTGCTTGGGGTGAGGGGACCAGTATAACTAAATCCTATCGTTAATTTCATGTGGGCACTAATAAACATTTTCTGTTCTTAAAAGGCAATGTGAATCTTTTCTTCAGTACGTGAAGGCCTAAGCGGGATTATGTATGAGCCAACATGCCAGCCTGTTTCGCTTGCTCGCTCCCATCGCTGCCATGCTCTAGCTGACCTTGCTGTTGCGTGCCGCATACTGCGACCCGACGCGCTCGTCTACCTTGACGTCGTGTCCCTATTTCTCCATCTGCGTCGCCCAACCCCATCACAGACATACATGGAACAAGACGTGGTGGCCGCAGCTCGGTCAGTGCGCTCCTCCGTCATGCCCGGGCGCCACGGCCGGGACGGCGAACTTCTGTACATGGCAAGTCTCTGCGCTGACGGACAACGGCGCCAAGTTGTTTCGTCACCACCGTTATGAACCAGGACAAAATAAGAGCAGTGTTAGGTGTGTTCACCATGGGAGAGGCGCAGGCCAATGCCTCATGACCGTCATACCTATTGGAGAAGGAAAGCACGGTCTAGCCGTTCAGGCTGAAGCCTACGCCATGCTGTCGAGCGCCGGATCCATGCACAGGGAAGAAAAAGGATTCAGGCTTGCAAGGGAGCGAAGACGTGCTGGGGAAGGAAGAGAAGGCACAACGGTGGCCACCGGAACTCTACCAGCATCGGTGGACAAGAACAACGGCCGGGGTGGGTCAGGGACGGGCTGAACTGCAGAACATGTATACTGGTGGTCGATAACAACGACCGGTGCTACCTATACTGCTCGCCATCCGGTTGGCCTGATTGCAGTGGTATAAAACAGTCATGGCCGTTGGATTTCGCGGATGGATGGTCTATATTCACTACTGGGTACCATAAAAGAGCTCCTGACCTAAGAGATAACTAGCCAGTCCCTTTAGGCGTTAACTAATTATTTATGCCCAAGATGCTCCTTGGTCTCGACCTGGGTGATAGCATTTTTTTTCCTGAAACGGAGGTAAAGATTGCTCATTCATTAATTAAGCTGATGAGAATTGTCTAGTTAATTACAAACAACTAAGCAAAAATTGAAACAACAAGAACACAGCCCACTACTACCAAACACTGAACCACACAGGACAAAGCCCACTCTCTTCGACTGCATGCCAAACACGACAACAAGCGCCAACCAACCAAACACATAACAGTGGATGGATCCGCTGCACTGATCAAGATGGCATTGTCGTGACTGCTATGGGAGCAGCAGACCCGAGACTCACCCGCAACAATGAAAAGGCAAACACATCACTGCCCTGCGATAGATGCAACAACCGACATGCTACCACGTCGGCCACGCGACACGATGTACATGCCCTCGGAACTGCAAATCGCTTGAGTATCAGCTCTTTCTTCCAAGGGAAGAAAGAATTGACTAGGATTTCTCGTGCCTCCTGCCGGTGCCGCCGCTGGTCTACCTTGTCTCCTTTGGTCATAGAGCCATGGAGGCATGGTGGATCACATCCCTTGCCGACGGGAGGGCTTCGTTTTTCATGCTTTTTTGAGTTTTGATAGAGTTTGTGTCCTGCTCAGAGAGACGAGGCTGCAGCAACGGCTCTCTAAAGATGGAAAAAGAATCTCCCTGCCTAGTCCCCGTTATGGTGGTGTTTCTAGCATCATCGGAGAGCGTGTGGAGGTTTGTCTCTGGCATATCTCGCGGGATTCGGTCGATTATTGTCTTCGGTGGATCCATGTGGATCTCGTTTTCATCTGTTTGTGTTCGTGAGTCTACAGGTTGGATCTTTCCGATCTATCCTTCTCTTTATTGGCGGTAGTTGTTGTTCTGGTGCGCTGGTCCTATGGGTCTTAGCACGACAAATTCCCAACTGTCTACTACAACAAGGTTTGCCCAGCTTCGATGAGGGAGGGGCAAAGACGCTGGCGCGCCTTTGGCTCGCTCCAATGCTTGTACTCGTCGTTAGGTGGTCTATGGACCTGGATGTATTTTTTACTTCCGGTGTTCTTTGTATGTCCTTGACAGTTGACGAATAGACTGGAAGTTTTTCTTGCAAAAAAAAATCTGCCGCTCTGACACAACCGCACATCCAAATAGCACTGACTGGTCGGATTCATCATTACTAACGCGCTTCTGCCTGTGAGTACCTCGGGGTCACTGAGGACAGTGGAGCCCCAAGATGCACTAACAAAGAAAGAACTACATATGATTCCATATGAAAATACATTCCATTTTGATCATAAAATAAATACTGGCATTAGAGACTACATTGCTTGTACATATACAATAATACACTACAAGTCTTTTCAAGGCTTCTTCGCCTCTCATGCCTCCCTGCGGTATGATTGGCCGCACGACTATTCTTCGGTGTGGTCTTGGGCGCCGCCACGGAGGCTTTTCGGGTCGACCAATAGCATCTTTGGCGGCAACTGTGGTGTGGTGAGGGAGCCTGTGCTGCCCCCATTGGCTTCACCTGATACAAAACATCTGGTGGAAACGGAGGTGGGAACATCTTTGGGAGCTTAACACCTACCCAAATGCCCTAAGTAATAATAGGGACCTCACATTTTCGATGGGGTGGGATGTCCTTCTCCACATAATCGCGGCCAAAGATAACCCAATTTTTTGCCACCTTGACGACAATGTCTGCAAGATTTAGCGGCAGAGGCGGTAGTTCCAGCAGACTTACTCTCGGCGGCATTGGTATGGACTCCTTCGAATGGTCGTCTACAAGCTTTGTCTGCCGAGGCAGTGGTGGCGCCGGCACACTTACCCCCTTACCATGCCTTAATGTTGACAGGAGGCGACAGCGGGAGTGGCTCCTTCAGGTGGTCATCCATGCAGCATGCCAATGGTGTTAGTGGTGGCGCTGGCACACTAACTCCTAGTCCTATGCTCGAATGTTCACGCAGGGATGCGACAATGACAGATCCATTTCTTCGACCAAGAGTTGATAAACTGAATGATGGAGAAAGTGAGTGATAGGGGAAGGGGACTTGCGTTATGTACATAGGTGGTGCAAGTACCGCAGGTGGTTTCAACTCTAATACTCTATGACCGCATATAGTGTTTGTAAGCTACAGGCGATTTCAAAATGACAACTACCTTTGGCGTTTTCCATATGCGATTTCAAAATTACATTCGCCTCCATCGCTAAAACGACTGCCTCCGCTGGATCATTAGAGGTGGCTTTGTCACATGGTGACATACCAACCTTCGTTGGCCGCTGTGAGTGCTTATTTTTCTACTAGTGATCTATGACCAATGCAAATTTTTAAGAAAAGTTAATGTCGACATTCCTCGTTGCTCGGTTTGTCGAATCTCCCATATTAATCTAATTTATGGTCATTTAGTCATGGAGTGTGTCTGGCGCAAACTCTTGCTCTACCAAATTTCTCATTGCAAGAGCACGGTCCTTTAGCTTTCCCGCGCCTATGTGTGTGCACACATCTTTGTTGTGTGTTCCCTCTAGGGAATGTTTAAGTCCAGAATTTTGTGCACTAAATTTTCCATACTTATGCGAGGTCTCAACTAGCTCCCATTTGACTTTGGGCACTTTGATGACAAAGTGTGATAAATCTCTCTCATACTTTTTCGTCAATCATCCTTGAGTACTTAGACATTTGCGAAACCAGATTTCTCGTCATCTTAGGCCTTTGGACGAAAGTGGTTATATCATTCTTCTTCTCCTTTCCCATGCATTTTTATCATGCACATGCGACTGTGTCATAGTCTTTGTTTCACTAAAATGATCGTGTAGTTGATTCGCTAATGACTATAAATCTATTATCTTTTGGACTTCTCTATCCGTCTCAACAATGCGCAGGTCATGAGCGTGAATTCCTGTGGCTTGCCACGTGATTTCTCAACTTTTAGCATAAAAGGGGTTGCTTCTCTCCCCCTAGAGTCGGGAAAATTCTCATAAAAATGCAATCAGCAAAACTAGCCGCATACAGTCACGTGTCACGGGGTCTAGATAGCTAGCTATGGATATAATCGCATAAGCAACGTATATCCCTGACTTAGGGAGCAGGTTATTGTTGCCCTTAGGGGTTGTGGTATTGGTTCATATACCTAGCAACTGAACCTGCAAAGGTGGGACGCTTCCGGTGTAGACCCTTACGCAAGCTGAACATGAGAGTGGATGTTGTAGGCCGATGGTCTAAAGTTGATGAGATTCCCTTCTTTCTTCAGCCTAGTCAAGTGCATTAACAACAACATTACCTATAAGATATTGGTGGTAAACTAAATACTCCACGTACTTCAGCTCTTAATTCTAGAATTTATAGGCATGCTGCAATTTTTTAACCAGATTACCAAATTCAACACAATACAAATCGCAGACATGAACCGAAACAAGAACATAAGAGATCAGCGTCGATGACTTACTCACTTTCGCACTTGTAGAAGACCAACCTTCATGCTCATACGTCCCCGAGGCGAGAAGTTTCACCTCGCTACCACAGTCGGAGCAATGCATGAGAGGGATAATTGGGAACAGGGCACCGACCGGACAAGGAAGAACGAGTGGTGGACATGCCGAGGTTAGGTCTAAGAATAAGGTGAGCACATGCGCGAAGGACCACCAAGGGATTTGGGGGAGGGGGGCATGAGGGAAATGTGTGTTCCCGCCTACATAGTCCTAAATAGAGAGGTGGTGAGGAGCGAGAGGACGAGATCGCATAACGTAAACGACCTCGGTCGAGCTGCGTTGAACACACTGCTAAGTACAATGGGTTAATTCATGCAGACATCGGCGTGCAGGGGGGTATCAACAAGATTGTAGTGTCCATAAGTGTGTTGCAAGGTCAGCAAGCACAACCGACGTGACTGCCAAATGGCGCGTAGTGATTGAACGGTGACCTTTTCGCCACATCCGTGCCCAGTCGGTGTACACAATGCATCACCTTGGGCACCAAAGCACAATATGAGCTCTAAGTTTACTTACCTAAAAGCACCGCCAGATGTCGGCCTGAAGTCTAGACTAGTTAAAGCTACACCTACGATGCCACCATTGCCGAGACCACGAAACTAGGGATCCGTTTGAACGGCGCCCAGGCCAGCCACACCAAAATGGGAATGAGATTTGCCCTCGCGTTGACATGAAAAGTGAATTGTTGGCCAAAATTTTGACGTCAATTGGATATTTTGGCATCCAACCAAACAGATGCCCATGCATTCGGTCAACGCTGAGGTTTTGGTAAGGCGAGAGTTAGTTTTCATCTATAAAAGCCCTAGACTTAGTTAGTTGTCAACCAAACAGATCGCGTTATAATCATTGAGTTGTAAATAAATAGAAGTGTGATGATCATCATTAATAGAACATTGTCCCCCCAAAAAAAGGGAAAGGCAAAATAAAAAAAGGCCCAAAAAAGAGAAAAAAAGAAATAAAAGGGACAATGCTACTATCTTTTTTCCACACTTGTGCTTCAAAATAGCACCATGATCTTTATGATAGAGAGTCTCTTGTTTTGTCACTTTCATATACTAGTGGGAATTTTTCATTATAGAACTTGGCTTGTATATTCCAACAATGGGCTTCCTCAAATTCCCTAGGTCTTTGTGAGCAAGCAAGTTGGATGCACACCCACTTAGTTTCTTTTGTTGAGCTTTCATACATTTATACCTCTAGTGCATCCGTTGCATGGAAATCCCTACTCCTTGCATTGAAATCAATCGATGGGCATCTCCCTAGCCCGTTGATTAGCCGCGTCAATGTGAGACTTTCTATTTTTTTTGTCCTCTCCACATAACCCCCATCATTATATTCTATTCCACCCATAGTGCTATATCCATGGCTCATGCTCATGTATTGCGTGAAAGTTGAAAAAAGTTTGAGATTACTAAAGTATGAAACAATTGCTTGGCTTGTCATCAGGGTTGTGCATGATGAGAGCATTCTTGTGTGACGAAAATGGAGCATGACCAAACTATATGATTTTACAGGGATGAACTTTCTTTGGCCATGTTATTTTGAGAAGACATGATTGCTTAGTTAGTATGCTTGAAGTATTATTATTTTTATGTCAATATTAAACATTTGTCTTGAATCTCTCGGATCTGAATATTCATGTCACAATAAAGAAAATTACATTGAGAATTATGCTAGGTAGCATTCCACATCAAAAATTCTGTTTTTATCATTTACCTACTCGAGGACGAGCATGAATTAAGCTTGGGGATGCTTGATACGTCTCCAACGTATCTACAATTTTTGATTGTTCCATGCTATTATATTATCTGTTTTGGATGTTTAATGGGCTTTATTACACACTTTTATATTATTTTTGGGACTAACCTACTAACCCAAGGCCCAGTGCAAATTGCTGTTTTTTTGCCTATTTCAATGTTTCGCAGAAAATGAATATCAAACAGAATCCAAACGGAATGAAACCTTCGGGAGAGTTATTTTTGGAACAAACGTGATCCAGGGGACTTGGAGTAGACGTCAAGAGAGGATTGAGGAGGGCACAAGGCAGGAAGGAGAGCCTTCCCCCTGGGCGTGCCCCCCACCTTCATCGGCCCCTTGCAGCTCCACCGACCTACTTCTTCCTCCTATATATATCCATATACCCAGAAAACATCTAGGAGCATCACGAAACCCTATTTCCACCGCCGCAACCTTCTGTACCCAAGAGATCCCATCTTGGGGCCTTTTTCGGAGCTCCGCCGGAGGGGGAATCGATCACGGAGGGCTTCTACATCAACACCATAGCCTCTCCGATGATGTGCGAGTAGTTTACCACAGACCTTCGGGGTCCATAGTTATTAGATAGATGGCTTCTTCTCTCTCTCGTTGGATCTCAATACAAAGTCCTCCTCGATCTTCTTGGAGATCTATTCGATGTAATTCTTTTTGTGGTGTGTTTGTCGAGATTCGATGAATTGTGGGTTTATGATCAAGATTATCTATGAACAATATTTGATTCTTCCCTGAAATCTTTTATGTATGATTTGTTATCTTTGCAAGTCTCTTTGAATTATCAGTTTGGTTTGGCCTACTGGATTGATCTTTCTTGCAATGGGAGAAGTGCTTAGCTTTGGGTTCAATCTTGCGGTGTCCTTTCCCAGTGATAGCAGGGGCAGCAAGGCACGCATTGTATTGTTGCCATCGAGGATAAAAAGATGGGGTTTATATCATATTGCTTGAGTTTTTCCTTCTACATCATGTCATCTTGCCTGATGTGTTACTCTGTTCTTATGAACTTAATACTCTAGATGCATGCTGGATAGCGGTCGATGTGTGGAGTAATAGTAGTAGATGCATAATCGTTTCGGTCTACTTGTCGCGGACGTGATGCCTATATACATGATCATGCCTAGATATTCTCATAATTTTGCACTTTTCTATCAATTGCTCGACAGTAATTTGTTCACCCACCGTAATACTTATGCTATCTTGAGAGAAGCCACTAGCGAAACCTATGGCTCCCGGGTCTATCTTCTACTCCCTCTGTCCCAGAATATAAGAAAGTTTTTGACACTATGCTAGTGTTAAAAAAATTCTTATATTTTGGGACGGAGGGAGTATCATATAAAGTTTCCCATCTATTTTACTTTGCAATCTTTACTTTCAATCTATATCATGAAAATACCAAAAATATTTATCTTATTATCTCTATTAGATCTCACTCTTGTAAGTGACCGTGAAGGGATTGACAACCTCTTTATCGCGTTGGTTGCGAGGTTCTTATTTGTTTGTGCATGTGCGAGGTGACTTGAGTGTTGTCTCCTACTGGATTGATACATTGGTTCTCAAAAACTGAGGAAATACTTACGTTACTTTGCTGTATCACCCTTTCATCTTCAAGGGAAAACTAATGCAGTGCTCAAGAGGTAGCAAGAAGGATTTCTGGCGCCGTTGCCGGGGAGATCTACGCACAAGTCAAGACATACCAAGTACCCATCAGAAACTCTTATCCCTCGCATTACATTATTTGCTATTTGCCTCTCGTTTTCCTCTCCTCCGCTTCACCTTTGCCTTTGCCTTTTCTTCGCCCTCTTCCCGTATGTCTTTTTGTTTGTGTTTCCACGTGCCTTCTATTTGCTTGCATCTTTGCTCTCTAAAAATCTATTGATATGGATCCACTTAAAGTGTTCTACTAGGATCATCTTCGGTCCTTATGCGCTTGTGCTGAAACCCCAACTAGCCTAGTTAATGGGAAATCTTTAGATGAGCATGCTCATTTTGTGCGTCACGTTTGTCTGAAAAAGGGAAACTCTTATGAGATCAAATAAACAGATTGTTGTGTTATGCTTGGAATCTTTGTGAAATTTGTGATTTTACTTGTTGCTCTAAGAACCCTAAAAAACACCTTCCCTACCTATGTGAGTTTAATGAAAATGAAATCTTATCTTCTTATGCAAAGGGTGTTTATAGTTACTACGATATCGAACAAATTGAAGAATTTTTTGCTTTTAAGGGTGCTGATGAAGTTGCTTCTTTGATTCTCCTACTGGTTTGATACCTTGGTTTCATAACTGAGGGAAATACTCTACCGTCGATGTGCTACATCATCCCTCCCTCTTCGGGAAAATACCAACGTAGTTCCAGCTGCCATCAAGGAGAATTTCTGGCGCCGTTGCCGGGGAGGATCTTCAACATAACCAGGTTCCTAATCATAAATCTCATCTCCTTGTGTCGGTGTAAAAACCGGCGGATCTTGGGTAGGGGGTCCCGAACTGTGTGTCTAAGGCGGATGGTAACAGGAAGCAGGGGACACGATGTTTTACCCAGGTTCGGGCCCTCTTGATGGAGGTAAAACCCTACGTCCTGCTTGATTTATTCTTGATGATATGAGTATTACAAGAGTTGATCTACCACGAGATCGGAGAGGCTAAACCCTAGAAGCTAGCCTATGGTATGATTGTTGTATATTATCTATCGACTAACCTGGCCCCAGTTTATATAATGCACCAGAGGCCTAGGATAACAAGAGTCCTAGCCGAATACGCCGGTGGGGAGGAGTCCTTGTCTTGATCACCAAGTCTTGTGGAATCTTCCATGTATGCGGCAACTGTCCGAGCTGGCCCATGAGTATACGGCCATGGGGGTCCTCGGCCCAATCTAACAGATCGGGAGATGACGTGGTGAGTACCCCCTAGTCCAGGACACCGCCAGTAGCCCCCTGAACCGGCCTTCAAGTTAGGGATGCTCCTCGATTCTTCCGAACTGCTCTTCATCTTTGGTTGTCGGTCTTGGAAACTGGTTCAACAAATCTTCCCATCTTCGATCTTGAGGATCACCGAAATGCATTCGACGAGTTTACACGTCGGGTATCCGAGGAGCCCCTTTTAGATTCCGGCCTTTATCAATGCCTTGTTATTTTTATGCCACACCTCGGGTTTAAAGTTGTTCCCAGGAGGCAGTGTCCTCTTGCGTCCGAGCTCTAACGCTGGACTGCATTCGATGTATCTTTTGCAGCCGAGCACCAATGCTGGACTGCTTCCGAGCTCTAACACCGAAATGTATCCGAGCTCCAACGCCGGACTGTGTCCAAGCTCCAACGCCGGACTATATCCAAGATGTCATAGATCATCTTGGTCCAAAAGAGTTGAAGGAGTTTAGCCGAGCTTAATTGTAACGCCCCGAGACCATGTGCCAGGTGTCGTCCAGTTATTCGCTGCTGTTGCCTTGTCATTGCTTGCGTGTCATGCATTGCATATCATGTCATCATGTGCATTTCATTTGCATACATGTTCGTCTCATGCATCCGAGCATTTTCCCCGTTGTCAGTTTTGCATTCCGGCGCTTCCTTCTCCTCCGGTGGTCATTTCTACCTTTCTTTCGTGTGTGGGGATTAAACATTTCCGGATTGGACCGAGACTTTTCATGCGGCCTTGGTTTACTACCGGTAGACCGCCTGTCAAGTTTCGTACCATTTGGACTTCGCTTGATGCTCCAACGGTTAACCGAGGGACCGAAAAGGCCTCGTGTGTGTTGCAGCCCAGCACCCCTCCATTTTGGCCCAAAACCCACCTAAACCTCCTCCATCATCTTGGTCGTTAGATCACGATCGCGTGGCCGAAAACCGCACCTCATTTGGACTCTCCTAGCTCCCTCTACCTATAAATATGTGGCCATCCCCGAAATTTTCGCGGATGAAACCCTAACCTTCTTCTCCATCGCGCCGCCGGACATGTCCGTCTCGCCGGCGGACGCGTCCACCCCGCCGCCACGTCGCCCCGGCCAATCGGGAGGCGACACGTCAGCTCCACCGCCGCTCCCAGCCTCTCAACGCCTGCCACGTGGCCTCCGCCACCGCGCACCGCCGCCCGGCCCGTGGGGCCCGCAGCCGGCCCGCTCGGCCCGCGCGCACCGCTGAGCACCCGCGCCTCTCGTCCCGCGTTCCGCCGCCTCCTTGCCGGAACGCGCCTGAGGCTGCCGCCGCCGCGCGCTCACCTCGCCGGATCGCCGCCGAGCACCCGTCGCCGGCCACCGGAGTGGCCCGGGTCCGCGCGCTCCGCCGCCCGCTTCTTCCTCAACTCCGGCCGGGCCTGCCGCCCGTGACCTCCCCGGAATCGCCCCTGCCCTCTCCTTCCTCGTCTCCGGCGAGAGGCTTCGGTCGGCCTCGAACCACGTGCAAATCTGGATCCAAATTCTCTAGGGTTGACTTTCTCTCCCTCTCTCATATTTTTTGCAATCTTCATTGCATCGTATCTCATCATCCGTGGCTCCAATTTGAGTGTGTAGCATATCAAAATGTTCACCTCAGAGAGTACATCATTTCATTTCATTGCATCATTTTCATTTGAGTTCATCTTGGTGCCCGAAATGCTGTTAGAAGAGTGCTAGTTGAGATAATTGTCAGATCTGCATCTCCATTTAGATATTTGTCATTTTTGCCATGATTATTGTGTGCATGTTATGCCCATGAGCTCTTCATATGTTTTGTTAAGGGTTTTGCCATCTATCCAGAGGTGCAACCCATGTATTTTTATGATGTGTGTGGTGACTAGCTCAAGCTTGCAAAGTGAGGCACTTGGTAATGCTGATTTCAGGGACTTATCATTTCCACTAAGTCCTTGAGCTGTTTATCTCATATTGCCATATGTTCATGTTGTTTCCTAGTGATCCGTGCCTATTTTGAGGATGATCAGTAAGGATGTTTTGTTAACCTTGTAGTGCTTTATCCATCCATGCCTTTGTTTGCAATTATGGAGCACCCTAGCTTGAGTCAATTGAGCTCTACTTTTGCTATTTCGTGAATCTGGGCAGATTGTCTACTTGTTAGCGATTTTGCCGATGATGTTCTAGTTGATCCGTGCATGCCATGTTATTTTTCTTGCCATGTATAGCTTGTATTTTGTGTATTCTTGGTGGTTGTATGATTAGATTGTCATGACTTGCTCTGTAGTGAGTGCATCGAGCTCGTAAACATGCCTACTTGATATCTGTTTCAGCATGCTCCAGTTTTCACAAAGTCTGAGAACTGATTATGTTTTTGCCATGTTCACATGCTTGCAATTGTATTTTCTGATCCCTTTTGGCTCAAGGTCACTAAGGGACTTTTGTTAAGATCTTTGAGTAGCTCCATGACATGCTTTACTTTGCCATGTTCAGTTCCTGTAGCATATAGTTTTATTGCTCCGAAGAGTGCTACCTGATCTGAAATTCCAGACAAGTGTTAATTTCACTAAGTCTGAAATCTGTTTACCAATTGCATTTTTGCCATGCTTGTTTGAACCTGTTAATGGATGAATTGGCCGTAGCTCAGTGCTAGACTTTTGTTAAGCATCATGAATGCATCCCTGCCATGTATTTTGTTGTCATGTTTGGGTGTTGTAGCATGTTCATCTTGTTGCATTTAGATGACTACTTGTTGTAAATTGCAGAACGTGGTCATATTTGAATTGCTTGCCATTTCCAAACCGTAACTCCGATTCCGGTGATCTTTATATCGTTTTCAAGATATTCCATCTCATCTTTCCAGTGGCACACTTGGATTTCCAAGTTGAGGCCAGGTTCATTCATTCCCTTGCAAATCATGCATGTGCATCGCAAACCGCATCTCGCATATCATACCATGTTCATGTGCTGGTTGTTTACTATGTTGTGTGCTTCTTTCCGGTGTTTGATTCTTTGGGTTGGTTCCGGTAACGTCGCGTTGTCAAGGCCCGTTCGTCTTCGTCCGTTTGTCTTCTTCATGGACTCGTCCTTCTTCCTTGCGGGATTTCAGGCAAGATGACCATACCCTCGAGATCACTTCTATCTTTGCTTGCTAGTTGCTCGCTCTTTTGCTATGCTTATGCTGCGATACCTACCACTTGCTTATCATGCCTCCCATATTGTTGAACCAAGCCTCTAACCCACCTTGTCCTAGCAAACCATTTTTTGGCTATGTTACCGCTTTGCTCAGCCCCCCTTATAGCGTTGTTAGTTGCAGGTGAAGATTGAAGTTTGTTCCTTGTTGGAACATGGAGATCGTTCCTTGTTGGAACATTGTTTACTTGTTGGGATATCACAATATATCTTAATTTAATTAATGCATCTATATATTTGGTAAAGGGTGGAAGGCTCGGCCTTATGCCTGGTGTTTTGTTCCACTCTTGCCGCCCTAGTTTCCGTCATATCGGTGTTATGTTCCCGGATTTTGCGTTCCTTACGCGGTTGGGCTATTATGGGAACCCCTTGACAGTTCGCCTTGAGTAAAACTCCTCCAGCAATGCCCAACATTGGTTTTACCATTTGCCACCTAGCCTTTTCTTTTCCCTTGGGAGTCGCGCTCCTGAGGGTCATCATTATTTTATCCCCCCCGGGCCAGTGCTCTTCTGAGTGTTGGTCCAACCTGTCAGCTGCCGGTGACCACCAGGGGCAACTCTGGGCTGGCCTACCTGTACCTAGGACAATCTGAGTGTGCCCTGAGAAAGAGATATGTGCAGCTCCTATCGGGATTTGTCGGCACATTCGGGCGGTGTTGCTGGTTTAGTTTTACCCTGTCGAAATGTCTTGTAGAACCGGGATACCGAGTCTGATCGGAATGTCTCGGGAGGAGGTCTATTCCTTCGTTGACCGTGAGAGCTTGTGATGGGCTAATTTGGGACACCCCTGCAGGGATTTGAACTTTCGAAAGCCGTGCCCGCGGTTATGGGCAGATGGGAATTTGTTAATGTCCGGTTGTAGAAAACCTGAAGTTGACCTTAATTAAAATGTATCAACCGCGTGTGTAACCGTGATGGTCTCTTTCCGGCGGAGTCCGGGAAGTGAACACGGTGTTGGAGTTATGCTTGACGTAGGTTGTCTAGGATCTATTCTTCATCATACTTTTATCGACTGTGCTTTGCCTTCTCTTCTCGCTCTCATTTGCGTATGTTAGCCACCATATATGCTAGTCGCTTGCTGCAGCTCCACCTCATACCTTTACCTTACCCATAAGCTTAAATAGTCTTGATCGCGAGGGTGCGAGATTGCTGAGTCCCCGTGGCTCACAGATACTTCCAAAACCAGCTTGCAGGTGCCGATGAGCCCGTGCAGATGACGCATCCCAGCTCGGGAGGAGCTCGTTGAAGATCTTGGCCTTTGTGTTGTTTCGTTCTAGTTGATCGGTAGTGGAGCCCAGTTGGGGTCGATCGGGGACCGTGTCACATTTGGGGTTCTTCTTTTATTTTGGGTTCCGTAGTCGGACCTTGATTGTATCTGGATGATGTAATGCTTTATTTATGTATTTGTGTGAAGTGGCGATTGTAAGCCAACTATGTATCTTTTCCCTTATGTATTACATGGGTTGTGTGAAGATTACCTCACTTGCGACATTGCTTTCAATGCGGTTATGACTCTAAGTCGTGCTTCGACACGTGGGAGATATAGCCGCATCGAGGGCGTTACATTAATGCTGGAAATGCCCTCTATGGAGCCAGCCACTAGCGCCCGAGCTTTATGTTGGGTTTCGTAGTAATTTCAAAAAAATTCCTACGCACACGCAAGATCATGGTGATGCATAGCAACGAGAGGGGAGAGTGTGATCTACGTACCCTTGTAGATCGACAATGGAAGCGTTATCACAACATGGTTGATGTAGTCGTACGTCTTCACGGCCCGACCGATCAAGCACCGAAACTACGGCACCTCCGAGTTCTAGCACACGTTCAGCTCGATGACGATCCCCGGACTCCGATCCAGCAAAGTGTCGGGGAAGAGTTCCGTCAGCACGACGGCGTGGTGACGATCTTGATGTACTACCGTCGCAGGGCTTCGCCTTAGCACCGCTACAATATTATCGAGGACTATGGTGGAAGGGGGCACCGCACACGGTTAAGAATATGATCACGTGGATCAACTTGTGTGTCTAGGGGTGCTCCCTGCCTCCGTATATAAAGGATCAAAGGGGGGGGGTGCGGCCGGCCAGGAGAGGGCGCGCCAGGAGGAGTCCTACTCCCTCCGGGAGTAGGATTCCCCCCTTTCCTAGTTGGAATAGGATTCGGGAGGGGGGAAAGAGGAGAGAGAGAAGGAAGGGGGCGCCGGCCCCCTCTCCTTGTCCTATTCGGACTAGGGGGGGAGGGGCGCGTGGCCCAGCCCTGGCCACCTCTCCTCTCTTCCACTAAAGCCCACTAAGGCCCATATACCTCCCGGGGGGTTCCGGTAACCTCCCGGTACTCCGGTAAAATCCCGATTTCACCCGGAACACTTCCGATATCCAAATATAGGCTTCCAATATATCAATCTTTATGTCTCGACCATTTTGAGACTCCTCGTCATGTCCATGATCACATCCGGGACTCCGAAAAAACTTCGATACATCAAAATGCATAAACTCATAATATAAGTGTCATCGAAACCTTAAGCGTGCGGACCCTACGGGTTCGAGAACAATGTAGACATGACCGAGACACGTCTCCGGTCAATAACCAATAGCGGAACCTGGATGCTCATATTGGCTCCTACATATTCTACGAAGATCTTTATCGGTCAAACCGCATAACAACATACGTTGTTCCCTTTGTCATCGGTATGTTACTTGCCCGAGATTCGATCGTCGGTATCTCAATACCTAGTTCAATCTCGTTACCAGCAAGTCTCTTTACTCGTTCCGTAATACATCATCTCACAACTAACTCATTAGTTGCAATGCTTGCAAGGCTTATGTGATGTGCATTACCGAGAGGGCCCAGAGATACCTCTCCGACAATCAGAGTGACAAATCCTAATCTCGAAATACGCCAACCCAACATGTACCTTTGGAGACACCTGTAGAGCTCCTTTATAATCACCCAGTTACGTTGTGACATTTGGTAGCACACAAAGTGTTCCTCCGGCAAACGGGAGTTGCATAATCTCATAGTCATAGGAACATGTATAAGTCATGAAGAAAGCAATAGCAACATACTAAATGATCGGGTGCTAAGCTAATGGAATGGGTCATGTCAATCACATCATTCTCCTAATGATGTGATCCCATTAATCAAATAACAACTCTTTTGTTTATGGTTAGGAAACATAACCATCTTCGATTAACGAGCTAGTCAAGTAGAGGTATACTAGTGACACTCTGTTTGTCTATGTATTCACAGATGTATTATGTTTCCGGTTAATACAATTCTAGCATGAATAATAAACATTTATCATGATATAAGGAAATAAATAATAACTTTATTATTGCCTCTAGGGCATACTTCCTTCACTTTATGCCGGACTGCTTCCGAGGTGGTGCACCACCCCGACCGTGGGCCAATTTTTTGTCAATATTTTTGATTGGTGCAATTTATTCTCTGCGAGATATATAGCTAGTAGCCCTCAAGGTGTGTATCGGTCTAAAACCCGAGATGCACCTGAAGGATGACATAAGACCGCTGATCCCAGTAGCCGCTGAGACTCAGGTTGATTTGCAAAATCGGTCTGAGGATCAACTCCTAGCTCAGCAGAATACTTCAGGACACAAAAAGCGGTGTGCAGAGTTCTCGAGACTCAGGTTGGGTGCGGCCGACCAACCTGAGGATCATAATCTCCTCGAAAACTATATTGCACTTAAATTTTCTACACTGGATTGCCAATGCAGTAGCCCCCGAGACACTGGTCGGGTGGCAACACCAGATCAGGGGATCGATACGCCCCTTTAAAATTAGTAAATGATAAGCCTGAAGCCCAGTAGCCCCCGAGCCTTAATGCGGGCACGGGTGTCCGAATTAAGGATCAATATCCAGAGTAAAATCACAAATTATGTGTAATGATTCTATGTATCCAAGTATTTTACATCATTAATGATCGAATCCGCATTGTACAAAACTTTGTTGACCGACCATCGGCTTCCACCTCCTCGGCCAGTAACCGAGGAGTGTTTGTCCTACTTTATAAGGCCTTTATGAGGGAAAAGATTTACGACAAACAAGGCAATCTGGCCATACGGTTTTATAAACAAAGGTACGTAGAGAGATATGTTATATCACTGTTTAACATAATAAATGTCTTCCAAAGAAAATAATCCCGCTATCGGTTCCTTTCTTTGGGTTGTCATGCTGAGCATGATCATGAAATCTCAGCTCTAATGTAAGAGCAAAATATTAAGGATTTAGTTTGGGAGGCCAGTTACTAGCCCCCGGTAGAATTCGGTGATAGTCGAGGTCATGCCGTAAACACTTCGGCCAATGTTATGAATGGCCAGTCATTTAACACCGTCATCGGATTGCTGACTAGTTTACGCTTATTGTGACAGACAGTTTTCGGTTTTCTCCACTGAGGTGCTTAACCATGTGAGTTGGAAGCACAATCGCAGTGGTTCTCCCTTTGCACACCTAGCCAAACAAAGCGGAACGTAGGAGGCAAGCGAAGGAGCCGGGCAACCCAACTATTGACCGAAGACACAATTCGAAACCAATGCATATATAGTGAGATCCGAGAATGTTTTTGCCAAATCTATAAAGGTGTCCGGCATTGCACTGTGAGACTTGTGTTGGAAACACACAAATAGTTTAAAAGTGCCATAAGCTTGGAAAACAAAAAAATGTCAGTAAAAACTTGACGTCCGAACAAGATCAAGTGTTCGGTGCCAATCCGAAAATTGGGTAAAAAATTGTGCTTCTGTCATGCATTAATATTACACATCCGATCTCAAGACTTCAAGCGGGTCAGCCTATGGCTGCAGCCTCCTATCCCGAAGGCGGAGTGCTTCTCATTAGACCAGCTTAGCGAACTAACCTCGAGCGGTCACTAGAGAGAAAATGAGTTATCTGGCTATTGACCACACACTCACGTCGAAAAAGGAGCGATGGAAAAAGACTTTGCAACGACCAAGAAGAAAACACATTTACTATAAAATAGCTCATATAAATTTTAAGAGCCCTCAAGTGACTTGGGTAAAAGAATTTTATGTATAATGATTGTATGTACCGAAGTACTTATATCATATCTTTGTTCAACCGAACTTAAACGCGTCTTAACCGACCGTCGGCTTCTCCCTCTTCGGTCAAGGACCTAAAAGTGTTATGTACTCCACCTGTCAAGAATATCGACAGTGTTTCCGATAACCAGGCAACCGGGCCATAAGGCTGTAACAGACAAAGCGCGCTTAGAGAACTTATGCTATATTACAGACGAAGTGTAAGAAGCATCTTCGAAGAAAATAGTACCCCCACCGATACCTTTCTTCGGTGCTCATTATTGCTATGAGACTTGTGCAATAGATTTTTTGTACTCATGAGTTCCGTTGTGTGCCGACCATGATTGAAAACAATAAGAGCGCTAGCTTTCGGCTTCACCCAGTCTAAGGTCAGAGCTCGGAGGACCCGGTCGTGACAATCGCAGAGGTGCTCCCTTTACACCCTAGCCGAACAATCGGGAATGTAGGGGTAAGCACAGAAGCCAGGCAACCTAGCTTGCAAATCGCTTAAGTCAATATGGTGCATATTGTGGCGTAATACACGAACAAGGAACGAAGCCATACAAGTATAATCATATGCAAGAGGAAAAGCTTCATAAAGGAAGCCCCCAAATAAACGGGGTATTTGAATATGTGTGTCAGAAACAAAGTTTGGACAAGGAAATTTTTTACAAGCAACTTTTTTCCAAAAAAGTATAATGCTAGGTCGAACCGAACACAAGTTAAAAATTAAAACTTTGAGCATGAAAGCGACTTAGCTAGTTAATGTGTTCGGCATTGATGACGCGGTCCGAGCTTGATGCGGGACAAGGTTCCATCCCCCAAACCGGTCCCGAGGTGGCGGAGCGGAGAGCTCGACACACCGAAGTGGTCACATAGCACGGTCAATGCAGACCGGCAGAGTGACGACGAAGTCACCAGATCATTTTCCTATGCACAAAAAATAGTGCAAACCGGAGATAATAGTAATAATAATAATTTAAAACAAAAAATCATTGCATAATAAGTAATTTATGCAAAGTGAGTAATAAAAGAAATATGGCCTGGCGCCGAAGTCAATGTCGATGCAGGGCGTCGGCGTGATGCGGTAAAGGCGTGGCAAAGCCTGAATTCACAGGTCGGTCCGAGTTCCGGATGTGGCTTTCGCCGGACAATGTACTGAAACTAACCGAACCACCATGCGACCGTCGTTAATGCGGCCATCATTTGGTAGACCTGTGTACAGATGATGGACAAACCAGAGTAATAATTCCTTGGGAAAAATAAACCCAAACAAGCAAAAAAAATACTAGGATTAATAGCACTTAGTTTATTTGTTGTAGCAATCCGAAGAAAGGTGATTCCCAAAGTTGGGACTCGATCCGCACACCCATTGCCTGACGGGCGATAAAGCGATGGTATGGCGATGCTGGCAAAGGTTGGCTCGCCGAGGCAAAGCCCTCGGTCCAGCTAACGTGACGGAGCTGGTCGGCTAGTGACGCCGAAGTCTCCGGAGTAGGTTGATGAAGAGATGGCGAAGCCCCCGGTCCAACCGAGATGTCGAAGCCTCGATGTCAGCCGATGAGTCGAAGTAGGTCGGCGTGATGGACACCAGCTTGAAGAAGCAACAGTGCGGCCCTGCCGATGCAGGTCATGACATGGTCGATGCCGGCTTGATGAAGTGACCGTGCGGCGATGCCGGTATGCCCGCTCCATGTAATCCGTGGGGCGGCGTTGTTGGTGATGATTTATCCTTCACGATGCCGGACTTTTGTTCGGCTTGCCGAGATGATGATCCGAAGAAGTTGAGCTCGGCTCAACAAAGTGACGACGTGTCTAGCACAGGTCGGCAGCCTTGGAGCAATATCTCCGGACTGGTTTGACACCAGCATGATGATGAAGGCAACCTCAGGGGAGGCTTAAAAATTTACAAGCGCGTGTTTAAAAACAACACACAATACCCTAGAATAGAATTCCTCTAAAAAGGTTGTCCAATGTCACGTTCATAAAGAAATATGAATTCGGGTCAGATCCGTATTCGCGCAGAAAACGGATCCGAAAATTGACCCACTCATCAGAAGGTTCCCGGAGTTTGAACCGTCGGATAGAGCTGAAATTTGGAGGGGTGGTAGATATGGGAAGTCCGCAGTAGATGAACGGTTGGATCTTCCAAAGGACCTCCGAGTTAGGCTCTGGAGACCACGACCTAAACTCGTCCAGATTCTCGTCCAGATTTGACAGGGCTCCGGTATATCGTAGATTGTCGGAGATTCCTCCATCGGAACTCGACGAAATTTTGCATGGCTATTGTAGACCCAATTTCGCACAATTCCACCAAAGGGATCGTCAAAGCGATGCTCTAAGAGGTGGTGGCAGCGGATACAAGTTTGCAGTTCAGAAAAACAGCACGGTCGCCCGAGGGCAATGTTGACGTTGAGCCCCCGAGCTCCATGGATGATTCGTCCATGATCTTGATAGAGATCGGAGTTGATTTTGATGAAGACCCTCGTCCGAACATGACGACCGGAGATGGAGCACGGTCCTCGGTCGAGCCAAGGTGACCAGTCGAGCCGGTGATGAAGATGCCGGCATCGCAGTTGACCTGCAGACGAGCCATCGATCCTTTTGCCGATCACACAACGGAACTCTCAATGAAAGCACCAATGTCGGTGTCAAAACTGGCGGATCTCGGGTAGGAGGTTCCGAACTGTGCGTCTAAGGCGGATGGTAACAGGAGGCAGGGGACACGATGTTTACCCAGGTTCGGGCCCTCTTAATGGAGGTAAAATCCTAGTCCTGCTTGATTTATTCTTGATGATATGAGTATTACAAGAGTTGATCTACCACGAGATCGGAGAGGCTAAACCCTAGAAGCCAGCCTGTGGTATGATTGTTGTATATTATCTATCAAGTAGCCTGGCCCCGGTTTATATAATGCACCAGAGGCCTACGATAACAAGAGTCCTAGCCGAATACGCCGGTGGGGAGGAGTCCTTGTCTTGATCACCAAGTCTTGTGGAATCTTCCATGTATGCGGCAGCTGCCCGAGCTGGCCCATGAGTATACGGCCATGGGGGTCCTCGGCCCAATCTAACAGATCGGGAGACGACATGGTGAGTACCCCCTAGTTCAGGACACCGTTACCTTGCAATTTATATTATTTTCCATTTTCCTCTCGTTTTCCTCTCCCCCACTTCACAAAAATATGCCGTGTTATTTTCCCCTCTTGTTCCATTCGCTGGTTTCTTGTCGGATCTATTTTTGAGTGCAATCTTGTTGTGTGGTCATCATGACTCAAGAGAACACCAAGTTATGTGATTTCTCAAATACCAACAACAATGATTTTATTGGCACTCCGCTTGCTCCTCCCGCCACTAGTGCGGAGACTTGTGATATTAATATTGCTTTGCTGAACCTTGTTATGAAAGACCAATTTTCCGGTACTCCTAATAAGGATGTGGTGTCCCATATTAATACCTTTGTGGAATTATGCGATATGCAAAAGAAAAAAGATGTGGACAATGACATGGTCAAGATGAAATTATTTCCGTTCTCTTTGCGTGATTCTGCAAAAATTTGGTTCTCTTCTTTGCCTCGCAATAGTATTGATTCTTGGAATAACTGCAAAGATGCTTTTATCACTAAGTATTTTCCTCCCGCAAAAATTATTTCCCTTAGAACCCAGATCATGAATTTCAAGCAACTTGAACATGAGCATGTTGCACAATCTTGGGAAAGAATGAAAATGATGCGAGGGAATTTCCCAACCCATGGTGTCGTGGAATTGTCACGGCAGATGTCCTAATGTGAGGACTTAGTCGTGAGGCCAACGCATCTTTGTAGTAGCTTGAGAGGGGTTGAGCGGAATCGAGATACGCAACACAAGACAAGGATTTAGACAGCTTCGGGCCCCGGGAAACATCATCCGGTAATACCCCTACATGCTGTTTGTGGCTAGGTCTCATTATGATCATGAGGGAGTCGCCGGTAAGCCGGCTCTTTGTGTCTAGCCCTAGAGATTGTTTCTTCTTACTTGTCCCTCTTGGAGAGCCCTGCCCCTTCTTATATAAGTTTGAGGGGCGGGTTACATGTGGAGTCCTAGTAGGACTAGGACTCGTCTATCTTTTCTTACAAGTTGAATACAAGTCCGGGTCTTACTTCCTCGTAAAGGAAATATTCGTCATCCCTTTCCTCTTAAGCCAGCCCATCATAACGTGAGCCGGCCTTCTGGGCTTTGGGCCTTGTTGTCCATCTGACCCGCCCGCCTGGTTACTAATGAGTCGCTAAGATCGGGCGGGTTATCTGTGAATCGCCAAGCTCCGGATGGGTCACCAGTGAGTCGCCACGCTCCAGCCGGGTCATACATCTGGTGGGTTACACCGCGGGGTATATCCCCGACATTAGCCCCAAGTTTAATTTGGATTTATCCATGTTAAACTGATCCTGCAAAATAACTCAAGAACAAATTTGACAGGTTGTGCTCCGGGTTAAATATTCTTGTAAGCCGGCACCTGATCATCCTTAACTCCTTATCATTTCCTTCTTCTAAAAAATCTGGGTCAATAAGCCAGCTTCAGAGTCAATTTGTTGACACTGGTCTCTTATAGAGAAATTTTGTAAGAAGTAATCCACTTGAATTAGCTTCCAAAGCGACGGTTTTAAAAAATATTGGTTTTGAAATACTCATCTGACTTTCAGCCAGCTTGAAGATGTAAAACTTGCCGGTTTATCATTACTAAAATTACCGGGTTATAAAATAGACAATGCCGGGTCATAATTGTTGTCTGACAGCGGGTCATGTGATACGTCTCCAACGTATCTATAATTTTTGATTGATCCATGCTATATTATCTACTGTTTTGGACTATATTGGGCTTAATTTTCCACTTTTATATTATTTTTAGGACTAACCTATTAACCGGAGGCCCACCCCAGAATTGCTGTTTTTTTTGCCTATTTCAGTGTTTCGAAGAAACAGAATATCAAACGGAGTCCAAGAGGAATGAAACCTTCGGGAACGTGATTTTCTCACCGAACGTGATCCCGGAGACTTGGACCCTACTCCAAGGCATCAGAGAGGCAGTCACGAGGGTGGGGGCGCCACCCCCCTAGGGCGCGCCCCCCTGCCTCGTGGGCCCCTCGATGCTCCACTGACATACTTCTTCCTCCTATATATACATACATACCCCCAAATGATCAGAGACGGAGCCAAAAACCTAATTCCACCGCCGCAACTTTATGTATCCACGAGATCCCATCTTGGGGCATGTTCCGGAGCTCCGCCGGAGAGGGCCGTCATCACGGAGGGCTTCTACATCATCATAACCTCTCCGATGAAGTGTGAGTAGTTTACCTCAGACCTTCGGGTCCATAGTTAGTAGCTATATGGCTTCTTCTCTCTTTTTGGATCTCAATACAAAGTTCTCCCCCTCTCTTATGGAGATCTATTCGATGTAATCTTGTTTTTGCGGTGTGTTTGATGAGACCGATGAATTGTGGGTTTATGATCAAGTCTATCTATGACTAATATTTGAATCTTCTCTGAATTCTTTTATGTATGATTGGTTATCTTTGCAAGTCTCTTCGAATTATCTGTTTGGTTTGGCCAACTAGATTGGTAGTTCTTGACATGGGAGAAGTGCTTAGCTTTGGGTTCGATCTTGCGGTGTCCTTTCCCAGTGACAGAAGGGACAGCAAGGCACGTATTGCATCATTGCCATCGAGGATAACAAGATGGGGTTTATTTCATATTACATGAATTTATCTCTCTACATCATGTCATCTTGCTTAAGGCGTTACTCTGTTTTAACTTAATACTCTAGATGCATGTTGGATAGCGGTCGATGAGTGGAGTAATAGTAGTAGATGCAGAATCGTTTCGGTCTACTTGTCACGGACGTGATGCCTATATACATGATCATGCCTAGATATTCTCATAACTATGCTCAATTCTGTCAATTGCTCAACAGTAATTTGTTCACCCACCATAGAATACTTATGCTCTTGAGAGAAGCCACTAGTGAAACCTATGGCCCCTGGGTCTATTCTCATCATATCAATCTCCATCACTTTAATCTTGCTTTTCTTTTTACTTTGCCTTTACTTTTTACTTTGCATATTTATACCAAAAATATTATATCTATCAGATCTCACTCTCGTAAGTGACCGTGAAGGGATTGACAACCCCTAATCGTGTTGGTTGCGAGTAGCTATCATTTTGTGCAGGTACGAGGGACTTGAGCGTGGCCTCCTACTGGATTGATACCTTGGTTCTCAAAAACTGAGGGAAATACTTATGCTACTTTGCTGCATCATCCCTTCCTCTTCGGGGAAAACCAACGCAAGCTCAAGAGGTAGCATCATGTAATTGATCTTCCTAATTTGCTCAAAACTGAAAATTTGAAGACGTTCCTCCTGTGTATGCATAATACCTGTAGCCCCCAAGTCTTAAGAGGAGAACATAGTGATAGCTTAAGACTTGCTCCAATATAAGTGTTGCAACCTTGAAGAAATCTGGTTTTGTTCATCTCAGTCTCTAGTAAAAAAACTGAATATTCCACATATGTAGCCCCCATGTGCCGGGTTGTCATGCTTGCAGCAACCTGGAACTTATAATTTCCTTATGCTCATAAAAATTTCAACCAGTGTAGCCCCCAAGGGACAGGTCATTATGCAATAATGAGCAGGGACTTTGTAGATATGATCATTTAGACTTTAACAGCAACGTGTGGCCTCCAAGGGGCGGCTCGGTAAGATAATACTGAGCTGGGACTTTATATATACTTTATTGAAAATAACATCATATGATGTAACTCCCATCATGGGGCTTGAACCCACGTCCACAAGGTTAAGAGCTTTGTGCTTTACCAACTGAGGAGTGGACCCTTCAATATAATGGATCAAGACTTGTGTACCTTGAATTGTTGACAGGAAAAATTGGTAGCCCCCAAGGGCCGGCTCATTACAATGTGATGAGTCGGGTCTTCAATAAGGCAAGTAAAAAATGACTTTGCATTAGCCCCCAAGTGCCATGGTGCATGCTGGCAGTGACATGGGACTTGCATATTTGATATAATCTCAATCGGAATAATGTAGCCCCCAAGTGCCGGGTCGTAAGCCTGCAGCGACTCAGGACTATTCTTTCCATTGTATAATAAATCATATCCATTGATAAAATAATAGTCATTGCGCCAAAGTGACTTTAAATACCTTATCTGTTGACAAGTGAATCCGGAGTTTAAATACCCGGCGGCTCTTGGCCGGTGGCGATTTAATACGCCTCCATTGTAAGCCGGAATTTTTATAACCCGGGGGCTTATAGCCTTTGAGAAAATCCAGAACAGATAATCATTTTGAAGTATCAATTTTAATGATGAGCTTGGACTTAAGCATTTATATAAGTCATAGTTTTGCAAATCCTGCACAGAGCTTAAACAACATACGCCCTGACGACTTAACGTCAAAAGCCAGGGCGGGTAACAACCCAAACATAATATATTCTTTATGCAAGTATGGAAAAGACAAGAATTAAGGTCATTCAAGCCTAAACATACTGGTGATTTAACGTCAAAAGCCAGGGCGGGTTATCAAACCTAGCATAATTATATAATCAGGAAAACATACCTATGGAATTGGCCCATACCGCCGGCTTATATCGCCGTATCCAATAAGGGCAATAATCCAATGATTGATACGCGCATGATTCCAATGGCGCAATTTCAAAATATACATGCGGCTTAAAGTCCATAGCCAGGTCCGGTTTAAACATAATCATGTATAATCAATATCATACCTGTGATATTTAATCGTACTACCGGCTTATGATACCTGTGCAGTAAGGGTGATAACCCAAAACTTAGAAGCCAAACCTTCCGAGTATTAATATTTTCATATGCTGGCGACTTGTCGTCGAAAGCCAGGCCGGGTTAATAGAAACCACATATATATGCTTCAGATATGAGCAAAAAGTCTCAAGACAAACCCAAAAGACTGTTTCAAAAACTTAAGTCAAACAGAGAGAAAAAGCGGGGCTTCTGATTCGAATACGATCAGTAAACCAGACCAAAGGGGTTAAGCTAGGATTCGAATACGATCATGTAGCCCCCAGTGGCTTTGGCGTTGTGCCGGTCAAGAGGGTACCGACATCTATGTTCTCTTTGGTTCGAATACGACCTATGTTTGAATAGGAAGCCGCCAAATGACCTTGAGAGTTTTTTAACGACTCTGATTCGAATACGATGAAAGTCGGACCCAAAAGGGGTTAAGCTATGATTCGAATACGATCAAGAAGCCCCCTAGTGGGTTTGGCATTGTTCCGATCAAGAGGGTACCGACAGCTATGTTCTCTTTGATTCGAATACGACATATGTTTGAATAGGAAGCCCCCAAATGACCTTGTGTTTGAGGTGTGCTTTGCAACAAACTCTCTTTGGTCCCTTTAATATATATTTTTTGAGAACTCGAACTTCGCAAAAGACAAATTCTTCTTGAGCCGGAACTTTTAAACCGGATATTGAGAGCTTCAAAGCTTTGTGGGAGACAGATTTCCCTTGAACCGGATTTTAAACCGGAATCCTTCATTTTGAGCCGGAAATTTTCTGACGGCTTTTAAACAGGCAACATTTACTGAGCCATGTCATTATAGCCCCCGAGTCTCAAGGCGACTTGAGGAGTTGGCGTGAGATTCTCCATAGTTGACCATGATATAGACCGGTTCAGAGTCCTGCATGGGAGAACTTGCAAACCAAAGTAATTGCTCTTTTAAAGAAAATAATATGTAATATAAAACATATTGAATGGATTTCATCTGATACTTCAGGCCAGTAATTATCCACCACGGAATTGATGATCACCATGGTGAAGTTGAAATTAATCACATCTGAGTTGGCCGCGGGAACAGACAGATGAGCCGGCCATGACGTTGTAAGTCGATGCGGACGGGCAAGTTGCCCTCCTTGTTGTAAACTAGCGCGGTCGCAAGAGACGGTCACGGCGTTGTAAGCCGGTGTGGTCTGTATCCGCGGTATAATGCCACTTTTGTAGTAAATGGTTACCCTGCATATAAAAAACACCGTAAGCAGAGTAGTTGTGCTCGAATGAATTAATATGTGCTTTAAAAATAAATAGGGTAAATGACATCTGATATTTTAATCGAATCAATACATATACTGATGGTGGATAATGCTGGACGTAGTTGGTCAGGAAATAAACTGCCTGCATGTACGTCTAGCTGATGTAGCAGTAGCACCCCATGTGGCCTTCGTGATTGCCGCAATGATTCAATGCTTATTCTTTTTTTAATTCCGTCCATAAAAACTCATTTGTCTTGATGAGATGAAGAAACGGCATTAGTTTTTAATCTCCATGTAGCACTAGCAATACTATATAATGTATCTGCAACACCAGTGTTTTGCAGTCTGCCTTTCGGGTGCACTTTGTGTAACCGTATGTAGACCAGATAAACGAAGTTGCCACTGTCCCTCGCCACCGCAGGAGTCCTTTGATCAGTCAACGCACCCGCGGGATGCATGCAAAAAAAAAAAAAAAAAAACAGGCGCGGCGAGCCAGCAGTCAGGCCCGGCAAGCCTTTCAGCAACTCAGTGTGCGTTGGTGAGGGCAGCTTAAAACACGCTACAGCGGTGACGACGGCAGACGGGTCAACCCAGGCGGGTGCATTGAACCAAAGTGGCAGTGAAGACAGGCTCGACGGCGGGTCTCAATGGAGACAGGCCACAACAGGCGAGGCGGGTCGCAGCAGGGCCCAATCCGGGCGACTCGGGGCGGAAGTGATGATGGCCCGGCTTGCGGCAGGGGCGGAAAACGGCGGCTCTATGACAGCCCGGCAGAGATCAGTCAACTAAAACCGGCTCAATATCAACTGACCCAAAAACAGTTCGCCACACAAATGGTGCTACGCCTGATTTACTTTTGATGGTAATAGTAGTGGAGGCGGAGACATAGTTTCATGGGTGATGCTCCACGTGAGGCCACACATCTTTGACTTTGCCTTTTGAACTTGGGCTCAAATCTGACCGGATTAATACTACTAGTAATACTCCAACGGTGGATCTATCTCTGGCATCACGTGCCTCCTGTTTCAGATAGGAAACAATGCTTGTTGCTATTTTGGTTTTGACTATGCTGGACAGACTGCTCCAACGGCGGATCTATCTCCTGGCGTATCCTTTCCTTTCTTATTTTATTCCGAACTCGGCTGATGTAGCTTGTCCTCTGCCTAGACTCGGTCAATGTATTGACAGTAGAAAAATATATGGGATATTGGAGCAGCAAACTCGGTGATTGATACGCGTACACAACTCCTGTCGGTTTTGGTCTCTTGCACACGGTACTTCCAGCATGGATCTGGCTTCGGATCATTGATGAATTGACGACTTGATGGATCGCTAGATGCCACGCACAACAATCGCCGAGAAAATTTGATCACGTCCCTCTGATTGCACAATGACGTGAGGATTAGATTCATGTTGGCCTCATAAATCGGCAGATTGCCCGACGACAGCGACGGACAAGTTGTAGCCCTAATTTTCTTGAACCTTAAATCTCACAGATCTAAAATCTGGTTTGATGACTTGAAGTTGATGCACACCCTTCCAAACCGGCTCATCCGGAACATTGCAAACTTCTCGATCCGTGGAGAGATTCCTCCAAGAACTCAACACCACCGTGCGCAGGCTCCACGGTGGGCGCCAACTGTCGTGGAATTGTCACGGCAGATGTCCTAGTGTGAGGACTTAGTCATGAGGCCAACGCATCTTTGTAGTAGCTTGAGAGGGGTTGATCGGAATAGAGAGACGCAACACAAGACAAGGATTTAGACAGCTTCGGGCCCCAGGAAACATCATCCGGTAATAGCCCTACATGCTATTTGTGGCTAGGTCTCATTATGATCATGAGGGAGTCGCCGGTAAGCCGGCTCTTTGTGTCTAGCCCTAGAGATTGTTTCTTCTTACTTGTCCCTCTTGGGGAGCCCTGCCCCTCCTTATATAAGTTTGAGGGGCGGGTTACATGTGGAGTCCTAGTAGGATTAGGACTAGTCTATCTTTTCTTACAAGTTGAATACAAGTCCGGGTCTTGCTTCCTCGTAAAGGAAATATTTGTCATCCCTTTCCTCTTAAGCCGGCCCATCATAACGTGAGCCGACCTTCTGGGCTTTGGGCCTTGTTGTCCATCTGACCCGCCCGCCTGGTTACTAATGAGTCGCTAAGATCGGGCGGGTTATCTGTGAATCGCCAAGCTCCGGACGGGTCACCAGTGAGTCGCCACGCTCCAGCCGGGTCATAGATCTGGCGGGTTACACTGCGGGGTATATCCCCGACACATGGGTAAAATCTTTGGATGATCATACAAATTTTTTTTGCAGGATTGAATTTTGTTTCTCGTAATCTTTTAGATTCCGCCACGGGTGGTACTTTTATGGAAATTATTTCGGGTGAAGCCACCAAATTTCTTGATAATATTATGGCAAATTATTCTCAATGGCATACCGAAAGCGCTGCTACTAGTAAAAAAGTTAATTCGGTTGAAGAAATTTCTTCTCTGATTGATAAAGTTGATACTCTTGTGAAATTGGTTGCTAGTAGAAGTGCTCCTATTGATCTTAATGATATGTCTTTGTCTACTTTGATTGAGCAAAATAGTGATGCTATTGATGTGAATTTTATTTCTCGCAATAATTTCAACAACAATGCTTATAGAGGTAATTTTAATCCTAAGCCTTTTCCTAATAATTCCTCTAATAATTATGGTAATTCCTATGAAAATTAATCTTATAATAATAATAATAGGAACACCTCTGATCTTGAGAATAATATTAAAAATTTATCAACACACAAAAAAGTTTTCAACACTTCCATAGAAGAAAAGTTGAACAAAATTGATTATTTGTCTAGAAGTGTTGATAGAATTGCTCATGATGTGGAAAATCTCAAGATGAAATTTTTTGTGCCTAAGGTTGATGAATAAATTAAAGCTCTTTATGTTTCTATGGATGAAAGTAAGAAAAGAACTGCTATGCTTAGAGCTAAAAGAGAATTTTTGGAAAAAGCTTTTTCTAGTGGTTATTCTTGCAAAAGTGATGAAGATCTTAAAATGATTGGTGTTTCTTCTATTGATTTCTTGTTTAGTAAAGTTAAGAATGATGAAAAAGGGACTGGAGAAGAGTCAACTTTAGGCAGAAGGCGTCCCGATATTTCGGAGGGTGAAAATCTTGTTGAGAAAATCGATGAAAGTGGGTTTGGAGAGGTCAAAACTTTAGCTAGTGATGCACCCACTATTATGGATTACAAAGACTTTAATTATGATAGTTGCTCTTTGATTGATTGTATTTATTTGTTGCAATCCATGATAAATTCACCCCATGCTTATGAAGAAAATAAAGCTTTTACTAAACATATTGTTGATGCCATGATGAAAGCTTTTGAAGAAAAATTGGAATTAGAAGTTTTAATTCCTAGAAAATTGTATGATGAGTGGGAACCTACTATCAAAGTCAAGATAAAAAAATTATGAGTGTTTTGCTTTGTGTGACTTGCGTGCTAGTGTTTCCACAATTTCGAAATCTTTATGTGATGTGCTTGGTCTTACCAATCTTGAAGAATGTTCTTTGAATTTACACTTGGCGGATTCTACTATTAAAAAGCCTATGGGAAGGATTAATGATGTTCTTATTCTTGCAAATAGAAATTATGTGCCCATAGATTTTATTGTTGTTGATATCAATTGTAATTTGTCTTGTCCAATTATTCTTGGTAGACCGTTTTTACGCACTATCGGTGCCGTGATTGATATGAAAGAAGGAAATATTAAGTTGCAATTTCCTTTGAGGAAGGGTATGGAACACTTTCCTAGAACTAGAATTAACCCACCCTATGAATCAATCATAAGGGCATCTTATGGATCTCGAACCGAAGATGACAAAACTTAGATCCTTCCTTTTTGCCTAGCTAAGGGCGTAAAACTATAGCGCTTGTTGGGAGGCAACCCAATGAATAAAATTTATTTTTGCTTTTTGCTTCCTGATCTTGTGTGTTTACAAAATTATGCTACTATTATGATTGTGTTTTTTATGTTTTAGTTAGTGTTTGTGCCAAGTAAAGCATTTAGGATCTTCATGGGAAATAGTTGTTTGATCTTGCTAAAAACAGAAAGTTTGCGCTCACGAAATTAATTTTAATTTTTTACCAGAGAGCGATAAAATACCCATTCCAGTTGCAGTAGATCAATATACAAATTTCTCAGGTCCTCCTAATGTTTCAGAGTTTTTTGAATTACAGAAGTATTAGAAATTGTCATATTGCTACACACTGTTCTGTTTTGACAGATTCTGTTTTCTTTGTGTTGTGTGCTTATTTTGATGGCTCTATGGCTTTGATGAGTTCTTGCCATAGAAAAGTTGGAATACAATAGATATAATGCAAAAACAAAATATGAATTGGTTTGATACATCACTTATAGTAAGAAGAGCCTAAGCTTGGGGATGCCCCGACATCCCAAGCTATTATCCAAAAGAGAGCAAGCAACTAAGCTTGGGGATGCCCAAGTGGTATCCCCTCTTTTTTCTAATGACCATCGGTATTTTACTCGAAGCTATATTTTTATTCGTCACATACTATGTGTTTTGCTTGGAGTGTCTTGTATGATATGAGTCTTTTCTTGTTTTTTGTGTGTTCTGAATCTTGATCCCTTACTGACACACTTATTGAGAGAGCCAAGATTATGTCATGACTTGTTATAATTGCTCTCTATGCTTCACTTAAATATTTTTATGAGCTATGGACTTGCTCTAGTGCTTCACTTATATCTTTTTGGGCACGGTGTGCTTTAGTGTTTTTGAAGAAATGCTCTCTTGCTTCACTTATATTTATTTGAGAGTTAGTAATTTTTTAAGAAATTCTATCTTGCTTCACTTAAATTTATTTGTGAGAAAGAAATATTATGCTCATGATCTTCACTTTTATTTGTTTGAGCTTATCAAAATCAACACATGAAAATTAGTTACAAAGTGATAGATATCCAAGAAGGATGTAATAAAAACTTTCATGAAGATCATTGGACAAAATAAACTTGATTCTTAGTAATAGTTTTGAGATATGATGATGTGATATGTGAGTATTGTTGATGAGTAATTATGCTTTAGTAAGAATATTGGTGTTAAGGTTTATGATTCCCTATGCAAGCACGAAGGTCAATAATTGTGCAATGAAATTATATCCTACTTGTGGTGCATTATTCGGTGTTAATTATGCTTAATGCTCGCTTATGAGATCATTCGTTTCTTGGTTGGTCGCTTCTTAATCTTTTGCTAGCCTTCATTTTGCACTAAGTATGATCAATACTTGTGCATCCAAAAACCTTTAAACCAGTTTTGCCACATGAGTCCACTATATCTACCTATATGCGGTATTATTTTGCCGTTCTAAGCAAATTTGTTTGTGTCATCTCTAATTTTCAAAATAAACTTTTCTTTTGTGTGTTCGTTTCGCTCGCGGAGCGGTGAGGGGTGGCTAATATTTTCCATGCTAGATGTATTATTCTCACAATGAGTGTTTATTCACTTCTCATTGCACGAGAGTAAGGCAAAGGTATTAGGGATGCCCAATCCCGAAATGAAAAATGAATTTACTTTATGTTGTCAAATAATAAATTCCTTGGAAAGTGTTGGTATGGAGGGCAACCGTGGATACAGGTAGCCATGGAAAGTGAAAGTATGGTTGAAAAGGGAATAAACTTTATTTTTTGTTTGGGAACCGCCTATGATATATCTAGAATGTAAAGTGTTGGGAACTCTAAGTCGTTTTCGTTGGTGGGAAGGATACACCTACCAAAATGGTTTTATCTCTAAGTTCTTTCGCTTTGAGCTCTGGCACCTCTACAAATCCCTACTTCCCTCTGCGAAGGGCCTTTCTTTTACTTTATGCAATTTCTATTTTGAATTTGAGTCTCCACCTTCTCTTATAAAAGCACCAACTAGGAGGCACTATGATCGTACTTGAGCATTGGGTGTAGTTAATATGCGAGTGTGTTTCATGAATGGTTCAATGATTGAGCATGATGGGCTAGGGATAGCTTATTTTAGCGTTGATATTTTGAAAGACATAGTTGCTTGTTGATATGCTTGAGTATTTAAGTTATCATGTCAAAACTAGACTATTGCTTTGAACAATATAAAAGTCCAAATGTCTATGCTATAAAGAAAAGAATATGATATGACATGATAGGCAGCATTCCACGTCAAAAATTCTCTCTTTATCACTTACCTACTCGAGGACGAGTAGGAGTTAAGCTTGGGGATGTTGATACGTCTCCAACGTATCTATAATTTTTGATTGCTCCATGTTGTTATAATATCAATCTTGGATGTTTTATAATAATTTTATAGTCATTTTATATCATTTTTGGTACTAACCTATTGACATAGTGCCAAGTTCCAGTTGCTTTTTTTGCATGTTTTTACATCGCAGAAAATCAATACCAAACGGAGTCCAAATGCCACGAAAATTTATAGAGATTTTCTATGGACCAGAAGACACCTAATGGGCCAAGGCCACGCCTGGGGGGGTGCTCCAAGGAGACCACAACCCACCAGGGCGCGCCATGAGGCCCACGCGCGCCCTGGTGGGTTGTGCCCACCTCGGGTGCCCCCGGGACCGCCTCTTGGCTCTATAAATACCCCAATATTCCAAAATCCCTAGAGGAGTTGACGAAAATCAATTCCAGTCGTCACAGAGTCTAGAACCACCAGATCCAATCTAGACACCATCACGGATGGGGTTCACCACCTCCATTGGCGCCTCTCCGATGATGCATGAGTAGTTCTTTGTAGACCTTTGGGTCTGTAGTTAGTAGCTAGATGCCTTCCTCTCCCTCGTTTGATTCTCAATACAATCGTTGTCGTGGTTCTAAGTCTAACAGTAAAGTAGGGGGTAGGAATGTAGAGGCAAGATCCTAGCTACGGTGAGATTGTGCACGCAAGATGTACGAGTTCAGGCCCTTCGCGGTGGAAGTAATAGCCCTACGTCTCGGTGCCCGGAGGCTCAGTTAATTGGATTATGCGTGAAGTTACAGGGGGTGTGAACCCTTGTGCTAGAGGAGGGGGTGGCTTATATAGAGTGTGCCAGGACCCCAGCCAACCCACGTTACAAGGGTTCAATGTACATAAAGAAGGGACGTTACTGGTAACGTCAACATTAAAGTGATATAAATGACCCTTAAGGCTACGGAGTGAGCGCCTGACCGTTGCCATCCTGAGTAGCCTTTGATTTTCTGCGCTCAGGGTGGTTTGTGATGTGGTAGAATGATTACATCACGGTCGAATGGAATTGGGTTATCCGGGTGGAACTCATGGTCGAGTGGGTTGCACCTTGAAGTAATTCCAATCGGTAGAATTTATTGTCCCTTGGATATCTTTGACTATAGGGCAGTGTCCTTGGGGATGGTGCTTAGATCAGGTCTATTGCCCTACCCCAGGTACATGGCACCGTCATTAGCCCCTGAATGGTTCAGGTTCGAGTGGAAAATGAAGTTGACAATGGTTCCGGTCCAACCTTTATGCCGCAGAAGCATATGAGTGGATTGGTGAACCATGCAAACGGCTTCGACTTCGTCTTCCAGTCGCCTTGAGCCATTCAGAAGTTTGTCGAGTGAAGTTTCTGATGATGAGTTTCGACAGCTAGTGTTGTATAAAATCTTCGGTATGATCGACTGCCCTACCATTCCTGGATCTGGCGGGATTCGAAATTTGGGGAAGCGCGCGGGGCGGAGAGGACTGTGGTAATCGGAGCAGATTAGGCAGGGGTGCCTCGATCCCCGCGCCACCTTTTTCTCCACGTACTGCGCGCGCGCCTGTTGCGGGATTTGACAGGACCGCCTGGGTCCACCGGCCAGTCACTCGGGGAACGGGGCCATATAAGGCGTCGAGGCCGCTGCCTTAGCACTGCGCGCCCTTCTTCCTTCGCTCCCCACTGCTTCCGTCTCCCCTCTCGGCGACGCTGCCCAGCTTGAGCCCGTTCCACCGCAATGGGGAAGGACAAGACCGCCGCTCTGGAGCACGTGAATAAAAGTGACAGCGAAGGCGAAGGGGAAGAAGACGAGCCGGGGTGGGTCATCGTCAAGATCCGCTCTGCCGCGCGGCTGGATCCAGGGCGACTGGATCTGTTCGACCATCGTGAAAGAGGACATGGAAGATCTGGTGGACGAAGGGCTGATTGCCCACGAGTCTTGGTGGCTTCCGGGGGACGAGACTGAGCCGCGACCACAAGAGGGTGAGTGTGTCCTACTCACGACCCACGTCGACCGCGGTTTTTCTTTGCCTCCCCATCCTTTCTTCCGAGGGTTTCTGAATTTCTTCGGGGCTCAACTTTATCACTTCTCCCCCAACACTATCACATACCTTGCTGCCTATGTGTCCATGTGCGAGAATTTTCTGGGTTGTCAACCACACCGGGCCTCTTCAAACATATTTTCACCTGCCGCTCTCAGTCGGTAAAAAGTCCAATCCGAGTGATGAGAGAACACACGTGATTCAGATGTGTGGGGGTTTAGGGATCCATATGAGAAACAAGAGCACTTTCCCTGCCATGATTCTTCCAGACTCCATCAGGGGGTGGCAGTCGACCTGGTTCTATTGTAAGGATGAACCGACTCCTGGTCAATCGACTGGTCTTCCTCTGTATTCCACTGAGCGAGTAGAGAAGCCTTCTTCGTTGAGAGTGACTCCAGAGGAGAAAGAGGAGGTTGCTATGCTGGTCGAGCGAGTGGTCCAACTTGTCTGTGATGGCATGACTGGTATGGATTTGCTAGAAGCTTTTCTGAGTCCACGCATAAAGACGCTCCAAGCTCGTGACCACCCAATGTGGTTGTACTCGGGCGTTGAGGACAGCACTCGGATCCACCCGGAGGAAGTCAGTGAAGAGATGGTGGAGCTGTGGCTGCAAGGCATCACAGGGAATAAGGACAACCCAGGGGGTCCAGAAGGGTTCCTCCACTCGGTAACACCATTGAGCCTGACAAGGTTTGATTCTTTACTTACGAGTGTATTTTGCTCTCATATGTGTTAGCTTTTGAAATTGACGAATATCCACTTGACTCTATCCTTTAAAGACCTTCACTGAACTGTACTCGATGCCCAACGGAGAGCAAGAGCAGGAGGGATAGGCAAGAGGGGGTGACAGTGGCAACTGGCACTCGGACGGAGGAGGAGACAAGGAGAGTGAGGACTCGAGCAGTGGCGAGGAGGTCGACTCTCTGCCTTGCACAGAGAGGCACTCCAAGAAGAGGCAGGATCCAGCAAGCATTCGGGGCAAAACGACTCCTCCGACTGGTCAGCCTTTAAAGCGTACTCGGATGTCTTCTCCTATGGCGACTGAAAAAGCTCCCAAGCAGCCCAAAGTCGTGACATCAAAACCCCGAAAGGCTCTGCCCAAGATCAAAGTGTATGTCCCCATTGCTTCTGGGTAATTATTGGGCCCAACTCTTTAGTTTTTGCATGATTCAAACTTTGGTCGACTCACTCTCTTGTTCTGACCGAGTGAAATCCGACTTTTGTAGTGTTTCCTCTAGGACTTCTATTTACCAAGATGACAAAGATGAATAGATGGAGGACGCGACCACTTCTCATGTAGGTAAAACTCTGCCCTCTTGTCATTATTCAATCTGCTTTTTTGATGGTCGAGTGAACTCTTGTAAACGATTGCTTTGCAGCTCCGCCCAATGTCATTGAGCTTCCGGATGATGACGAAGACGTGCCGCAGAGGACCATGGGAAGGAGGGGCAAGGCTTCGAGCAAGAAGGCAACTGCTGGCCAGATGTCTCAGTCGGTGCCGGTGGTTCAACAACCTGAAGATGTGAACCAGACCTCTGTCACTTTTGCAGTTTCAGTGTCGATTGAACGCCCTTCATCGTCGACCGTGCCCGGCCCTGCTTCATTTGTTCAGTGTCACGCCTCAGATTTTCAGGCTGCTCCAACTGAACCGGCAACTCCGTTCTTCACCACCCATCATGTCTCGGAGGATCAGGCAAGCGCCGCAGTAGAAGCTATACGCCAAGCGGGCCTGATGATGGAGCGGGTGAAGATTGTGCACGAGAATAGTCAAGCTGCTTATGATGCCAGTGCACCCCTCCGAGCCAATGTCTAGGTAAGTTGGTTTCCGACTGAACTCCTATGTTGTCGCTTGTTCTGTTAGGATATGCTACCAGAAAAAACTCTTCTTTGTGCGTTCGTCAGTCAGTCTATTCTTCGCATCTGCACACCCACTGGGTGTTCTAATTTATGTCGACTATTTTTCCCAGTTGAGTCGAATAGGTTGTCTCAATTGTAGTTTTCGGACTAATGGGGGCACGCAAAGTGCACCCACTGGGTGTAGTCCCCGAGGCCGCCGTCGAATGTGTGATTCGGGGGGGGGGCCTGATATGTCTCCGTCGTATCTACTTTTCCAAATACTTTTGCCCTTGTTTTGGACTCTAACTTGCATGATTTGAATGGAACTGACCCGGACTGGCGATGTCTTCAGCAGGATTACCATGGTGTTATTTATGTGCAGAAACAAAAGTTCTCGGAATGACCTGAAACTTCACGGAACGTCTATTTGGAAATAATAAAAAATCCTTGCAAAAGATGAAGACCAGGGGGCCCACACCGTAGCCACGAGGGTGGGGGCGCGCCTGCCCCCTTGGGCGCGCCCCCCTACCTCGTGGGCCCTCTGGAGCTCCTCCGACCTCAACTCCAACTCTATATATTTGCTTTCGGGGATAAAAAAATCAGAGAGAAGGATTCATCGCGTTTTACGATACGGAGCCGCCGCCAAGCCCTAAAACCTCTCGGGAGGGCTGATCTGGAGTCCGTTCGGGGCTCCGGAGAGGGAAATCCGTCGCCATCGTCATCATCAACCATCCTCCATCACCAATTTCATGATGCTCACCGCCGTGCGTGAGTAATTCCATCGTAGGCTTGCTGGACGGTGATGGGTTGGATAAGATCTATCATGTAATCCAGTTAGTTTTGTTAGGGTTTGATCCCTAGTATCCACTATGTTCTGAGATTGATGTTGCGATGACTTTGCTATGCTTAATGCTTGTCACTAGAGCCCGAGTGCCATGATTTCAGATCTGAACCTATTATGTTTTCATCAATATATGTGAGTTCTTGATCCTATCTTGCAAGTCTATAGTCACCTACTATGTGTTATGATCCGGCAACCCCGAAGTGACAATAATCGGGACCACTCCCGGTGATGACCGTAGTTTGAGGAGTTCATGTGTTCACTATGTGCTAATGCTTTGTTCCGGTACTCTATTAAAAGGAGGCCTTAATATCCCTTAGTTTCCATTAGGACCCTGCTGCCACGGGAGGGTAGGACAAAAGATGTCATGCAAGTTCTTTTCCATAAGCACGTATGACTATATTCGGAATACATGCCTACATTACATTGATGAATTGGAGCTAGTTCTGTGTCACCCTAGGTTATGACTATTACATGATGAACCGCATCCGGCATAATTCTCTATCACCGATCCATTGCCTACGAGTTTTCCATATATTGTTCTCCGCTTATTTACTTTTCCGTTTCTATTGCTATCATCACTACAAAATACCCAAAACATTACTTCTGTTATCATTACCTTTTGCTACCGTTACCACTACTATCATATTACTTTGCTACTAAACACTTTGCTGCAGATATTAATTTTCCAGGTGTGGTTGAATTGACAACTCAGCTGCTAATACTTGAGAATATTCTTTGACTCGCCTTGTGTCGAATCAATAAATTTGGGTTGAATACTCTACCCTCGAAAAATGTTGCGATCCCCTATACTTGTGGATTATCAAGACTATTTTCTGGCGCCGTTGCCGGGGAGCATAGCTCTATTCTTTGAGTCACTTGGGATTTATATCTGCTTATCATTATGAAGAACTTGAGAGATCCAAGAACCAAGATTTATCCCTCAACTACGAGGGTAGGTAAGGAACTGCCATCTAGCTCTACAATCGATTCACCTTCTGTTTTGAGTAAGCTTGCGGCACCTAAACCTGCTTCTGCTATTCGTTCTGATATGTCACATGTTATTTATGATGCCACTTCTGCTATGCATGATACTTATGATGAAACTACTTCTATGCTTGATACTACTGGGCCACTTGGTGAATTTCTTGATGAACAACTTGCTATGGTTAGAGAGAATGAAAATATTGAAACTGATAATGTCATGGTTTTGTCACGGCAGATGTCCTAGAGAAAGGACTTAGTCGTGGAGCCATCGCGACGGGTTAGCTTGAAGGGGTTAAAGCGGACACAAGGATGCAAGAGAGTTTATACTAGTTCGGCCCCTTCGATGAAGGTAAAAGCCTACGTCTAGTTTTGATGGAATTGATGGGGTTTCGATGACTAGGGAGCAAACAAGCTTCGCCTATGTCTCGAGTTGTTGTCTCTCGTCTGAACCGCTGCCGGGTCGTCCCCTTATATACACGGGTGACGCCCGTCAGTTCACAGATTCCCAATACCGGCTCATAGATGTGTCCGGTTTGGTCTCTACTTATTCCTAACTTACAATACAAGTTACATACCAACGCCGGTTTACGGCTACATGCCTTAAACCGACCATGGGCCTTGAGCTCTCATCTGCCTTCTTGGGCTTTAACATAATTAACTACTGATGAAGTTAACCCGGCCCAGATAGGCCGGGTTACGCCCAGTAGTAATATCCCCAACATTAGGCCCCAGATTGATTTGAACAGGTTCATGTCAATCCTTAGCAAAAAATCTTCACCTTCAACATCTTCTTGTAATTTGTTGAACCGCCATGATGTCATCCTCTCTGGTTGTTGTAAACCAGCGTGACATCACCTGTTGTATAGAACCTTATCCATGATACCCCCTTTTTGTTTTTTGTTTAATAGGTCTCCGACAATTAAGGCGACAGCTTCATTTCCAAACCCACGGTCCCTTGATTTTCGCGCCTGACTCCTGTCCCTTGCCTTATAAATAGGACCGAAGGGTCATTTCTTTTTCCCCTTCGTGCCCTTCTGCTTCGTCTTCCTCGCGTCGTCCAGCTTCGGAGCTCCACCGCCGTCGACGACCTCTGCTCCAACCTTGGCCGCTGCATCACCCTGACTGTACCAGAGCATCGCGGCGACCTTCTGTTTCTTCCTCGGCTCAGGTGAGTTCTTCACCTTTTCCTCCATGGATCCATTCTAGGGTTTCCAAGTTCTTCAGAGTTCATCGTCTGCTTCATACTCATATGATAGATCCTAGATGAACCTGTGAACCTGTGCTCTGTGTAGCGGTAGTTCTTAGCATCCGCCTTTACTCATATGCCTCAAGACCGTAGCTCTACCTGTATCTCTGCCCATTGATTCGATACTGTTCTTTTTTGAACCTTGAATATTTTCCTTCTTTTCTGAACTTGCTTCAGATCCGTTGCTGTAGAGAAATCTTGTGAAATCTGTTTCTGTACACTTATCGATCTGCAATCTCAACTGTTTCAATGCTTAGATCTGGCGGTTTAACTTTATAGAAAAATTGCCAAACTGGTATATAACATTAGTCCCGTTGTTGAACCGCCTGCTGCTGTTGCTTCATAAAACTCCGGTTTAGATAGAGCTATCTCCGGTTTAACATTGTACATACCAGTGCACTTTAATCAATGCATTTCTGAACCGGGATCTTCTACCTTGTAGATTCTATCATGGCCAAGCAAGTGTATGAGTGCAATTGGGTTCCTTCTCGCGTCACAGAGGCTGAACTGGACGATTTAGTCCTGATTGGCGCTTTAGGCAGCAAAGATACCATCCATTGGAGGGCTCCTGGCAAAGAATGCCCTCCCACACCTCGAGAAGGAGAGGTCGTTGTTTTCGTAGATCACTTAGCCCGGGGCTTTAAGCCGCCCGGTTCTAAATTTTACCGGGATGTTTTAGCCGATTTCCAGCTCCATCCACAAGATACTGGCCCCAACTCTGTCACAAATATGTGTCACTTCCAAGTGCTCTATGAAGCGTTCTTTCAAGAGGAGCCCACGGTGGAATTGTTCAGAGACCTTTTCCATCTAAATCGTCATACTGAGTTTACTGACGGCTCCAATACGGAGTTGGGTGGCGTGGTGATTCAGAAAAGGAAAGAGGTCACATACCCTCACGCCAAACCGCATAGCCACCCCAAAGAATGGAATCAGACATGGTTCTACTGCAAAGACACCTCCCCTGCTGGTGAGAATCCCTTGCCTGGCTTTTAACCGGAGCGGCTCAGCAACACACACCCTTTTCCACAAAGATTGACTGCACAGGAGAGAAGTAAATATGCTCCTTAGCTGTCAAAGCTCAGAGCTTTTATGGCCAACGGTTTAACAGGGGTTGATCTTGCTCGCTGTTGGATATCGTGGAGCATACTGCCCCTTAGTCAGCGCTCTGGTTTGATGTGCGAGTATACTGACAGTGTTGATGACCCACTACGACATTCAAAACTCCAGCTCTCTGGTGAAGAAATCACAGAGGCTATGCATAAGATATTGAATGAACCGGAACACGTCTGCGCTAGAACCGGCCTGCTTCCCTTCTGTGCCACCAACAAACCGCCAGCTGTAAGACTTTGATTTTTCTCTTTGCTGAATCTGTTATTGATATGTCTGGTCATTGTTTTTAATATCAGTGTCTGCATAATCAGGGCAATGATCCGTTTTGGAGCAAAAAACTGCCGCAGGAGAAACCAGAAAAACCAGACAAACCGGAAAGAGCAACCCGGCAGAAGACTAAAGCTGTGAAGAAGACTGCCCACAGGAAAAGAACCACTGCATCTTCTAATCCGGCCCCTGACGATGAGGTGGATAATCCGGACTTTGAGGTAGAGCTTGACTCACTTGGTTTATTTTTCATGCGTCTTATTGATGATGATATTTGTCAGGATGATGCCGAAGCCAGCCACGCGGATGTTGCAGAGGTAATTATTCTCTCTTCCAATTCAGAAACTTTGCCTTCACAAAAAATCTGTCAGGCAAACCGGAAAGTTAAATTTTCTCATCCTCTTGCTTATTTGGATCCTAAACTTCTTATGAAGACCCAACAACACGAGGCTCGCCGCACCACCCGGCACAGCGGCCAGGTAGTTACCTCCGCCGGTTTACCGAACAGTCGGGTTCGGAAACGCCATTCCGAGGTCTCTAATTTGCTTGTCAGTGCTTGTCCTAAAGCGGGCTGCTTTCTTCAACCTCTTAATCCGTCTGATTCCGATTACCAGGTTACTTCCCACTCATCTTCTGGCGAGTCATCGGCTACTCAGCTCCCACCGCTCAAAACGGTGCTTGGGTAAGCTATACTTATTGTGATGTTTGCAGTGCATTGCCTTAGAACATATGCTGTATTTGATTTTGTTATTCTTCTCAGGGCCAAACCTAGGCCAAGCAAGAAGCCCCGCCTGGACAAAGCGGCCGAAGAAGATGTCATTCTTGAACCAGGCAAGACACCCCATCTTGAAGCGGCTATTCCTGAGGACATACCCAACTATCCACCGCAGCAGGACGATGATCTTATTGCTGATGAGAGATCTATTGACGCCTTAGGTCCTGTCAATCAGCCCACAGGTTCCATCCGGATTGAAAGTTCCACCGGTCCAGCAAAACCTACTAACAAGCCAACAGCCCCAGTGCAAACCGGCGGTACCCAGGATGATGAGGTTGTCATTACTGGCACTGGCCATACTGAGCCAAGTAATCCTGTCGCTTTATCCAAACATTCTGCCAAGGAAGAATTTGCTGCCTTTGGCAAAGGCAAGTGGAACGCTGATCTGACGACTTATGCTGCTTTGAACGCCCAAGATATCCATTCCGGCTATCTGAACCGGTTGTATACCAGTCGCGACTATGAAGCCAGTCTGGTTAATATGATGAAAGAGAAATATGAGGTAACTTCCATATGCTCCTTCCTGCTTGTATGCTTCCATTCTTGCTGACTCTCCTAGCCCCCAAGGGCCGGTTTGTAATATTCTTTCAAACCGGGACTTACCAATATAATTCTTGATGCTTTGAAGTTTGTTGATGTAGCCCCCAAGGGCCGGTTCAACTTAACGTAGTTAAACCGGTACTTTAAGTAATTGAAATTGCCGCATGAGAATATATACGAGCAAATAGCCATTAGCCCCCAAGTGCCAAGTTGAATACTTGTATTGATCTTGGGACTTTGTAAGAAATTGAAAGATGAAGACCGAATATGCATTAGCCCCCAAGTGCTAAGTGCATAACTTGTTATGTGATTGGTACTTGAATCCTTATACCGATTTGTTGAAGCATATATCTGTATGCATGCAGGCGGAGCTGAAGACGAAATAAAACCAAGTCCCTGATCTCCAAGAAAACCTGAAAACCCAACAGGCTGAAACCTCCAAAGCAAAAGAGGAATTGGCCAGCGCTTTAAGCGCCATGGAACAGCTTAAGGAGAGCTTCAAGAAGAAGTGGGCGGATTGGGCCACTGAAAAGTCCGCTTTGATCAAATGAGCAGAGGATGCCGAGGCTGCACTAAAACCAGTGGCGGATGAACTGACCAGCATAAAGCGGCACGTGCATGCCATGACTACTGCTATCTTTGGTAAGCCAGTTTGCCTTCTGAATTGGCTCTGCCTTCTGACAGAGTCGCCGGTTTATTAACCCTTTATGGTATTTCAGGGACACGCATTGGTCACTTGGGGTCAGATGTGCGGAAGAAACTAAAAGCCGCCTATACATTGGTTGAACAATTGTATACTGGTGCCCAGCGGATCATCTGTACTGCATCTCATAACAAACTGGTGCCCACTTTGATTCAAGATACTCTGATGAAACTGTCGGTGCTTCCTGCCCAGGTTGAAGAGCTGAAGAAATCTGCTGCTCGAACCGGTGCAATCAATGCCTTAATCCGGGCAAAAGCCTGGGTGCCGGATTTTGATCCTATTGAAGCGGCTCAGGGCTATCCCAGCTTGAAGGAAGATGGGTCAGAATTTGGCGAAGCGGATCTGCGAGCAATAAACCGGGAGGTACGTCCGCTAGCTTGTCAACTGGCTGAGGAAGCAGACTTGTCTCATTATCAAGCTCAATATGACAGTCAGAACAAGCGAATAGCTGCACCAATCCATGAATCGGAAAATCTGATCCCTCCAATCCGTAGGCATACTTACGCTCCCGATATTGACCCATCATTGCTAATCCATGATGAAGCTATTTTTCAAGCATTAATGGGAATCGACTGGACAACTGTGGATTTCCAGCCACTGGGTAGAGAAACGGAAGCTGAAGCGGCGCAGGATGACCCACAACCATCAGGCCAGGCTGGTGGCCAAGGTTGAACCGGAAGCCGGTTTTAAAACTGCCTCTCCTTTGTGAAAAACAATTATATTATTATGGGCACCATGTTGCCTTGTAATAGGCTAGCTGATACCTTTGATGTTGATGTGCCTTCGTGCATAACTTGTTCTTCCTGTGGTAATGAACATTCCAAAACACTTTCTGAAATAAGAAATTCGTCAAGTGCCACCGCAGTTGTACCGTCAGGCGGAATATGATGTCTGTATATATGAAATCAAAACATCCAAAACAAAATTTTAAGTATATGATCAAATTTTTGAGATACATAATACCTGCCATCGTTGAGTGTGAAGTTGGCTTGGCCAACTGTAACACCCCGGATGTAACTTTCCCAATTTGTACTCCAACTCTTGCCGTTTCCGGCTTTAAGTTATTTTATTTTCTCGGGTTCGGGTCTTTGTCTCCGTGTGTTGTTGTCGTTGTCATGCATCTCATACCATGTCATCATGTGCATTGCATTCACATACTTGTTCATCTCATGCATTCGAGCATTTTCCCCGTTGTCCGTTTTGCATTCCGGCGCTTCGTTCTCCTCCGGTGGTCATTTCTACCTTTCTTTCGTGTGTGGGGATTAAACATTTCCGGATTGGACCGAGACTTGCCAAGCGGCCTTGGTTTACTACCGGTAGACCGCCTGTCAAGTTTCGTACCATTTGGACTTCGTTTGATACTCCAACGGTTAACCGAGGGACCGAGAAGGCCTCGTGTGTGTTGCAGCCCAACACCCCTTCAATTTGGCCCAAAACCCACCTAAACCCTCTCCATCATCTAGAGTGCTCGATCACGATCGCGTGGCCGGAAACCGCACCTCATTTGGACTCTCCTAGCTCCTCCTATGCCTATTTAAAGATCCCCCGAAAATCTCCTTCTCCTCCCCCCCGAAATCCCTAGATCCACTCATCATTGCGCGCCGCCGGACAAAATCCCGCCGACGGACATTGTCCGCTTCCCCGCCAGCCACTCCGGGCGTGCCACGTGGCGACCCGGCTGCCCCACTTCGCCGCCTCCTCCGCCGGCCCGCCGCGGCCCGTCGCGGGCCCCCACGGCCCATCCCGCCGCCCCCGCACGGGGGCACCCGCCTGCGGTCGCCTCCTCAGTTCCCCGCGCCGCCGCTCGGAGGTGCACGCCGCCCGTGCCGGCCGGAGTGCGCCGCCGCCTCCGTCGCTCCGCCTCGACACCGGTGCCCGCCACCCCGCCGCCACCTCGACCCGGCCCGCGCCTCGCCGCCCGAGACGCCGGCCCTTCTCTCCGGTGACCCCGCCGCCCTCCGTCATCCTCCTCGTCGCCTCCGGCCGCACGGCGAGGTCGGCGTCGAACCTCGGGAACCGTGTTCCCAGATCCAGATCCAAATTTTAGGGTTGACCCCGTTTTTTTCCCTAAGTCCCTATTTTTTTGCCTATGTTCATAGCCTCGTAACTCCTCATCCGTAACTCCGTTTTTGGCATATAGCATATTAAAATGTTCAACTTAGAGAGTACATCATTTCATTTCATTGCATCATTGTCATTTGAGTTCATCTTGATGCCCGAAATGCTGTTAGAAGAGGGCTACTTGAGATAATTGTCAGATCTGCTGCTCCATTTAGCTTTTTGTCATTTTTGCCATGATTAATGTGTGCATGATATGCCCATGAGTTCTACATATGTTTTGTTAAGGGTTTTGTCATCTTTCCAGAGGTGCAACCCATGTATTTTTGTGATGTGTGTGGTGACTAGCACAAGCTTGCCAAGAGAGGCACTTGGTAATGCTGATTTTAGGGACTTAGCAATTCCACCAAGTCCTTGAGCTGTTTATCTCATATGGCCATATGTTCATGTTGTTTCCTAGTGATCCGTGCCTATTTTGAGGATGATCAGTAAGGATGTTTTGTTAATCTTGTAGTGCTCTATCCATCCATGTCGTTGTTTGCAATTATGGAGCACCCTAGCTTGAGTCAATCGAACTCTACTTTTGCTACTTCGTGATCTGGGCAGATTGTCAAATTGTTTGCGATTTTGCCGATGATGTTGTAGTTGATCCGTGCATGCTATGCTATTGTTCTTGCCATGTCTAGCTTGCATTCTGTGTATTCTTGATGGATGTATGCTTAGCTTATCATGACTTGCACCTTAGTGAGTGCATCGAGCTCGTAAACATGCCTACTTGATATCTGTTTTCAGCATGCTCCAGTTTTCACTAAGTCCGAAAACTGATTATGTTTTTGCTATGTTCACATGCTTGTAATTGTATTTTCTGATCCCTTTTGGCTCAAGGTCACTAAGGGACTTTTGTTAAGCTCTTTGAGTAGCTCCATTCCATGCTTTACTTTGCCATGTTCAGGTCCTGTAGCATGTAGTTTTGTTGCTCCAAAGAGTGCTACCTGACCTGAAATTCCAGACAAGTGTTGATTTCACCAAGTCTGAAATCTGTTTACCATATGCATTTTTGCCATGCTTGTTTGAACCTGTTAATGTTTGAATTAGCCATAGCTCAGTGCTAGAATTTTGCTAAGCATCTTGTATGCATCCCTGCCATGTATTTTGTTGTCATGTTTGGGTGCTGTAGCTTGTTCATCTCATTGCATTTAGATGGCTACTTGTTGTAAATCGCAGACCGGTGTCATATTTGAATCGCTTGCCATTTCCAAACCGTAACTCCGATTCTGGCGTTCTTTATATCGTTTTCCAGCGATTTCATATCATCTTTCCAGTGGCACCCTTGGATTTCCATGTTGAGGCCAGGTTCATGCATTCCTTGTCACTTCTTGCTTATGCATCCCGCATCGCATCCCGCATAGCATACCATCTTTGCATCATCTTGTTTGATCCTTGCACGTGGTTGATTGTGTCCTTGTTGCTTGTTTGTCTTGTTTGGGTAGAGCCGGGAGAAGAGTTCGCTAACGAGGAGCCCGTTGAGTTTGCTTTCGAGGATCCAGTCAACTCTGACAACTGTGCAGGCAAGATGATCATACCCTCGAAATCACTACTATCTTTGCTATGCTAGTTTGCTCGCTCTTTTGCTATGCCAATGCTACGATGCCTACCATTTGCTTTCAAGCCTCCCAAATTGCCATGTCAAACCTCTAACCCACCATGTCCTAGCAAACCGTTGATTGGCTATGTTGCCGCTTTGCTCAGCCCCTCATATAGCGTTACTAGTTGCAGGTGAAGATTGGAGTCCGTTCCTTGTTGGAACATTTATTTACTTGTTGGGATATCATTATATTATCATGTTATCTTAATGCATCTATATACTTGGTAAAGGGTGGAAGGCTCGGCCTCTCTCCTAGTGTTTTGTTCCACTCTTGCCGCCCTAGTTTCCGTCATATCGGTGTTACGTTCCCGGATTTTGCATTCCTTACGTGGTTGGGTTACAATGGGAACCCCTTGATAGTTCGCCTTGATTAAAGCTTTTCCAGCAATGCCCAACCTTGGTTTTACCATTTGCCACCTATCCACTTTTTCCCTTGGGTTTCAGGAGCCCGAGGGTCATCTTATTTTAGCCCCCCTGGGCCAGTGCTCCTCTGAGTGTTGGTCCAAACTAGAGTCCTGTGCAGCGCCCCCTCGGGGAAACTCGAGGTTTGGTTTTAGTTGTATGGAGCGCTCATCTGAGTGTGCCCTGAGAAAGAGATATGTGCAGCTCCTATCGAGATTTGTCGGCACATTCGGGCGGTGTTGCTGGTCTTGTTTTAACCTGTCGAAGTGTCTTGAAGAACCGAGATACCGAGTCTTATTGGAACGTCTTGGGAGGAGGTCTATTCCTTCGTTGACCGTGAGAGCTTGTCATGGGCTAAGTTGGGACTCCCCTGCAGGGTTTTGAACTTTCGAAAGCCGTGCCCGCAGTTATGGGCAGATGGGAATTTGTTAATGTCCGGTTGTAGACAACTTGAACCTTAACTTAATTAAAATGAATCAACTGAGTGTGTTACCATGATGGCCTCTTCTCGGCGGAGTCGAGGAAGCGGACACGATGTTGGAGTAATGTTTGCGCAGGTTGTCCTCTAGTTTCTCGTTCGCGCTTTGCCTCCTCTTTTCGCTCTCTTTTGCGAATAAGTTAGCCACCATATTTTTTGCTAGTCGCTTGCTGCAGCTCCACATATTTACCTTGCCTTGCCTATAATCTTAAATAGTCTTGATCGCTAGGGTGCGAGATTGCTGAGTCCCTGTGGCTCACAAATTATTATTACACCAGATGCAGGGCCCGATGATTCCGCTCCAGGAGATGCGCTTGAGCTCAAGTGGTAGTTCGACGAAGACTCTCAACGTTACTATGTTTCCTTTCCTAATGATCAGTAGTGGTGCCTAGTTGGGGGTGATCGGGACCGTGTCGCATGTTGGGTTCTCTTTTTTTTGGCGCCGTAGTCGGGCCATGAGTGTTTGGATGATGTAATGTTATTTATGTACTTGATTGACATGGCGAGTGTAAGCCAACTATGTTATCTCCCCTTTTATTATCTATATTACATGGGATGTTGTGAAGATTGCCTAACTTGCGACTTATGCCTTCAATGCGATTATGTCTCTAAGTCGTGCCTCGACACGTGGGAGCTATAGTCGCATCGAGGGTGTTACTAGTTGGTAATCAGATCCTTCCCCGACCTTAGGAGCCCCATTGCTTGATCGTTTTTAGCGGCCGAGTTGTGTCTAGAAAAAAATGTTTTGAGTCAATTAGGAATTATATATCCGAGAGTTTAGGAATTCTTTTTACTTCCCAGCCTCCTCATCGCTCTGGTAAGGCATCCCGACGTTGAGTTTTGACTCTTCTCTTCTCAAATTTCACTAAATTTTTTTTTTAGGATCACGCGGGTATCTTGGAATCGTTCCGATGGTTTTATGATGAGAACATTGTCTTGGTGCCTCCTGTCAGGGGTTTTGTGGATGTGTCCCGGTGAGTTGAGCTCTGAGGTGTTGTCGTCATAATTTTATCGTTGCAGTTCTGGAATACCTGAGTTTAGTATGCCGACATCGAAAATCTCTTTTATGCAGTTCGTTGGTGAGATAACCTCGATGCCACCCAGTACTGGGGCGGGAGTTCGGGAGTATCGCCATAACTTGTATAACGGATGCTTTTCGAAGGTTGAGGTAGATGGTTTCCAAAGTTTTTCTTGGTTATGTGTTGAAGGATGGATATAACTGGATGTAGGATTTGCTAGATTTGGGTGAGATATTATGCTTCCTCTGTATCCCCAACACCTGATTGCATAACCGGAAAGGTTCGAGAGTTTCATAGGTGGGAATTCTAGTAGCTCTAGTTCTTCTTCCACGGATATTGGTTTAATATTGGGATTTCTTACCGATTATTCGTTCCTGATCCGTACCTTGTTGATTTATTTCTCTACCTTAATTCTAAGTGGCTTCTCAATTTATGGACATGTGACCATTTCAAGAGGAATGCATTCATTCATTTTGTTCGGATGTGAAGACTATATGTTGCAATTCTCATTCCGTTGGATTCAGCTTCAATATTTGTCTAACAATGTGCTAATGGTGGTCAACCTCTTCAAGATGGCTCCTCCAATGCGCACGACTCCGAATCCTGAGCCGCCACCACCTCCACCTCCTCCGGAGGCATGGCAAGCTGTGATGGCCGCAACCAATGCAAACACACAGTTGATCATGCAAATTCTTCAAGAGCGCAATCAAGGCAACCAAGGGAACCAAGGCAACAATCAGAATCACTTTGCTACACTCAACCAGTTCCTTGCTAACGGGCCAAAGACTTTCAGCAATTGTGTTGAGGCAACCGATGCTGATGATTGGCTTGTGGATCTGTGCAAGCATTTCGAGTGCAGTAACGTCAGGCCTGAGGACTTTGTCAAGTTCGCTTCTTTCCAACTCAAAGATCAAGCTGCAGAATGGTTCCAGCAGTACAAGAATTCCAGAGGTGGACGTGTTATCACCTGGGATGAATTCCGTCAAGATTTCCGAGCTCATCATATTCCTCAAAGCGTGGTTGAAAGCAAGCTTGAGGAATTCTGCAACCTGAAGCAAGGCTCTTTGTCTGTCTTTGACTACAACAAGTTGTTCCAGAAGCTCGCCCGCTTTGCTAAGCAGGACGTACCTGATGAGAAGAGCATGATATACCAGTTCAAGGGTGGTCTTAAAGAAGAAATTCAGCTAGCTCTTGTCCTCTTTGAGCCCTTGAGGTACGATGAGTTCTACAACATGGCACTGAAGCAAGAGGCTGCTCAATTGAGGTGTGATGCTTCCAAGAAGCGAGTCAGAGATGCTACTCCTTCTTCCTCTACTCAAGTGGCCAAGCAGCAGAAGTATTGGCTTCCTCCTCCTCCGTTCCATCAGCCGTATCAGTAGAAGAGCAAAGGTGGCAGTGGTTCTTCCCACCCACCCAACCCTGGCTTTCAGAACAAGACTTCGTCTCAACCTCCAAGATCGAGTGCTCCGTATCACTGTCCGCTTTCAGAGGTCACGTGCAAAAAGTGCCAACAGAAGGGTCACTATGCCAACAAGTGTTTCAACCAGAGGCGTCTTCCTCCTCCTCCTGTGAGATCGGAAAGTACAGCTGTGGTCAAGCATAACCCCAAGCATGCCAAGGTCAACTTGATGAATGCAGCTCAGGCAGAGGATTCATCAGATGTCATCATGGGTAACCTTCCAGTTATTGATATTCCTGCAAAAGTTCTTTTTGACACTGGTGCATCGCATTGCTTCATTTCCAAACCTTTTGCATCAAAGTATGAGTGTGATTATCAATATCTGCAAAGTTCCTTGCAAATTGTGTCACCGGGCAAGCAGATGACAGCTAACACTTGCGTCCCGGAGGTTACTATCACCTTGGGAGACTACAAGTTCCTTTCTTCCCCAATTGTTCTTGGTAACTCGGATATTGATCTTATTCTCGAGATGGATTGGCTTTCTAAGCACAAGGCGCATCTTGATTGTGATGCCAGGCAGATTCAATTGACTCATTCGTCTGAGGATGTAATTGTCTTTGCTGCTCGGGATAATACAATCCGTCTGTTTTCTCTCAATGAGAAGGGTGAACTCGATGCCATCTCGCAAATTCCAGTCGTTTGTGAATATCAAGACGTCTTTCCAGAAGAGCTTCCAGGAATGCCTCCGCACCGGCCAGTTGAATTTGTTATTGATCTTGAGCCTGGCACGGAACCTGTTTGCAAGCGTCCTTACAAGCTCGGACCTGAAGAATTGAAGGAGCTGAAGAAGCAACTCGATATTCAAGAGAAAATGGGTCTCATCCGGCCTAGTTCTTCTCCGTGAGGTTGTGGTGTTCTTTTTTTGAAGAAGAAGGATGGAACGGACCGACTTTGTGTTGATTACTGTCCATTGAACAAGAAGACCATCAAGAACAAATACCCACTTCCCAACATCAATGAGCTGTTCGAACAACTCAAAGGTGCCCAAGTATTCTCCAAGCTTGATCTCCGTATGGGTTATCATCAGATTCGAATTCATGAGCAAGATATTCCAAGACGGCTTTCAGGACAAGCTATGGTTCATATGAATACACTGTCATGTCTTTTGGTCTCGTCAACGCTCGTCCGACTTTCTCTCGCATGATGAACTTCATCTTCAACGCCTACACCAATGACTTCGTTTTGGTCTATCTCGACGACATTCTGGTTTTCTCGAAGAACAAGGAAGATCATGCCAAACACTTGCGTTTGGTGCTCGATAAGCTGAGGGAACACCAGTTCTACGCCAAGTTCTCCAAGTGTGAATTTTGGCTCGATGAGGTTCTTTACCTTGGTCATATCATCTCTGCCAAGGGCATTGCCATGAATCCTGAGAAGGTGTCTGCAATTGTGAATTGGGAACCTCCTCAGAACGTGAAGCAACTCCGTAGCTTCCTCGGTCTCGCAAGCTATTGTCGAAGATTCATTGAAAACTTTTCTAAGATCGCGAAGCCTCTCTCTGATCTTCTCCAGAAGCACGTCAAGTACGTTTGGTCTCCGGAGTGTGACATTGCTTTCAACACTTTGAAAGAGAAATTGATCACTGCTCCAGTTCTCACTCCGCCTGATGAATCCAAGCCGTACGAGGTCTTTTGTGATGCCTCTCTCCAAGGTCTTGGCGCAGTGTTGATGCAAGAGAAGAAAGTTGTTGCTTATACCTCTCGCCAGTTGAAGCCTAATGAGAAGAACTACCCCACTCATGATCTCAAGTTGGCGGCAGTTGTGCATGCTCTTTTGACTTGGAGACATCTCTTATTGGGAAGAAAAGTGGACATTTTCACTGATCACAAGAGTCTCAAGTACATCTTCACTCAGCCTAATCTCAACCTCAGGCAAACTCGATGGGTCGAAATGATTCAAGAGTATAATCCGAGTATCGAGTATACGCCAGGCAAGGCCAATGTGATTGCTGACGCATTGAGCAGGAAGGCTTACTGCAACAGTCTGATTCTCAAGCCTTATCAACCCGAGCTTTGTGAAGCTTTCCGCAAACTTAATCTGCAAGTTGTTCCTCAAGGTTTCCTCGCCAACATTCAAGTCTCTCCTACCTTGGAAGACCATATTCGCCAAGCCCAGCTTCTTGATGCTATGGTGAAAAAGGTGAAGATTGGGATTGCCAAGAGTCAACCCAAGTACAAGTGCTACCGCCTTGATGACAAGGACACTCTCTTCTTTGAGGATCGTATTGTTGTACCCAAAGGTGACCTCCGTAAAGTGATCATGAACGAGGCTCACAATTCTCTCCTCTCCATCCACCCTGGGAGTACGAAGATGTATCAGGACCTCAAGCAGGCTTATTGGTGGACTCGAATGAAGCGCGAGATTGCTCAATTCGTGAATGAATGTGATGTCTGTAGAAGAGTGAAGGCAGAACACCAAAGGCCAGCTGGTCTCCTCCAACCTCTTGCCATTCCAGAATGGAAGTTTGATCACATTGAAATGGACTTCGTGACTGGGTTTCCAAAGTCCAAGCGTGGCAATGATGCTATATTCGTTGTCATCGACAAACTCACCAAAGTGGCTCACTTTATGCCTATCAAAGAGTCGATCACTGCAGCTCAATTGGCGGAACTCTATACCTCTCGAATTGTCTCCCTGCACGGTATTCCACAAGTGATCTCTTCAGACCGTGGCAGCATCTTTACATCCAAGTTTTGGGATTCTTTTCAGAAGGCCATGGGCACCAACATCCGCTTCAGCACAGCTTTCCATCCTCAAACTAGCGGTCAAGTCGAGCGTGTCAACTAGATTCTTGAAGATATGCTCAGGGCTTGTGTGATCTCCTTCAGCATGAAGTGGGAGGATTGTCTTCCTTATGCTGAATTCTCCTACAACAACAGTTTTCAAGCAAGTTCGGGCAAGGCCCCATTTGAAATTCTGTATGGCAGGAAGTGCCGTACCCCTCTCAACTGGTCTGAAACCAGTGAACGTCAGCTTTTGGGTAATGACTTAATCACAGAGGCAGAGGAAATGTGCAAAGTCATTCGAGATAACCTCAAAGCAGCCCAATCCCGTCAGAAGAGTTACTATGATAGTAAGCACCGTGATTTGGCTTTCGAGATCGGAGATCATGTTTACCTCCGTGTCTCTTCTATGAAAGGTACTCGTCGCTTCAGTATCAAAGGGAAGCTTGCCCCCAGATACGTGGGACCTTTCAAGATTGTCAGCAAGAGAGGCGATCTCGCCTATCAACTCGAGCTTCCTTCAAATTTTGCAAATGTTCATGACGTGTTCCATGTCTCTCAGCTCCGAAAGTGCTTCAAGACTCCTGACCGCACCGTCAACTTCGAGGACATTGAGCTCCAAGTAGATCTTTCTTATCGTGAGCACCCAGTTGCTATTCTTGAAGAGACTGAATGCAAGACTCACAACAAGTCAATCAAATTTCTCAAAGTCAAGTGGTCACACCATTCCGACCGTGAAGCTACCTGGGAACGCAAGGATCACCTCCGTTTTGAATACCCGGCGTTCTTTCAGTCCTAGATCTCGGGACGAGATCCTTTCGTAGTGGTGGAGTGTTGTATCACCCCGGATGTAACTTTCCCAATTTGTACTCCAACTCTTGCCGTTTCCGGCTTTAAGTTATTTTATTTTCTCGGGTTCGGTTCTTTGTCTCCGTGTGTTGTTGTCGTTGTCATGCATCTCATACCATGTCATCATGTGCATTGCATTCGCATATGTGTTCATCTCATGCATTCGAGCATTTTCCCCGTTGTCCATTTTGCATTCCGACGCTTCATTCTCCTCCGGTGGTCATTTCTACCTTTCTTTCATGTGTGGGGATTAAACATTTCCGGATTGGACCGAGACTTGCCATGCGGCCTTGGTTTACTACCGGTAGACCGTCTGTCAAGTTTCGTACCATTTGGACTTCGTTTGATACTCCAACGGTTAACCGAGGGACCGAGAAGGCCTCGTGTGTGTTGCAGCCCAACACCCCTTCAATTTGTCCCAAAACCTACCTAAACCCTCTCCATCATCTAGAGCATTCAATCACGATCGCGTGGCCGAAAACCGCACCTCATTTGGACTCTCCTAACTCCTCCTATCCCTATTGAAAGATCCCCCGAAAATCTCCTTCTCCTCCCCCCCCCCCCCCAAATCCCCCACCCCCCCCCCCCCCCCCCCCCCCCCCCCCCGAAATCCCCAGATCCACTCATCATCGCGCGCCGCCGGACAAAATCCCGCCGACGGACATTGTCCGCTTCCTCGCCAGCCACTCCAGGCGTGCCACGTGGCGACCCGGCCGCCCCACTTCGCCGCCTCCTCCGCTGGCCCGCCGCGGCCCGTCGCGGGCCCCCGCGGCCCATCCCGCCGCCGCCGCACGGGGGCACCCGCCCGCGGTCGCCTCCTCAGTTCCCCGCGCCGCCGCCCGGAGGTGCATGCCGCCCGCGCCGGCCGAAGTGCGCCGCCGCCTCCGCCGCTCTGCCTCGACGCCGGCGCCCGCCGCCCCGCCGCCACCTAGACCAGGCCCGCGCCTCGCCGCCCGAGACGCCGGCCCTTCTCTCCGGCGACCCCGCTACCCTCCGCCGTCCTCCTCGTCGCCTTCGGCCGCCCACGCGTCAAGTCCGGCAAGAACTCCGGCGAGGTCGGCGTCGAACCTCAGGAACCGTGTTCCCAGATCCAGATCCAAATTTTAGGGTTGACCCCTTTTTTTCCCTAAGTCCCTAATTTTTTTGCCCATGTTCATAGCCTCGTACCTCCTCAGCCGTAACTCCGTTTTTGGCGTATAGCATATCAAAATGTTCATATCAGAGAGTACATCATTTCATTTCTTTGCATCATTGTCATTTGAGTTCATGTTGATGCCCGAAATGCTGTTAGAAGAGGGCTACTTGAGATAATTGTCAGATCTGCTGCTCCATTTACCTTTTTGTCATTTTTGCCATGATTAATGTGTGCATGATATGCCCATGAGTTCTACATATGTTTTGTTAAGGGTTTTGTCATCTTTCCAGAGGTGCAATCCGTGTATTTTTGTGATGTGTGTGGTGACTAGCACAAGCTTGCCAAGAGAGGCACTTGGTAATGCTGATTTCAGGGACTTAGCAATTCCACTAAGTCCTTGAGCTGTTTATCTCATATGGCCATATGTTCATGTTATTTCCTAGTGATCCGTGCCTCTTTTGAGGATGATCAGTAAGTATGTTTTGTTAATATTGTAGTTCTATATCCATCCATGTCGTTGTTTGCAATTATGCAGTACCCTAGCTTGAGTCAATCGAGCTCTACTTTTGCTACTTCATGATCTGGGCAGATTGTCAACTTGTTTGCGATTTTGCCGATGATGTTGTAGTTGATCCGTGCATACTATACTATTGTTCTTGCCATGTCTAGCTTGCATTCTGTGTATTCTTGATGGATGTATGCTTAGCTTATCATGACTTGCACCGTAGTGAGTGCATCGAGCTCGTAAACATGCCTACTTGATATCTGTTTTCAGCATGCTCCAGTTTTCACTAAGTCCGAAAACTGATTATGTTTTTGCTATGTTCACATGCTTGAAATTGTATTTTCTGATCCCTTTTGGCTCAAGGTCACTAAGGGACTTTTGTTAAGCTCTTTGAGTAGCTCCATTCCATGCTTTACTTTGCCATGTTCAGGTCATGTAGCATGTAGTTTTGTTGCTCCGAAGAGTGCTACCTGACCTGAAATTCCAGACAAGTGTTGATTTCACTGTCTGAAATCTGTTTACCATATGCATTTTTGCCATGCTTGTTTGAACCTGTTAATGTCAGAATTAGCCGTAGCTTAGTGCTAGACTTTTGCTAAGCATCTTGTATGCATCCCTACCATGTATTTTGTTGTCATGTTTGGGTGCTGTAGCTTGTTCATCTCATTACATTTAGATGGCTACTTGCTGTAAATCGCAGACCGGTGTCATATTTGAATCGCTTGCCATTTCCAAACCGTAACTCCGATTCCGGCGTTCTTTATATCGTTTTCAAGCGATTTCATATCATCTTTCCAGTGGCACCCTTGGATTTCCATGTTGAGGCCAGGTTCATGCATTCCTTATCACTTCTTGCTTATGCATCCCGCATCGCATCCCGCATAGCATACCATCTTTGCATCATCTTGTTTGATCCTTGCACGTGGTTGATTGTGTCCTTGTTGCTTGTTTGTCTTGTTTGGGTAGAGCCGGGAGACGAGTTCGCTAACGAGGAGCCCGTTGAGTTTGCTTTCGAGGATCCAGTCAACTCTGACAACTGTGCAGGCAAGATGATCATACCCTCGAAATCACTACTATCTTTGCTATGCTAGTTTGCTCGCTCTTTTGCTATGCCAATGCTACGATGCCTACCATTTGCTTTCAAGCCTCCCAAATTTCCATGTCAAACCTCTAACCCACCATGTCCTAGCAAACCGTTGATTGACTATGTTTCCGCTTTGCTCAGCCCCTCTTATAGCGTTGCTAGTTGCAGGTGAAGATTGGAGTCCGTTCCTTGTTGGAACATTTATTTACTTGTTGGGATATCATTATATTATCATGTTATCTTAATGCATCTATATACTTGGTAAAGGGCGGAAGGCTCGGCCTCTCGCCTAGTGTTTTGTTCCACTCTTGCCGCCCTAGTTTCCGTCATATCGGTGTTATGTTCCCGGATTTTGCGTTCCTGACGCGGTTGGGTTATAATGGGAAACCCTTGATAGTTCGCCTTGATTAAAGCTTTTCCAGCAATGCCCAACCTTGGGTTTACCATTTTCCACCTAGCCTCTTTTTCCCTTGGGTTTCCGGAGCCCGAGGGTCATCTTATTTTAGCCCCCTGGGCCAGTGCTCCTCTGAGTGTTGGTCCAAACTTGAGTTCTGTGTAGTGCCCCCTCGGGGAAACTCAAGGTTTGGTTTTAGTTGTATGGAGCGCTCATCTGAGTGTGCCCTGAGAAAGAGATATGTGCAGCTCCTATCGAGATTTGTCGGCATATTCGGGCGGTGTTGCTGGTCTTGTTTTAACCTGTCGAAGTGTCTTGAAGAACCGAGATACCGAGTCTGATCGGAACGTCTTGGGAGGAGGTCTATTCCTTCGTTGACCGTGAGATCTTGTCATGGGCTAAGTTGGGAATCCCCTGCAGGGTTTTGAACTTTCGAAAGCCGTGCCCGCGGTTATGGGCAGATTGGAATTTGTTAATGTCTGGTTGTAGACAACTTGAACCTTAACTTAATTAAAATGAATCAACTGAGTGTGTTACCGTGATGGCCTCTTCTCGGCGGAGTCCGGGAAGCGGACACGGTGTTGGAGTAATGTTTGCGCAGGTTGTCCTCTAGTTTCTCGTTCGCGCTTTGCCTCCTCTTTTCGCTCTCTTTTGCGAATAAGTTAGCCACCATATTTTTTGCTAGTCGCTTGCTGCAGCTCCATATATTTACCTTGCCTTGCCTATAAGCTTAAATAGTCTTGATCGCGAGGGTGCAAGATTGCTGAGTCCCTGTGGCTCACAGATTACTATTACACCAGATGCAGGGCCCGATGATTCCGCTCCAGGAGACGCACTTGAGCTCAAGTGGGAGTTCGACGAAGACTCTCAACGTTACTATGTTTCCTTTCCTGATGATCAGTAGTGGTGCCCAGTTGGGGGTGATCGGGACCGTGTCGCATGTTGGGTTCTCTTTTTTTTGGCGCCGTAGTCGGGCCATGAGTGTTTGGATGATGTAATGTTATTTATGTACTTGATTGACGTGGCGAGTGTAAGCCAACTATGTTATCTCCCCTTTTATTATCTATATTACATGGGATGTTGTGAAGATTGCCTATCTTGCGACTTATGCCTTCAATGCGATTATGTCTCTAAGTCGTGCCTCGACACGTGGGAGCTATAGTCGCATCGAGGGTGTTATACCAACCTTGAAGCGGAGTTTTGCAAACCCACAGCATTGGAGGAGATAACAGCTCCTGTATATATATATATATATGACGCTGGTTTACCATGTAAACCGTGCCGGGTTATAATAAACACCGTGTTACTCCATAAGAGGATGTTAACAACAAGGATCAAACCGGACAAATAGTCTCCGGATTGTCGTGAACTGTGTTCCGTCAATTGATTGGTTAAAAACTTTGTCGGTTTAAAAAACACAATGAAAAGCAAAAACCCCCCTTCAAAGAAAAGTGTGAAGCAAAAGCAACGACAAAACTGTTTGCCAAAAAAGGTTTATTTAAGCTGATCAAATGGCGTTACCATGGCCAAACACGACCAAGCTCCCGTTAGGTGTAACTATGGTTCTAGTCAGCCAGGTCCCCAAATGAAACCGTGGCATTTATGCCGACCAAATGGCATGGTCATGGTTCGGGTTCGACCAAGCCCCCAAGTGATTCTGTGGCCTTAGGCCGATCAAGAGGCATCACTGGTTCATATATGACCAAGTCCCCAAGTGATCTGGTGGCTCTCGCCTATCAAGAGGCATGGTATTGGTTCGGACACGACCAATCCTCCAAGTGATATAACACGATGCTTTTAGAAAAGCGAACTCAAGGGGTAAACCAGAGGCCACTTTAGAGCAACTCCGTGTAACCTGACATGATGTAAAAGAACAGATACCCCGCTTTAGCTAAGGTTCCGGTTTATTATATTTAATCATAATATATACATTGTCGTAATATGTACATAAGTATAGCCAATGGCTCAGGTATAGTAAGGCCGAAGATGAGCTATATTCCACGGCCTGTTAGTCTCCTCCTCTGATGTACGTGAGTCCTTATGCTCCCGAATATCGATCAGATAGTATGACCCGTTGTGCAGATTCTTGCTGACCACGAAAGGCCCCTCCCAAGGTGGGGATAGCTTATGCATATCAGTCTGATCTTGGATGAGCCGAAGCACCAAATCTCCTTCCTGAAAGGTTCTGATTCTGACCCGGCGACTGTGATAACGACGAAGATCCTGCTGGTAAATCGCCGATCGGGCGGCTGCGATGTCACGCTCTTCATCCAACCGGTCCAAAGCATCTTGCCGTGCTGTCTCGTTTTCCGCTTCAATATAAGCTGTGACACGAGGTGAATCATGACGGATATCAGTGGGGAGAACCGCCTCCGCTCCATAAACCATGAAGAACGGTGTGTATCCTGTTGATCTGTTGGGTGTTGTATTGATGCTCCATAACACAGATGGTAATTCTTCTACCCAACAACCCGGCGTTCTCTGCAAAGGAACCATGAGCCGGGGCTTGATGCCTCTCAAGATCTCTTGATTAGCTCTTTCTGCTTGACCATTGGACTGTGGATGTGCCATTGATGAAACGTCGAGCCGGATGTGCTCCCGTTCGCAGAACTCCTTCATAGCACCTTTGGACAAATTGGTACCATTATCTGTGATAATACTGTGCGGAAAGCCAAACCGGAAAATCACCTTTTTGATGAACTGAACTGCCGTGGCCGCATCACACTTGCTAACAGGTTCTGCCTCCACCCACTTTGTAAACTTGTCAACCGCCACAAGGAGGTGGGTCTTCTTATCTTTGGACCTTTTGAAAGGCCCAACCATATCCAGCCCCCATGTCACAAACGGCCAAGTAATTGGAATCATTCTCAATTCTTGAGCCGGTACATGAGCACGCCTTGAAAACCTTTGGCAACCATCACATCGTCTGACCAGATCCTCCGCATCAGCATGAGCAGTTAACCAATAAAAACCATGGCGAAACGCTTTAGCCACCAGAGACTTTGAACTGGCGTGGTGACCACAATCTCCTTCGTGGATCTCACGCAAAATTTCACGGCCTTCTTCAGGAGACACACAGTGTTGAAAAGATCCTGATATACTGCAATGATGCAACTCGCCATTGATGATAGCCATGGACTTGGATCGCCGGATTATCTGCCGGGCTAGAATCTCATTCTCTGGTAACTCACCCCGGTTCTTGTACGCCAGATAAGGAAGCGTCCAATCTGGAATAACATGAAGAACCGCCACCAATTGAGCCTCCGGATCAGGAATGGCCAAATCCTCTTCACCAGGGATCTTGACCGACGGGTTGTGCAGCACATCCAGAAAAACATTGGGTGGGACCGGTTTGCGCAGAGAGCCCAGCCGGCTTAAAGCGTCTGCCGCTTCATTTTTCCGCCAGTCCACGTGGTCCACCTGATAGCCTTTGAAATAACCTGCGAAAGTATCCACCTCACGATGATATGCTGCCATGAGTGGGTCCTTGGAGTCCCAAGTGCCAGGCACTTGCTGAGCCACAAGGTCTGAGTCACCGAAGCACTTAACTCGACTTAGATTCATCTCCTTAGCCATCCGGAGACCATGGAGCAAGGCTTCATACTCAGCTGCATTGTTAGTACAAGGGAACATTAAACGGAGAACATAACAAAACTTATCACCTCGTGGGGAAGTTAATACGACTCCAGCCCCCGAGCCTTCTAACTGCCTGGATCCGTCAAAATGGATGGTCCAATACGTATGATCCGGCTTTTCTTCAGGTGCTTGCATTTCCGTCCAATCATTGATGAAATCAACAAGTGCTTGAGACTTAACCGCTGTCCGAGGCACATACTTCAAACCGTACGGCCACAGCTCTATGGCCCACTTTGCAATCCGGCCAGTTGCTTCCCGGTTCTGGATGATATCTCCCAAAGGAGCAGAACTGACCACCATAATTGAGTGCCCTTGGAAATATTGTTTAAGCTTCCGGCTTGCCATAAAAACTCCATACACCAGCTTCTGCCAATGAGGATACCTTTGCTTGGACTCAATGAGCACCTCGCTGATATAATAGACCGGACGTTGAACCGGATGCTCCTTACCTGCCTCCTTTCGCTCCGCTGACCGCCCGAACATTAGCAGCAACATATAGCAGTAACGGCTCCTTGTCAACGGGAGCGGCGAGCACAGGGGGATTGGCCAATTGCCGCTTTAAGTCCTCAAATGCTTCATCAACAGTAGAACTCCAGACAAACTGATCCGTCTTTTTCAACATCTGATACAAAGGGATTGCCTTCTCACCCAGGCGACTGATAAACTGGCTTAGCGCAGCAATCCGGCCTGCCAGGCGTTGAACATCGTTGATACACTTCGGTTTAGCCAGGGAGGTGATAGCCGTGATCTTCTCCGGATTAGCCTCAATTCCCCTGTTGGACACTAGAAAACCCAATAGCTTGCCCGCCGGTACACCAAAGACACACTTGTCCGGATTTAGCATCATCTTGTATGTTCACAAGTTATCAAAGGTTTCCTTCAAATCATCAATCAGAGTCTCCTTCTCCCTGGATTTAACCATGATATCATCCACATAAGCATGTACATTATGGCCAATCTGCTTGTGAAGACAATTTTGTACACACCGTTGGTAAGTTGCCTGGGCACTCTTGAGCCCGAAGGGCATAGACACATAGTAGAAGGCTCCAAAGGGAGTTATAAATGCTGTCTTCTCCTGGTCCTTAACTACCATTTTGATCTGATGATAGCCAGAATACGCATCCAAAAAACTTAAACGCTCACAACCGGCCGTAGCATCAATAATTTGATCAATACGGGGGAGGGCAAAAGGATCTGCTGGACAAGCTTTATTAAGATCTGTGTAATCCACACACATGCGCCAGGTGCCGTTTTTCTTGAGGACCAGCATCGGATTGGCAAGCCACTCGGGGTGAAAAACTTCAACAATAAAGCCAGCTGCTAAGAGCCTGGCTACCTCTTCTCCAATCGCCTTGCGTCTTTCCTCGTTAAACCGGTGGAGGAACTGTTTCATCGGTTTATATTTAGGATCCACATTAAGTGTGTGCTCAGCGAGTTACCTCGATACACCTGGCATGTCGGAGGGCTTCCATGCAAACATGTCCCAATTCTCACGGATGAACTCGATGAGCACGCTTTCCTATTTCGGATCCAAGTTGGCACTGATGCTGAACTGCTTGGACGAATCGCCAGGTACAAAGTCAACAAGCTTAGTTTCTGCTGCCGATTTAAACTTCAGGGCCGGATCATGCTCCGTAGTTGGCTTCTTCAACGGAGTCATGTCCGCCGGATCAACATTGTCTTTATAGTACTTCAACTCCTCGGTGGCACAAACCGACTCTGCATAAGCCGCATCTCCTTCGTCGCATTCCAAAGCGACTTTGCGGCTTCCGTGAACCGTTATTGTCCCCTTGTGACCCGGAATCTTGAGCTGCAAATACACATAACAGGGCCGAGCCATAAACTTGGCGTATGCCGGTCGGCCAAACAGGGCATGATATGGACTTTGGATTTTCACCACTTCAAATGTCAATGTCTCCGACCTGGAATCATGATCATCCCCAAAGGCCACTTCCAGAGCTATCTTACCAACGGGATATGTTGATCTGCCAGGCACTACACCGTGGAATACTGTATTAGACGGTTTGAGACTCTTATCTGTTAGTCCCATACGACGGAAGGTCTCATAGTACATGATGTTAATGCTGCTCCCTCCATCCATGAGCACCTTGGTGAACTTATAACCTCCCACCTGAGGCGCCACCAGAGCCAACTGACCCGGATTATCGACCTGGGGTGGGTGATCCTCTCTGCTCCATATGATTGGCTGTTCAGACCAACGTAGATAACGGGGTATGGCCGGTTCAACAGAGTTGACCGCCCGCCTCTAAATCTTCCGGTCTCGCTTGTCCAAGCTAGTGGTAAAGACATGGTACTGCCCACTACTCAACTGCTTTGGGTTGCTCTGGTAACCTGACTGTTGCTTCTGTTGGTTGTAACCACCCTGGTTGTTCCGACTATTTTGACCATTATGTCCGCCCGGATTACCATTAAATCCTGAACCGGAACTTCCTCCACCGTAACCCGGCCCGGACCCTGAGCCACCGCCAGATTCATGATCATACCGGAAATTATTAGAATTCTTGAACTCCTGCATAATAAAGCAATCCTTCCAAAGGTGGTTTGCTGGCTCCTCCTTCGTCCCATGTCTTGGACAGGGCTGGCTTAGCAGATAGTTCAGGCGGTTTGGGTTAGGGTTGGGTGCTCCATTACGATTTTTCGGCCTACCCTTGCGTCGCTGGCCATTGTCCTGTGCGTTGGTATTAGCCACAAAGTCTATGTTACCATCCGCTTTACGCTTGCCTCCTCCGCCATTGCCTACCCAGTGATGCTGCTGACCTTTGGAGCTGCTGTTCTTCTTCCCTTTCCCTGTCTTGTCATCATCAGATTCGGGATCCTTGGTACTATCAGAATCAGCATATTTCACCAAAGCGGCCATGAGGGTCCCCATGTTGGTGCAATGACGCTTCATCCGTCCCAATTCCAACTTCAGGGGCCCAAACCGGCAGTTGCCTTCTAGGGTTAATACTGCGGTGTCAGCGTTGATGCGGTCTGAGGAGTGCAACACTTGTGAAACCCGGCGCACCCAATGAGTCATTGATTCTCCTTCCTCCTGGACGCATGCAGCTAAGTCTACTATCGACATAGGCTGTTTACAGGTATCCTTGAAATTGCTGATAAACCGGGCTCGTAATTGGGCCCATGAACTGATAGAATTAGCTGGCAAGCTTTTTAACCAAGTACGGGCCGTTCCTTCAAGCATCATGGTGAAGTATTTTGCACACGCCCTGTCATCCACATCAAGCATCTCCATGGCCATCTCATAGCTCTCCACCCATGTCTCTGGAGGTTGATCCGCCATGTAATTTGGTACCTTGCGCGGGCCTTTGAAATCCTTGGGCAGGCGCATGTTGCGTAAAGCGGGGATAAGGCAAGGCACCCCCAAAGAACTAGAAGTAACACCAGGTTCGATCGAGATGGTTGGACGAACCGGCGTGAGCTGCCGAGCCTGATGCTGTGCAGCTAACTCGGCCTCCCTGCGCGCTCGGGCCCGGTTCACCACTTCCTGAGCGTCATCAGCACCACCCGTCGGGTGGTTGCCACGGGGTTCTCCACGTCGTTCATTACTCGACACTGCTGGTTCATCCATATGTCTGCTATAGCTCCGGCTTGGATGGGGGTCGAGTGGATCCGGTCGCGGCTGTACGAGTACTCTTCCTGTTGGGCCAAAGCTGTCCTCAGAAGTTCATTGACCCGTCGCGTCTCTACTGCCTGCGGCGAGTCACCTTCAATTGGAATGGCCTCCAGCCGTGCAGCAGCGGCAACAAGATTGTCCATTGGGTTGGAGTAGTGACCCGGAGGTGTTAAAGCATCCTGAGGTATAACGGTGTTTTGACGAGGCGGGTCCATCTGACGAGGTTGAACCGGTGCACCGGTTCTAGGGGCTTCTGCCCGGTTCCTCTCCAGCGGATTGACGGCTCTTGGTCCTGGAGTGTTGAAAAGGTCTCTGGCCTCGAAAACCGGAGGTAAGCGGGATCGGTGCTTCCTCCTCATGACTTCATGTGACGCGCTCTAGTCCAACATAAGCCTATAGGCCTGTGCGTCTAAAGCGGCCCGCTCTGCGGCCATCCTGGTGTCCTCAGCCGCCAGATCCGCCTTGGCCTGGGTGATCTGTTCCTTTACCTTTGCAATCTCCGTGTTGTGAACGTCCTGATCTGGCGGATTAACTTCCGCCATAAGCACAGCCAACGCATCGAATAGTTCTGATAGAACCTCAGCCGGCGGGCGCACAGGGCCTCCTGCCCCGGCAGCTGTCGCCGCTGCTGAACCGGAGATCGTTGCCGCGGCTATCGAAGAATGAAGCGTTGCTTGTGTTCCAGTCATGAATATTCCAACCCGATTGGGCAGATCAGAGGGGTCCGGAATACTGTCGCCATCGGAACAGCTCCCAATCCGGCCATCTTGTAGCTGATAAATAGATTCGGTTTCTCCGTTCGAAGATTCGTCACTGGAACAAATGACAGTCGCCCCGCGAAACTCTAATCCGTCCTCATAACTTCCTCCATGGATGACTCCCACGAAGGCACGCTTCATGGCCGGTTTAACCTGGGCGGATTGCGCACGCTGAGCCATCTCGAGGAGGTCGGTGCAGATGTCCGGCTCAGGTCCCGGTTCACCGATCTTGCCAATGAAAACGTGAATGCTACCAAAGGGGACCCGGTACCCGTACTCAATTGAGCCGGCCTCGGGGCCCCAGCCTGCGTCGTCGATGTAGAGCTTGCCGTGACGACTCTTAGTCATCCGGCCTGCAGCGTAGCCCTCGAGTCCTTCAAAGCGGCCCTCCAAGAATCGGAAACCATCGTGCGATAGCCCCACGGTGGGCGCCAACTGTCGTGGTTTTGTCACGGCAGATGTCCTAGAGAAAGGACTTAGTCGTGGAGCCATCGCGACGGGTTAGCTTGAAGGGGTTAAAGCGGACACAAGGACGCAAGAGAGTTTATACTAGTTCGGCCCCTTCGATGAAGATAAAAGCCTACGTCTAGTTGTGATGGAATTGATGGGGTTTCGATGACTAGGGAGCAAACAAGCTTCGCCTATGTCTCGAGTTGTTGTCTCTCGTCTGAACCGCTGCCGGGTCGTCCCCTTATATACACGGGTGATGCCCGTCGGTTCACAGATTCCCAATACCGGCTCATAGATTTGTCCGGTTTGGTCTCTACTTATTCCTAACTTACAATACAAGTTACATACCAACGCCGGTTTACGGCTACAGGCCTTAAACCGACCATGGGCCTTGAGCTCTCATCTGCCTTCTTGGGCTTTAACATAATTAACTACTAATGAAGTTAACCCGGCCCAGATAGGCCGGTTTACGCCCAGTAGTAATATCCCCAACAGATAATATTGATGAAAGTGATGATGAAGACTCTCCCTCTAATAAATATGAATCGCCTGTTATTCCTGAGGGTTATGTTTTGGAAAAGGAAGCTGCTTTAGCTATTTTAGCTTGCAAAGATAGATACGAGCTCAAGAGGTTATTAGCTAAATGGAAGCAGCAATCTCTTAATGCTAGAATGAAACCTGACCCCGCTTTTGCTACTTCACCTGTCTGTGTTACTGATAAGGATTATGAATTCTCTGTTGATCCTGATATAATTACTTTGGTTGAATCTGATCCTTTTCATGGCTATGAATCTGAAACTATTGTGGCACATCTTACTAAATTAAATGATATAGCCACCCTGTTCACTAATGATGAGAAATCTCGCTACCTTTATATCCTTAAAATATTTGCGTTCTCATTAAAGGGTGATGCTAAGATATGGTTTAATTCTCTGGATCATGGTTGTGTGCGTAGTCCCCAGGATAGGATTTATTACTTCTCTGCTAAATATTTCCCTGCTCATAAGAAACAAGCTGCTTTGAGTGATATATATATAATTTTGTGTAAATTGAAGAAGAGAGTCTCCCACAAGCTTGTGGGAGGCTTCTCAAGTTACTTAATGCTTTACCTTATCATCCTCTCAAGAAAAATGAAATACTTGATATCTTTTATAATGGAATAACCGATGCTTCCAGAGATTACCTGGATAGTTGTTCTGGTTCTGTTTTCAGGGAAAGAACAGCGGATGAAGCTCAAATTCTATTGAATAATATGTTGACAAATGAAAATAATTGAACACTTCCTGAGCCTATTCCTAAGCCAACTCTAAAGAAAAGAGGTGTTCTATTTCTTAGTCTTGAAGATATGCAAGAGGCAAAGAAATCTATGAAAGAAAAGGGCATAAAAGCTGAAGATGTTAAGAATTTACCACCTATTGAAGAAATACATGGTCTTAATTTACCGTCTGTTGAAGAAACATATGATCTTAATCCATCACCTATTGTAGAAACTCATGGTCTTGATAACCCGACACAGGTAGTAAAGGTAAATTCTCTCTATAGATATGATAAAGCTGAGATCCCTCCTACTAAGGTTGCTACCAATGTTTGGATGAATTTGATAACTTTATGGTTAAGCAAGAAGATTTTAATGCTTATTTTGGTAGACAGTTAAAACAGAATGCTTATATGATTGGACACTTGGGTGATTATATGTCTAGAGTTAAAGGTGAACTTAAACTTATTAGTAAACATGCTTCTATGGTTACCACTCAAGTAGAACAAGTACTTAAGGCTCAAAATGATTTGCTCACTGAATTGAATAGTAAGAATAATGATTATGCTGTTAGAGTGGCTACTAGAACCGGTAGAATGACTCAGGAACCTTTGTATCCTGAAGGCCACCCTATGAGAATTGAGCAAGATTCTCAGAGAAATAATATTGATGCACCTAGTCCTTCTAAAAAGAAGAAAAAGAAAAAAGATAGGACTTTGCATGCTTCTAGTGAACCTATTACTTAACCACCTGAGAATCCAAATGATATCAATATTTCTGATGCCGAAACACAATCTGCTAATGAACATGAAACTAGTGATAATGTTAATGATAATGTTCATGTTTATGCCCAACCTAGCAATGATAATGATATAGAAATTGAACCCGCCGTTGATCTTGATAACCCACAATCAAAGAATCAACGTTATGATAAGAAAGACTTTGTTTTTAGGAAACACGGTAAAGAAAGAGAACCATGGGTTAAGAAACCCATGCCTTTTCCTCGTAAGCCATCCAAGAAAAAGGATGATGGGGATTTTGAGCGCTTTGCTGAAATGATTAGACCTATCCTTTTGCGTATGCGATTAACTGGTATGCTTAAAATGAATCCTTATGCTAAGTACATGAAAGAAATTGTCACTAATAAAAGAAAGATACTGGAAGATGAAATTTCCACCATGCTTGCTAATTATAATTTTAAAGGTGGAATACCAAAGAAACTTGGAGATCCAGGAGTACCCACTATACCATGCTCCATTAAAAGAAACTATGTTAAAACTGCTTTATGTGATCTTGGAGCCGGTGTTAGTGTTATGCCTCTCTCTTTATATCGTAGACTTGATTTAAATAAGTTGACACCTACTAAAATATCTTTGCAAATGGCTGATAAATCAACTGCTATACCTGTCGGTATTTGTGAGGATGTGCCTGTTGTGGTTGCAAACGTTACTATTTTAACAGACTTTGCTATTCTTGATATTCCCGAGGACGATATTATGTCTATTATTCTTGGAAGACCTTTTTCGAATACTTCAGGGGCTGTTATTGATTGCAACAAAGGCAATGTCACTTTTCATGTTAGTGGTAATGAGCATACGGTACACTTTCCGAGGAAACAACCTCAAGTCCATGTTATCAATTCTATTGGAAAAATTCCATCGATTATTTTTGGAGGTTTTGAATTTCCTCTTCCTACTGTCAAGAAGAAATATGATATTCTTATTGTTGGGGATGTGCATATCCCCGTTGAGGTAACCTAGTGTTATTCAAAAATTCTCTGGTTCCATGTAATTCGGAATGAGTTTGTTAACAAGACTTGATCAACCTTGTTAGTGGATTCCTTTTGATGATCATGAGATGGAGGAATTTAGAAAACACAACTCTCTGTACCCTCCTTTTACTTTCTGTTATTCATATTAAATAAAATAAAAATAGTATTTTCTGTCTGTTATCTGAATTATTCGTGCAATATAAAAATACCCCGAAAATAAAAGTTCTCCAAATGCCCTGAAATTTAAATATGATTTTTTCTGGAATATTTGAGAATATTTGGCACTGAGAACACAACACGGGGGGCATCCACCTGGCCACGAGGGTGGAGGGCGCGTCCCCCTGCCTCGTGGGCCCACGATGGCCCTCCTCCACTTAATCCTGCACCCACACACTTCTTCTTCCTCCCACAAACATGATTATCCAGTTCAAACCCGAGTCCAAGCTTATTTTGCTGCCATTTTTGATCTCCTTGCTCAAAGCACCTCTCACAAAACTACTTGGGGGGGGGGGGTTGTTCCTTGGTATGTGACTCCTCCATTGGTCCAATTAGTTTTTGTTCTAGTGCTTTATTCATTGCAAATTTGTGCTGCCTAGGTGACCATGTTCTTAAGCTCGCATGACAAATTTATATGGTTCCAAGTAGTTTTGATGCATGATACAGGCCCTGTTTAGTTCGGCTGTGGATTTCTAAAAGCAGCTGTGAAAAATCTGTTGTGGAAAAACAGCTGTGGAAAATGTGTTGTGAAAAAGATGTAGGTCATTTAGCAAACCAGCTAATACAACTTTTTCAGATTTTGGCCCGCAGCTGAATCGGATTTTGGAAAAGCACGTCCTGGGCTGCTTCCGCTTTTGGTTCAGATTTTGGCAGCGGATTTCTGGAATCGGATTCTGCTAGTTTCGCCCTTTGGTTCAGATTCTGCTGCGCGGCAGCGGAATCCATCAATAAAAGCTGAACCAAACAGGCCCATAGGCTCTAGGCATTTTTAGGAGTAGTTGCTATCAATATTGTTGAGTTTGGCTCACTTTTATTTGAAGTTACTAAAAATTTCAGAATTTTTCAGAAAATAATGAAGAGATTTTTGAGGGGCTCATCGAGCCGAAGCTCGAAGGAAAAGAAAAATGAAAAAGCAGAGATGCCCAAATATAATTTGCCTCACACCGCGGAGGTTTGGCCGTGTGAATGGCCTTCCGATGATTTCTTGAGAGCAGCCAGGATTTATGATGATTTTTATGAATTGGCTGAGAATGCAGGCCTCACCGTCTTCCTCCACGACCAATGCGAATAGTATCTCTTACTCACCAATATCTTTGTGCAAAACTTTCATTTCTATGCTAGGAGCTCACCACCTACGGTGGAGTTTTATTTATATGATGAGCATAAGGAGATGTCACTTTATGATTTTTGTCGGGTTTGTTTGATCCCTTTCGAGGGCACAATAGAGGAACCACATCGCGGCGATGTGGATGGGTTTATTGATACCATCTCTGTAGGGGAATCGATGAAGGTTTCTGATGCACGAATCACTAGCATACATTTTCTTGTTTTACGCTACTTTGCAATATTTTCTAGTCATTGCTTAATTGGTCGCGGAAACTGTGGAAACCTTAGTATTCCTGATATTATTATTTTGTTCCACGATTTATTCTGTGATAACTCTATTAGTATGGGCAGTATTATTGCTAAACGGTTAAGTCTGAACCGTACAAAGGGCCCCATCTTTGGAGGCATCTATGCTTCACGCCTAGCCGCACATTTTAACATACCTATTAGGCATTATGAGAAGGAAGAAAAATTGCTGCCCCCTGTTTACTTAGATTATATAAGAGTATGGTGGCACACGATTTTATTGTTAAGAATAGGGAAGGGGAGCTTAAATATAAATTGTTCTTTGATAAACATCATCCTGAGACTATTACCCTGCCTGCTCCTTCCTTGTTTGATTTATCTGCAGGCAAGTACCTTGTTCTGTTAGAGGCTATTCACGCCTACCGGGACCCTACATCAGCCACAGAGCCAGAGTCGGAACCACAAGTTGATCCTCCACGACAGTCTAATTACCAGTGGGATCCGGAGATGATTGCCAACCAGTGGCAATCAGAGTCTTCTTCTTTGCAGTACGACCCCAACTATTACTATGGATATCCGCCAGGCCGGCCGTGGCCATAGACCAACTTAGGCCAAAAGCCTAAACTTGGGGGAGTACATATTTCTCACCGACATTATATTCATGTTCACACACTCATTGCTAGATGTCGGTGCTCATACTTTTTCATTGTAATATCCATGCTAGTTTATTTTCCTTTTTATGCTTTCTTCTTGTGTGTTTAATAAACCTTAAGAAAAACCAAAAAAATTAGCTGTAGCTTTTAATTAGTTTACTTTCGATGCTTGTAGTAGTAATTAAAAAGAAAACCCAAAAAGATTTCATGTTCCTCTTTTGCTTGTTGGGAGCTTTCCCGTGTAAATAGTTTTATTTCTTTTCTTTTCTTTGGGGGTCGATAAGAGAAGACCATGATTAAATCGTTGAAGTGGCTCTTATATGCATTATTGTTGATCTGACAAAAGAGCCCATATTGCCTTGTCTTCTCCTGTTTATTGAATGCTCGCAGTTTCTAGCTTAGTCCAATGCACGCATACTATTATTATTATCCACATCGTTCGGTCGTGCAAGTGAAAGGCAATTATGACGATATATGATGTACTGATTGAGATGAGAAAAGCTAGTATGAACTCGACCTCTCTTGTTTTTGTAAATATGATTAGTTCATCGTTCCTGATTCAGCATATTATGAATAAACATGTTTGCAATGACAATTAGAGATCATAGTGCTCATGCCATGCTTGATTAGCTATGAGTTATAATGGTTTACCTTGCGTGCCAACATGCTATTAAAATGGTTGTGATGTGGTATGATAGGGTGGTATCCTCCTCTGAATGATTTAAGTGACTTGACTTGGCACATGTTCACGCATGTAGTTGAAACAAAATCAACATAGCCTTCACGATATTTATGTTTATGGTGGATTATATCCTACTCATGCTTGCATTCGGTGTTGATTAATTTTAATGCATGTTCATGACTGTTGTCGCTCTCTAGCTGGTCGCTTCCCAGTCTTTTTCTAGCCTTCACCTGTACAAAGCGGGAATACTGCTTGTGCATCCAACTCCATAAACCCCAAAGTTATTCCATATGAGTCCACTATTGTGACGCCCCCGATTTGACCGCACACTAATCATACATGCAAACGTGTACGATCAAGATCAGGGACTCACGGGAAGATATCACAACACAACTCTACAAATAAAAATAAGTCATACAAGCATCATATTACAAGCCAAGGGCCTCGTAGGCTCGAATACAAGAGCTCGATCATAGACGAGTCAGCGGAAGCAACAATATCTGAGTACAGACATAAGTTAAACAAGTTTGCCTTAAGAAGGCTAGCACAAACTGGGATACAGATCGAAAGAGGCGCAGGCCTCCTGCCTGGGATCCTCCTAAACTACTCCTGGTCGTCGTCAGCGGCCTGCACATAGTAGTAGGCACCTCCCGAGTAGTAGTAGTCGTCATCGACAGTGGCGTCTCGCTCCTGGGCTCCATCGTCTGGTCGCAGCAATCGGGTATAGGAAGGGGGAAAAGAGGGAGCAAAGCAACCATGATTACTCATCCAAAGTACTCGCAAGCAAGGAGCTACACTACATATGTATGCATTGGTATCAAATGGAATAAGGGTATCATATGTGGGCTGAACTGCAGAATGCCGGAATAAGAGGGGGATAGCAAGTCCTATCGAAGACTACGCTTCTGGCCACCTCCATCTTGCGGAATGTAGAAGAGAGTAGATGGTAAGTTCACCAAGTAGCATCGTGTAGCATAATCCTAACTGATGATCCTCCCTCGTCGCCCTGTGAGAGAGCGATCACCGGTTGTATCTGGCACTTGGAAGGGTGTATTTTATTAAGTATTCAGTTCTAGTTGTCATAAGGTCAAGGTACAACTCCGGGTCATCCTTTTACCGAGGGACACAGCTATTCGAATAGATAAACTTCCCTGCAGGGGTGCACCACATTTCCCAATACGCTTGATCCCCTTTGTCCGGACACACTTTTCTGGGTCATGCCCGGCCTTGGAAGATCAACACGTCTCAGCCCTACCGAGGCACAACAGAGAGGTCAGCACGCCGGTCTAAATCCTATGGCGCAGGGGTCTGGGCCCATCGCCCATTGCACACTTGCACGTTGCGTACGCGGCCGGAAGCAGAACTAGCCCCCTTAATACAAGAGCAGGCTTACGGTCCAATCCGGCACGCGCTGCTCAGTCGCTGATGTCATGAAGGCTTCGGCTGATACCACGACGTTGAGTGCCCATAACTGTCCCCGGGTAGATGGTTAGTGCGTATAGGCCAGTGGCCAGACTCAGATCAAATACCAAGATCTCGTTAAACGTGTTATCTTGAAATAACCGCGAATGCCAACCAGGGCCAGGCCCACCTCTCTCCTAGGTGGTCTCAACCTGCCCTGTCGCTTCGCCACAAAGATCCACACAGAGGGCCGTCGGGAAAGTATGTCTTTCCAGCCCCCAATTCGTGAATCAACCGCGGGTACTCCTCGAGCCAACCCGACTTTAGTCATAAAATGTATCATGTATAAAGTATATAGTATATACCTGTGATCACCTCCCGAGTGGTCATGGCCCGATAGTATAGCATGGCAGACGGACAAGAATGTAGGGCCACTGATGATAAACTAGCATCCTATACTAAGCATTAGGATTGCAGGTAAAGGTAACAACAGTAGTAGCAAGGACAGGCTATGCATCAGGATAGGATTAACGGAAAGCGGTAACATGCTACACTACTCTAATGCAAGAAGTAGAGAGAAGAGTAGGCGATATCTGGTGATCAAATGGGGGGCTTGCCTGGTTGCTCTGGCAATAAGGGTTCGTTGTCGATGTAGTCGATCACAAGGGTACCGACAGGGGTCTCGGGGTTTACCGAAAAGAAGTAACAGAGGGGGAACACAATAAATAACATATCAAAAAAGCAACACAAAGCATAACATGGCAATGCGCGGTGCTAGGGGTGACCTAACGTCGTATGAGGTGATACCGGTGAAGGTGGGAAACATCCGGGAAAATATCCCCGGTGTTTTGCGTTTTTGGACAGATGAATCAGAGGGGGAAAGATGCGTGTTCGCTATGCTAGGGACGTGTGACGGACGAACGGGCTGTGTATCCGGATTTGTCTCGTCGTTCTGAGCAACTTTCATGTACAAAGTTTTTCCATCCGAGCTACGGTTTATTTTATATTGATTTTTAAAGATTTAAATCATTTTTAGGATTTATTTAATTATTTTAATCCAACATTATCCAGAATAATGCCAGCTGACATCATCATGACATCAGCGGTCAACTGTGACCGTTGACCGGGTCAAACTGACATGTGGGTCCTACTGGTCATAGACTATTCAGTTAATTAACAAAAGTTAATTAAGTTAATTAGCTATTTAGGTTAATTAAACAGGATTAATTAGGTTAATTAATTAATTAAATTTATTTATTTAATTTAATCCTTTTTAACGTTCTGGGTGTGGGGCCCTTCATCATAGACCCGAGGGCCTTAGCGGGCGCATGGTCGTGTGAGTGTAGGGGCGCCCGATTGGGGAGGAACCCGGGCGCTAGCCTCGGGCATGGCTCGCCAGCGAGACAGAGCGCCGCCGTTGCATGGGCGGCAGGCGATGCAGGGAACAAAGCAGCACGGCGAGCGGGAGGGGCTGGAGCGGCGCAACGGTGGAGGAGCAGTAGCGGCGGAGCGGACGCGAAGGGAGACGGCGAGAGTGGCGGCAGTGGGCGCGAGGCGAGCGCGGTCACATCACCGGCGGTCTGGGAGGCGCGCGGGGGGGGGGGAGCGGCAAGCTGTGGGTGTTGACTTGGCCGCGGCCGGAGGCGGAGCAGAGCGGGGGGGAAGCAGGGGCGCGACGGCTATGGTCGTCAGTGCCATCGGCGAGGGAGGAGAAGCAGGGGCGCGAGAGGAGGGTGCGGGGGAGGCCAGGACGGGCGCGACGGGCGCGGGGTGTGGCCAGGGCGCAATGGGCGGCCGGCTGCAGCGGCAGAGCAGCGGGGCCGACGAGCGGGCAAGGGCGGCGGTAGCGGGCAAGGGCTAGCGAGAGCGGGTGCGGGCGCGCACGCGCGGGCACGCAAGCGAGCACAGGGGCGCGTGGGGGGTGCAGGAGAGCAGGTGGCCAAGAGCAGCCGGCATGGCTTCGGCCCTGGCGGGTGCTAGCTTGCGGGGGGGGGGGTTGGGAGGCGCTACGGCGTGGATTCGAGAGGAGAAGGGTGAACGGAGCGAGGAGCTCACTACGGGTCGGTAGAGGAAGGCAGCATGCTCGGGGAAGGGTCGACGGCGGCGGAATCGACGACGAAGTGTGTCGGAGCCGAGGAAGAAGAAGACGAGGCGGGCGCTCCGGTGGCTCTGAGCTTGAAGTCGAGGGCGCAGACGATGTAGCAGAGCTCGGCGTCGCTCCGGGGCACGGTGACGGAGCACGGGGCGGTCGGTGGTCACGGTGGCGCATGGTGGACGGCGGCGGGTTGTCCCGATCCAGAACGTGGGGGGTGGGGGAACGAGAGGGGGGGTGGGTTAGGTCACAGGGGAGAAGGGGGGGGTTAGTAGTGGGGTGGCTTGGTCCGGGTGGGCAGGCCAGTTGGGCCAAGGCCCGGCTGGGCTGCGGTCCCTTTTTTGGTTTGTTTTTCTTTTATCTATTTTCTTTTTACTGTTTTATTTTATTTTTCTATTTACTAAAGTTTTATAATATATATAATTTGTTCCTGAAATAGTGTTACTACTTATGATAATGCCACAATAACTTGGGCTCCCAAATAAATTAGTTTAATATTTTATATATTACAAAAAGCATTTAATTATTGGTTATAGCTACCAATTTAATTAGTTTAGTGCATTTAAACATTTTATAAAAAACTTGTTTTCTCCACTAATATATCTTGTGAATTATTTGTCAGAATAAGAACATTTTAGTTTTGGCTTTTAAAAACTTTAGTTGTTTGACTTGTTTTCAAATTTAGATTTTTGAACCGGTTTTTGAACCAAGGAGAGATTAGCAACAGTAATAGAGGTGACATGGCGTCATTAGGAGAGGTTTACCGTAGCTTAATTATTCGGGCGTCACAATTCTCCTCCACTACAAGAAATCTCGTCCCGAGATTTAGGAGGGGGTGTAAGGGGGAAGGGATTTGGTTACAAAATTCTAATGAGTCTTCTCGGTCTTGGTTGCTCTTCTCCAAGAGGTCGATCCATTAAGTTGACGCCTTCATTCCTCTGCTTCAGGTCATCATGATGAAGTCATCATCCTTCTTCGAGAACTCCGTCGTACTTAGGAAAGAATAAGGGGGTATGCCAGAAGAATGGACCTCTGCAAGGTAGACTATCTGGTAGATATCATCAGGGAAGGTGGCAGAAAGTAACACTCGAATCGAAACTTAAGAAATATCAAGAGCAAAGTAAGGAGGTATCATGGGAAGTTTCGAGCTGTCAGGCAATCGATCGATGCCTGACACAAGGCGAGAAAGGGGTTCAGAGCAACGAGAATAAATATTGCGTCTGATACCAGAATATATTACTAGGAAAGTGGCCCGTGAATTACATATGAAGTCAAGCGCAAGGGATAACTTCGGAGATATAGGTGTACAGGAGAGTCAGGTTTCGATCCTGGGACCTGTGGGTTATGGGCCCACCATGTGAGTTAACGGTAGGAAGGGCGGTGACATCTTGCATGACCATGTAGGCAAGACATGTCAGCGGATAGCATGTCAGTCATGTCGGAAATAACATCGGTACCAAGGGCGATGGACGAAGAGAACCATCTTCCTGCTCGTTGAACGAGGCGGACCAATAGGCAAAGTTCTCGTCTTTCGGTGGTTACCGGAATGTCAACAACAATAGTAACAGGGTCTTACTGATAGAGTTGTACACTGAGTTGCTTATAAAAGTAGTGACGTATTACTGCTTAGATCATATAAACCTCAAGAATGTTAAACAGAACAATGGAAAGGAAAATGTAATTATCAGATTAAACAGAACAATGGAAATGAAAATGTGTTTAAACACATATTTCAGGGGTATATCCTTCCCAAGAACAAGCAGAGTATGATATCCAAGACCGGATAGAAGGTAGAAAACCACTTAGGTAAGCGGAGAGGAATTTCATGACGTTACCCATACAACGGTGTTTGGATAATTGATAAAGAAAATTTAGCATTGTGCTTCAAATGTTGTTATTGAAATTCGGAGTACCACAGACATGCTTCGGGATAGCATTGACATGGTCACTGGGTAGAGATCAGGCTTTGGATACACAAAGGATTCATCAGGAACAACTTATAGAATAAGTCTTACAATTTCCTCATGGAAGAATGGTTAACCTTGCTAAAATGGAAACTATAACAATAGGTCCTCTGGCCAAGTGTATTAGGATGACATCACCTTACCGGGCCATGTAAGGACCAATGTTATGACTCTTGGAAAAATGTTCTAACCATCATATTTGACCGAGATTCAGATCTGATTGGTGTCACGGTACCTCAGACTTAGGATGCCTGAGAAGAAAAGGTGCGGCACAATTTGACGAGATGACATTGTAAGATTCTTGGGAAAATGAACTATGGAAACGAGTTCCAAAACAAGGGTTCATCATTAAAACAAATAGAGGGTGAGGAGGCAGCTGATGAATTTAGCGACAATTCATCGAGATTTCCAAAAGATGGATTTCCACAATTATGTGAACATGGAGATAACATTTGTCAGATCAAATGATATAATGAGGTATGCTCGAGGAAAACATACCCAATTAAACATTGGTTGAAAGGTGCACCCAAAATATGGGCTTAGGTAGCATGACCGATGTAAGAATGGTGATTCTATAACCAATGGTCTAAGAATGAAATGTCGACCATTAACTTCAAAGCAATATGGTTGCTAGAAGTGCAGAATCCAAGAAGCACCATTCATCTGTTGGTATCCCGGCTAGAATCAACACTGGAACCAAGAAAGAATGGTGATGGTGAGAAGTATCACTATACCAATAATTCTTAAGAGGTGGAGCAATTCTCACGACCTTCTTGACATATAAGATAGTAATACTCCAAGGTAAAGAAGAATAATTGCTGGATAGCAAGGATCTCAAAGTATAACACAAAACACGAATAAGTTTGTGTTGGAGGGAAGTCAATAAAGTGGTCGATGATAACACAGATCATCAAGGGCAAGGATGGTATTTCTCATAGTGAACTCAATTGACATCCTGGAAGAGCTCAGAATGCCAATGATTATCATGACACAATTGTTGAGAGATTTCATGAAGATGTAATCGGTCGGCGATGACATCAAGCCAAAGGATGAAACGAAAGGTTATTGAACCCAAGGGTATGACACAAACTCGAAACCAAGCTCGTTGTTTAAGGCAAAATGGTATGATGAGGAAGACTGACGTAAGCTTAGCTCATCGTCGAAAGTAGTGCTCCAGGAATAAGGACCAGGTAGCACAGTTAAAATCATCACAGTAATGATATAGCCAAATAGGGTAGGAAGGACGTGATCGGGTACAAACTCATAAGCAAAGAAGATTTATAATAGTTGTTGAACCGTAGTGTGGACTCGGTTCAGTTATCGGTCTTTGAGTGTTTAATAACTTAGAGCCCGTGAAAAATTGGAATCAGTGAGAATGTAGTACTTGATGAAGAACTCATAAGAGGTTATGTAGTACTTGATATTATTGGGTTACCATGGTGTAATACTCGACGGAAGATCAAAGTAAAGGTTGGACTGGTGTATTGATCCATAGAAGGCAAGTGCTTAAACTTTCCCGTGAAATGGGGTCAAAGAAGAACATATGGTCAAAACCACGATTGCAAAAGGATGGATCCCAGATATAAGAACTTATACCAAGGGAAAAAATTAATTTAAGAGAAGCTTTAATGATAAGATCTACATCGTGTCCATGGGCATGAGCACAAAGTTCAAGGTCGACTCCCACTTCTTCAATGCATAACCTTTCATTCACTGCTCTAGATAAAAATGATTTCAGTGTCAAAACCTACCTGGTGAATTACCAGAGGAGTATGACCCGTGAAAACTGTCGGGTTCACACAGATTAATAAAGGCATAGGTTCAACCCGTCAGGGTATCGTGGAAACATATACCACAAGCTTCAATCGTAAATACCACCAGCTCGAAAACAGAGCATGGTTGAGAAAACAGAGGATACAATTTACCAAAAGCATTATGTATCCGAGGAGAGGCTCACAAGGTTATTGAATAAGGAGGACACTATCGAATAATAATCCAATAAAGGATCTGACGGTCCATAGCGGAGCTGACGTGAGCATCATCACACAATCAGTTGAAGAAATGATGCAAGGGCATCAGATTATAGAACACCTGAATGATTCAATGCTTAGATATCAAAGGAATTATGATTTCCAAATAGGAGGATCAGAAGCAGATGCTCTGATCAAGGGTGGATAAGTTCAATAGACCTAAGGGTACAATTGACGGCAAACAGATTGGCCGAGAACAAGCTCATGTTCAAAAATGACGTCTGAGCCAGAAAGATAATTTAAAAGGATCAACTGATGATTGCGTGCATTCGCACTCATGCTGAATCAATAGGATCAAAATGACGGTGTCTAAGGATACTAACGAATATTGCCAGACATATGGAAAGTATCCATAATGCAAGCAGACAAGTATTGCAGAGCAATAAGCTACTAAGGATTTTTGGAGGATCGAACAGTATTTCGAAGACCATTGTGAAACACATGAACAACTGGGGGATGAGCGGATACTCGATAAGTGCGAGAATTATCCATAGGGGTATTCAGGTGACAAAGAACAGCAAGGCAGTAAGCTCAAAGGATTATCGAAACCACGACGAGTATTACGGGGTATCTTGTAATGACAAGACCTACTGGGGATAAATGTAAGAATAACAACTGCAAGTAGTTATCCATAAGGGTTGACGGTGGAAGGGGAATTGCAAACGCGATGAACACAAGTTCTTGGGTTAACAGCGGAGAGTATCTTCAGGGTCTTCACGTGCAGCAGACGATCATGAGTAATAAGGGGCTCTCCGGGTGAAAGTGATAACGAGATCCTAATGTTAGGTTTAGCAAAATTCATTTAACCCAAATAGAAGAGAGATTAGAGTCCCAGAGTATAGACAAGGAGTAAAAGATCCTAATACCACCCAATGGCGACGTGGGCCCGTAAGGCACACAGCCATGTTAGTAAAAGTTTTTCAGTGACTAGACTCGACTTCGGCCAAGGAGTGTGGAAGGGGGATTCCTACAGGCAGCCTGGCTCTGATACCAACTTGTGACGCCCCCGATTTGACCGTACACTAATCATACACGCAAACGTGTACGATCAAGATCAGGGACTCACGGGAAGATATCACAACACAACTCTAGAAATAAATATAAGTCATACAAGCATCATATTACAAGCCAGGGGCCTCGTAGGCTCGAATATAATAGCTTTGTAACGCCCTCGATGCGGCTATAGCTCCCACGTGTCGAGGCACGACTTAGAGACATAACCGCATTGAAAGCAATGTCGCAAGTTAGGAAATCATCACAAACATCCCATGTAATACATAATCAAGAGGAGATACATAGTTGGCTTACACTCGCCACGTCACATCAAAGTACATAAATAACATCCATCATACAAATCACTCATGGCCCGACTACGGTGCCAAAATAGAAAAGACCCCCAACATGCGACAAGGCCCTGAATCGATAACCCCAACTAGGCACCACTACTGATCATCGGGAAAGGAAACATAATAACGCTGAGAGTCCTCGTCGAACTCCCACTTGAGCTCGTACTCTTCACCTGGAGCGGAATCACCTGGACCTGCATCTGGAGTTGTAGTGTCTGTGAGCCACAGGGACTCAGCAATCTCACACCCACGCGATCAAAACTATTTAAGCTTATAGGAAGGATAAGGCAAGTATATGTGGAGCTGCAGCAAGCGACTAGCATATGTGGTGGCTAACTTATCCGCAAAAGAAAGCGAGAAGAGGAGGCAAGGCGCGAGCGAGAATCTAGAGGAATAGCCTGCGCAAGCATAACTCCAACACCGTGTCCACTTCCCGGACTCCGCCGAGAAGAGGCCATCACGGCAACACACACGGTTGATTCATTTTAATTAATTAAGGGTTAAGTTATCTACAACCGGACATTAACAAATTCCCATCTGCCCATAACCGCGGGCACGGCTTTCGAAAGTTCAATCCCTGCAGGGGAGTCCCAACTTAGCCCATGACAAGCTCTCACGGTCAACGAAGGAAAAGACCTCCACCCGAGACACACCGATCAGACTCGGTAACCCGGTACAACAAGACAATTTGACAGGTTAAAACAAGACCAGCAACACCGCCCGAATGTGCCGACAAATCCCGATAGGAGCTGCACATATCTCTTTCTCAGGGCACACTCAGATTGTCTAAACTTCCGGTAGGCCAGCCCAGAGTTGCCCCTGGTAGCCACCGGCGGCTGACGGTTGGACCAACATTCAGAGGAGCACTGGCCCCCGAGGGGGGGGGGTTAAAATTAGATGACCCTTGAGTCTGCAGAACCCAAGGGAAAGAAAAGGCTAGGTGGAAAATGGTAAAACCAAGGTTGGGCATTGCTGGAAAAGCTTTAATCAAGGCGAACTATCAAGGGGTTCCCATTATAACCCAACCGCGTAAGGAACGCAAAATCCGGGAACATAACACCGATATGACGGAAACTAGGGCGGCAAGAGTGGAACAAAACACTAGGCGAGAGGCCGAGCCTTCCACCCTTTACCAAGTATATAGATGCATTAAGATAACATAGCAATGTAATGATATCCCAACAAGTAAATAAATGTTCCAACAAGGAACGGCTCCAATCTTCACCTGCAACTAGCAACGCTATAAGAGGGGCTGAGCAAAGCGGTAACATAGCCAATGAACGGTTTGCTAGGACAATGGTTGGTTAGAGGTTCAATCATGCAATTGGGAGGCTGACAAGCAAGTGGTAGGCATCGTAGCATTGGCATAGCAAGAGCGAGCAAACTAGCATAGCAAAGATAGTAGTGATTTCGAGGGTATGATCATCTTGCCTGCACAGTTGTCAAAGCTGACTGGATCCTCACAAGCAAACTCAACGGGCTCCTCGGTAGCGAACTCGTCTCCCGGCTCTACCCAACAAGACAAACAAGCAACAAGGATACAATCAACCACGTGCAAGACCAAGCAATATGATGAAATGATGACAGGCTATGCGGGATGCGATGCGGGATGCAAAATGCAAGATATGACAGGAAATGCATGAACCTGGCCTCAACTTGGAATTCCAAGGGTGCCACTGGATAGAGGGGATGAAATCGCTTGAAAACGATATAAAGATCATTGGAATCGGAGTTACGGTTTGGAAATGGTAAGCGTTTTAAGATAGGACACCGGTCTGCGATTTACAGCAAGTAGGCATTTAAATGCAACGAAATAAACATGCTACGGCCACCAAACATGAAAACAAAATACATGGCAGTGATGTACACAAGATGGTTAACAAAACACTAGAAATGAGCCATTGGCAAATTCATCCATTAAGGGGTTCAAACAAGCATGGCAAAAACGAATATGCAAAACAGATTCTAGACTTTGTGAAATTAACACTAGCCTGAAATTTCAGATCACGAAGCCCTCTTCGGAGCAGCAAAACAACATGATAGATAACCTGAACATGACAAGTAAGAACATGGAATGGAGCTACTCAACAAGCTTAACAAAACACCCAAAGTGACCTGGGTCCAAAAGGGTTCACAAAATACTGTACCGAGCTCACGAACATAGCTCGAACACAATCAGTTTTCAGACTTAGTGAAAACTGAGACATGCTGAAATTATAACTCACGAAGGCATGTAAACGAGCTCGATGCACTCACTACGGTGCAAGTCATGGCAAGGCAAGCATATATCCGGAAATAAGACACAATATGATAGCTACACATGGCAAGAACAAAGGCATAGCATGCATGGAACACTAACGGTAGCATCGGCAAAATCGCAAACAAGTTGACGATCTGCCCAGATTAACAACGAAGCAAAAGTTGAGCTCGATTGTGTCAACCTAGAGCACTCCACATATGCAAACAAAGACATGGATGGATAGAGCATAACATAAATATCAAAACCCCCTTACTGATCATCCTCAAAAGAGGCACGGATCACTAGGAAACAAGCTGGACATATAGCATCATGAACTAAAATATCCCAGACTTAGTGAAAATCACTAAGTCCCTGAAATCAGCAATCTCAGGTACCTCTCTTCGCAAGCTTGCACAAGACAACACACACATCCTAAAAACGCATGGGTGGCACCTCTGGAAATAAGACAAAATGCTTAACAATTCATCCCAAAGGGGCACAGGCATATCATGCACGGATTAAACATGGCAAAAATGACAAAAGTGCATGATGAACTAACGGATCTGCAATTTAACTCATGAAGCCTCCTTCTAACAACATTTTGGGCATCAAGATGACCTCAAATGCAAATGATGCAATGGAATGAAATGATGTACATGTCGAGGCGAAGATTTTGATATATCATATGCCCAAAACGGAGCTACGGTTGCGGAGATACGAGCAGTCAAAGAATGCATAAAAATATGGAGATTAGGGTTTCGGGGAGAGGTCAACCGGATCTAGATCCGGATCTCGCGGCACTGTAGTAGCCTGAGCTCGGGCTCGCCGGAAATGGCGCGCGGCGACCGGAGATGGAAGGAGAGGGCCGGGGCCGGCCGGTCTTGGCGGCGAGGAGGGGCGGCGCGGCCGGGGACGGGCGGCGGCCACCCGGCGACGAGGCGGCGGGGCGCGGCGGAGGCGCGAGGCGGCGATGGCGCGGCGCCGGCGACGCGGTCCGGCGCGGCGGCGGTGGAGCGGATCCGGCCATCGGAGCCGGACGGGACGGCAGAGCCGGCGTCGGGTGGAGGAGGCGCGGGGACGGCGGCGCCCGGGCCCGGGAGGGCCCCGCGTGGGCCGGGCGGGCCTCGGCGGCGGCGGGGAAGTGGTCCGGGCGGCGACCACTAGGAGGCCGACATGTGGCGGCAGACGGGGAGGCCGGACATGTCCGTCGGTGGCGGGTGTGTCCGGCAGCGGCGGATCTAGAATTTAGGGTTAGGGACGAGGGGAGACCCGAGATCTGAAATGGAGGGGGGTATATATAGGCCTAGAGGGAGCTAGGAGAGTCCAAATGAGGTGCGGTTTTCGCCCACGCGATCGTGATCGAACGCTCTAGGACATGGAGCAGAGTTTGGTGCGTTTTGGGCCAAATTTGGGGGGTGTTGGGCTGCAACACACACGAGGCCTTTTCGGTCCCTCGGTTAACCGTTGGAGTATCAAACGAAGTCCAAATGATACGAAACTTGACGGGCGGTCTACCGGTAGTAACCCAAGGCTGCTTGGCAAGTCTCGGTCCAATCCGGAAATGTTTAATCCCCACACACGAAATGACCACCGGAGGAGAACGAAGCGCCGGAATGCAAAACGGACAACGGGGAAAATGCTCGAATGCATGAGATGAACACGTATGCGAATGCAATGCACATGATGACATGATATGAGATGCATGAAAACTAAAACAACACACGGAGACAAAAACCCGAACCCGAGAAATAAATATAACTTAATGCCGGAAACGACAAGAGTTGGATACAAATATGGAAAGTATATCTGGGGCGTTACAAGCTTGATCATGGAGGAGTCAGCGGAAGCAACAATATCTGAGTACAGACATAAGTTAAACAAGTTTGCCTTAAGAAGGCTAGCACAAACTGGGATATAGATCGAAAGAGGCGCATGCCTCCTGCCTGGGATCCTCCTAAACTACTCCTGGTCGTCGTCAATGGCCTGCACATAGTAGTAGGCACCTCCCGAGTAGTAGTAGTCGTCATCGATAGTGGCGTCTGGCTCCTGGGCTCCATCGTCTGGTAGCAGCAATCGGGTATAGGAAGGGGGAAAAGAGGGAGCAAAGCAACCGTGAGTACTCATCCAAAGTACTCGCAAGCAAGGAGCTACACTACATATGTATGCATTGGTATCAAATGGAATAAGGGTATCATATGTGGACTGAACTGCAGAATGCCGGAATAAGAGGGGGATAGCTAGTCCTATCAAAGACTATGCTTCTGGCCACCTCCATCTTGAAGAATGTAGAAGAGAGTTGATTGTAAGTTCACCAAGTAGCATCGTGTAGCATAATCATAACCGATGATCCTCCCCTCGTCGCCCTATGAGAGAGCGATCACCGATTGTATCTGGCACTTGGAAGGGTGTATTTTATTAAGTATCCGGCTCTAGTTGTCATAAGGTCAAGGTACAACTCCGGGTCGTCCTTTTACCGAGGGACACAGCTATTCGAATAGATAAACTTCCCTGCAGGAGTGCACCACATTTCCCAACAGGCTTGATCCCCTTTGTTCGGACACACTTTTTTGGGTCATGCCCGACCTCGGAAGATCAACACGTCGCAGCCTTACCTAGGCACAACAGAGAGGTCAGCACGCCGATCTAAATCCTATGGCGCAGGGGTCTGGGCCCATCGCCCATTGCACACCTGCATGTTGCGTACGCGGCCGGAAGCAGAACTAGCCCCCTTAATACAAGAGCAGGCTTATGGTCCAATCCGGCGCGCGCCGCTCGGTCGCTGACGTGACGAAGGCTTCGGCTGATACCACGACGTCGACTGCCCATAACTGTCCCCGCGTAGATGGTTAGTGTGTATAGGCCTATGGCCAGACTCAGATCAAATACCAAGATCTTGTTAAACGTGTTATCTTGAAATAACCGCGAATGCCAACCAGGGCCAGGCCCACCTCTCTCCTAGGTGGTCTCAACCTGCCATGTCTCTTCCAGCCCCCAATTCGTGAATCAACCGCGGGTACTCCTCGAGCCAACCCGACTTTAGTCATAAAATGTATCATGTATAAAGTATATAGTATATACCCGTGATCACCTCCCGAGTGGTCACGGCCCGATAGTATAGCATGGCAGACGGACAAGAATGTAGGGCCACTAATGATAAACTAGCACCCTATACTAAGCATTAGGATTGCAGGTAAAGGTAACAACAGTAGTAGCAAGGACAGGCTATGCATGAGGATAGGATTAACGGAAAGCAGTAACATGCTACACTACTCTAATGCAAGAAGTAGAGAGAAGAGTAGGCGATATCTGGTGATCAAATGGGGGGCTTGCCTGGTTGCTCTGGCAATAAGGGTTCATTATCGATGTAGTCGATCACAAGGGTACCGACAGGGGTCTCAGGGTTTACCGGAAAGAATTAACGGAGGGGGAACACAATAAATAACATAGCAAACAAAGCAACACAAAGCATAACATGGCAATGCGCGGTGCCAGGGGTGACCTAACGCCGTATGAGGTGATACCGGTGAAGGGGGGAAACATCCGGGAAAATATCCCCGGTGTTTCGCATTTTTGGACAGATGAATCGGAGGGGGAAAGATGCGTGTTCTCTATGCTAGGGATGTGTGACGGATGAACGGGCTGCGTATCCGGATTCGTCTCGTCGTTCTGAGCAACTTTCATGTACAAAGTTTTTCCATACGAGCTACGGTTTATTTTATATTGATTTTAAAAGATTTAAATCATTTTTAGGATTTATTTAATTATTTTAATCCAACATTATCCAGAATAGTGCCAGCTGACGTCATCATGACGTCGGCGGTCAACTGTGACCGTTGACCGGGTCAAACTGACATGTGGGTCCTACTGGTCATAGACTATTCAGTTAATTAACAAAAGTTAATTAAGATAATTAGCTATTTAGGTTAATTAAACATGATTAATTAGGTTAATTAATTAATTAATTAATTAAATTTATTTATTTATTTTAATCTTTATTTTAACGTTCTGGGCGTGGGGCCCTTCGTTATAGGCCCGAGGGCCTTAGCGGGCGCATGGCCGCGTGAGCGCAGGGGCGCCCGATTGGGGAGGAACCCGGGCGCTGGCCTCGGGCACGGCTCGCCGGCGAGACAGAGCACCGCCGCGGCGCGGGCGGCGGGCGACGCAGGGAACAGAGCAGCGCGACGAGCGGGAGGGGCCGGAGCGGGGCAACGGTGGAGGAGCAGCAGTGGCGGAGCGGACGCAGAGGGAGACGGCGAGAGCGGCGGCAGTGGGCGCGAGGCGAGCTCGGCTGTCGGTGTCAAAACCGGCGGATCTTGGGTAGGGGGTCCCGAACTGTGCGTCTAGGCGGATGGTAACAGGAGACAAGGGACACAATGTTTTTACCCAGGTTCGGGCCCTCTCGATGGAGGTAAAACCCTACTCCTGCTTGATTAATATTGATGATATGGGTAGTACAAGAGTAGATCTACCACGAGATCAAAGAGGCTAAACCCTAGAAGCTAGCCTATGGTATGATTGTTGTTCGTCCTATGGACTAAAATCCTCCGGTTTATATAGACACCGGAGAGGGCTAGGGTTACACAGAGTCGGTTACAATGGGAGGAGATCTACATATCCGTATTGCCAAGCTTGCCTTCCACGCCAAGGAAAGTCCCATCCGGACACGGGACGAAGTCTTCAATCTTGTATCTTCATAGTCCGAGAGTCCGGCCAAAGGTTATAGTCCGGCTATCCGGACACCCCCTAATCCAGGACTCCCTCAGTAGCTCCGAACCAGGCTTCAATGAGGACGAATCCGACGCGCAGATTGTCTTCGGCATTGCAAGGCGGGTTCCTCTCCTAATTCCATGTACCTGTTTAAATAGTGTCTGGCTTCTTGTGAATGTTGCGCTCCTTGGCTTCCACGCCCAATAATGGCCACTTTCCACGTGTTGAGTGAATGTGAAAAGCCAGGATGTTTTTACATTTACCCCCTAGCTGTGTGAATGAGCTGCCTATTAAAGAGACGAGGATTCAGATCCAAATCACACCATCCTCCCTTGGCGAGCCTTCATCGGAGCGCACCCGACAGAGGTCCATTCCATCATGGCCGGTCGACGCAGCTCCTCCTCTCGCTCCCCTAGCCCCAAGCCTGGAGATTGGGAGAGATGTTCCGTCCTGCACAGCAAATTACTGATGCTTCAGACCAAGGGATTTCTTCCCCCAGCATACATGGTCCCTGTTCGAGCCGGGCTCGCCACCTATAATGGCGGAGAGCAAGCAGAGAGCCTTCCCAATCCCTCCAAGGGAGAGCGGATATGCCTTGTCCCTCATTTGGTAAGAGGGCTCGGATTTCCAATTCATCTGTTTCTCCGGGGGCTCCTGGAGTTCTACGGCCTCCAGCTGCACAACCTTACGCCTGCCTCCATATTGCATATCGCGGGCTTCGTAGCCCTTTGCGAGCTGTTTTTGGGCTGTGAGGCTCATTTCGCGCTGTGGAAGAAGTTGTTCTGCCTTCTGCCCCGTTCTCAGAAGGGGTCAATATATCAAGTGGGCGGAGCCGAAGTGTGGCGTATTGCCGGGACCGGATATCTATCCGGAACCCCAAAGAATACGTTCGAAGACTGGCCTTCAGAATGGTTTTATATAGAAGACGTCCCCCTCCCGGACCCTATTCGAATCGGACTCCTTGAGTTCGACAACGCTCCTTTGAAGAAGCGCCGGAGCTTGCGTCCACGGAGCCCCCAGGAGGAAGATGATAGGGACGTTCTTTACCTGATGAGCCGGATAAGTTTGTTAGCTCGATCCGGATTGACCATGATCGAGGTCATGGCCACGTGTATTATGCGGGGGGTGCAGCCGCTTCAGTATAGAGCCCACCCCATGTGGGATTTCAGCGGGGAGGATGACGCCACCTGCTACGGCTGTAAAGGGCCGGAATCGGTTGCTGCTCTAACAAAGATCTTATACACTTTGTACAAGGGAGAATAGGAGGAGTTCCTCCGCGTCAACCCGCAAGGCGGATTTTCTATGTACAATCCTCCGAGCTGGGTAAGCGGACACTTTTTCTCGCCCATCCGTTTCATATTTTGATAGTTAAGTATTCAGTCTAGCGATTTCAACACAGGAGCTGCGCCAGGCTGTAAGGGAGATAAACAGCCCTCCACCACAACCTGAGGACCCAGAACGGTCCCTTGACCCGGCCTCCCAAGAGGATCCGGACATATCTGTGGAGCTGATCGATGGGGTATTTTACCAATTTAGCAATGACAACGCCTTGGTGGCCATTACGGCCGATTACATGGGCTACTTCCAGCCTCACAGGTAACTGACAGCGAAGTCCCAGTACTTTGAAAAGGGATCCGTCCTTGCGTGTTTTTGATTACCGTATAACAACTGTGTTTTGCATGGGAGGTCCTCGAGGCGGAAGGCCGAGCCTGCGGCGACTAGCTAACAAGGGGACGTGAGGCCAGGCAGGCTGAAAAGACACGCAGTCCGGATTGAGACACCGGCGCAGTGGTACGGCGCGCCGTCTTTATTCCAAGACATTATTCTCAGAGGCATACTAACGCCCATGCCTTCTTTTAGGAAAAAGAGCGCTCGCCGGACTATATCCGGAGAGGCTACTAATCGCGCCTCCACCAGCCAGGTTCCAAGGCCGGATTCGGATGCAGGCACGAATACAAGGCGTGCGCCGGGCGCTCCTCTGACACGGGATGCGGATAGACTGTCAGCCACTAATTCCGAGGTGGAAAGTGCCATGAACCACAGGCGTCGCCGGATTGTTCTTCATGACGCTTGTTTCTCCCAAGAGGCATTGGATGCCTTCAACTCGGGAGATGTGTACCTCTGTGCCGCTCAAAATGGTCTAGCCAGAGCCACAGAGCAGTATGTAAAAGACATACGGGTGAGAAAATTTGGTGATTATATATATCAGTAGCCCCTGAGACTTGAAACAATTAGAATAACTGATTTAAGGATCATTTGTTATGCAGGTTCTTACAGAAAAGAATACCCAACTATCCCAGGAGCTGGAAGAGTGCAAAGCCCAATTTCAGGCCGCACTAGCAGCAGCAGGGGAGCCCAAAGAGACCCCCTCTGGTAATATATCCTTCAAATGATAAGTATCATATAAAGTGCGGCGTATATGCAGATCTGACGGTAAAATTGCAGATGACGCTGGAGTAAATCCGGATAAGCAACAGCTCCTACGCTAGCTAAAGGCCGGTGAGAGCGTGCTTACGAGGGAGAGGTAGGAGAAGAATGATCTCCTAGATGCCAACACCAAGGTGGGCGTGGAACTAAAGGATGTTCGTGCCCAACTGTCTGACTCCGTTAAGGAGAATCGGCGGCTTCGACGCGGCATATTTAGTAAGTGCTTGAACGAACTTTGAAAAAGAGTTCGGTGAGGAAGTTGGCTAACAGAGTTATGTCTGTAGGTATGCTAACAGGTCGTCCTGCAGAGGAAATGCCCGGTTCTATGGGTGACCTTCTTCCCGAGCTCTCACAACTGCACGAACGAGTTCGGCAGGTGATGCAAGGCGTCGCCCAGGCCTTGTGGCCATCCGTCTCCATGCCCGAAGGCCTTGGAGAGCTTGCAGAGAAGGTGAAGGGAGCGCGGCGGCGCTTCCGATTATGGAAGATATCGGCCTGCCGTCAGGGCGCCAGGGAAGCCTGGGCCATGGTGAAGACGCGGTACACGAAGGCTGACCCAAACCACATGGCCGAGGTCGGACCTGTGGGGCCCGATGGGAAGGAGATCCCTGTGAGGTTAGTGTACGGCCAAGTAGAATTGGCCGCAAAGTATTCCCAACAGGACTGTAAACTAGACAGCCTGTTGGATGGTATTGAAGAGGAATTTAACTAGTCAAATTGACTATGTAATTAAAGGTGACATGTATAATGCCTTCTAACCAGATTGTAGATCGTTTGTCGTGGTGGACCTTTTTGCTTCAACCTCGGGACCCGACGATCTAGAGTGTATCCGAATACCCTCTCGGTTATGTAAGAAACGGGGCATGCATGGAGACCAGGCGTAGGGGTCATTAGTGCTTAAACAGACAAGTGCCCAACTAGTTATGTTATATTACATGGTTAGTAAGAAACATCTTCCAGGGAGAATAGTTCCGTTAAGGGTTCCTTTCCCTGGGAGGCATGCCCTAAAGTGCATGTCCGAATTGCGAAAAGAGACGCAGAAAAAACATCTGGGGGCGCATAAGTAAATAAGTGAAAAATCATCTTTAGTTCACCGACCGAATATTCCCTTAAGAATGCTAGCTTTCGGCTTCACGCAGTCTAAGGTACACAACCGGCTGACCCGGCAGTAACAATCGCAGAGGTGCTCCCCTTATGCCAAAACTTAAGTCATATCGATGCATATAATGGTGAATAAAGGGTACATGCGGAAGGATAACACATGTGTTGGGCATAAAGCCCGTATGAATAAGCTTATGTTAAAGAAGCCCCCAGGTATAATGAGCGCGGATAGCGCGTAAGTTGCGTGCAAACAAGGCACGAATGGGCCTCTAAAGGCTGTGAGAGAAAAGAAAGGGAGAAGGAGAAAAATATAAGACAGATAGTGTATAAAAAATGGACAGAGGAAGGAGACGAACACAGAGTCCGACATTAGGCGTAGAATCTTTGGAGTCGGGCTGCGTTCCATGGGTTCGGCTCGAGTCGATTATCTGATGCATCCCGCAGAGGGTACGCTCCACCAGTCAGGACTTGGTCAATGATGAAGGGACCTTCCCATTTGGGCTTGATTTTGTCCTTTTTCTTATCCGGCACGCGTAGAACTAACTCGCCAACATTGTAAGTTTTGGCCCATGCTTCTCTACTTTGGTATCTTCGAGCCTGCTATTGATAGAATGCGGAACGGGCTTTTGCCACGTCACGCTCCTCCTCCAAGGCGTCCAAACTGTCCTGCCGATCGAGCTCGGCTTCTCTTTCTTCGTACATGCACACTCGAGGTGAGTCATGAATTATGTCGCAGGGGAGAACCGCCTCTGCGCCGTATACCATAAAGAATGGTGTGTATCAGGTAGTGCGATTCAGCGTGGTCCGCAGCCCCCAGAGTATGGAGTCGAGCTCCTCTACCCAATGCGTGTTAGATTCCTTGAGGGACCGCACTAATCTAGTTTGATGCCGCTCATGATAAGACCATTTGCTTGCTCGACCTAACCGTTAGTTTGTGGGTGATATACTGAAGCATTATCGAGCTTGATGCCCATGTTCTTGCACCAGAGTTTTACCTCGTCAGCCATAAAGTTTGTGCCGTTATCAGTCATGATGCTGTGGGGGACGCCGTAACGGTGTACGACCCCGGATATGAAGTCTATCACCGGTCCGGATTCGGTCGTCTTAACAGGCTTGGCTTCTATCCATTTGGTGAACTTATCCACCATGACCAGTAAGTATTTTTGCTTGTGGGTTCCTCCTTTAAGGTGTCCAACCATGTCAAGCCCCCAGACCGCAAAGGGCCAGGTGATGGGGATAGTATGGAGGGCGGTGGGTGGCATATGGCTTTGGTTTGCAAAAAGCTGGCAACCAACGCAACATTGGACTAGGTCCTGAGCGTCTGCCCGGGCCGTCGGCCAATAAAAGCCTGTACGGAAGGCCTTGCTTACAAGGGCCCGAGCTGCAGCGTGTTGACCGCCGAGTCCGGCATGAATTTCCGCCAGAAGATTCCGCCCTTCCTCTTCGGAGATGCACCTTTGAAGGACTCCGGTGGTGCTTTTCTTATAAAGCTCTCCCTCATGGACCTTATAGGCTTTAGATTGCCGCACTATGCAGCGTGCCTCGTTTTGGTTCTCGGGAAGTTCCTGCTTAGTTAGGTAGGCTAGGAATGGTTCTGTCCACGGGGTGATGACTGCCATTATTACGTGGGCTGAAGATGTTATTTCATTGGCAGAGCCTCCAATTATGTCAGAATGTTCGATGTCGGGCAGTGCTGTTGGGTCCGGGCTGTTATTTCCGGGTTCCCCTTCCCACACTATGGATGGCTTGAACAGCCTCTCCAAGAAGATGTTGGGAGGGATGGCATCGCGTTTTGCGCCGATGCGTGCCAGGACGTCTGCTGCCTGATTGTTTTCCCGGGCTATATGGTGAAATTCGAGCCCCTCGAACCAAGCTGACATTTTTAGGACGACGTTGCGATACGCTTCCATTTTCGGATCCTTGGCATCAAAGTCTCCATTTATTTGGGATATCGCGAGGTTTGAATCCCCGCGCACTTCTAGGCATTGAATGCCCATGGATACTGCCATCCGGAGACCATGTAGAAAGGCCTCATATTCGGCTGCGTTGTTGGAGTCCGTATACATTATCTGGAGTACGTATTGAACTGTATCTCCCGTTTGGGACGTCAAAACGACGCCAGCCCCCAGACCAGCCAACATTTTGGAGCCGTCGAAGTGCATGATCCAGTTGGAATATGTGTCGTACTCTTTAGTGAGTTTGGCTTCCGTCCATTCGGCGACGAAGTCGGCCAAAACTTGCGACTTAATAGCTCGCCATGGCTTGTAAGTTATGTCAAACAGGAGGAGCTCAATGGCCCATTTGGCAATTCGGCCCGTCGCGTCGCGGTTGTTTATAATATCGTTAAGTGGTACTTCCGAGGCTACCGTTATCGAACACTCTTGAAAGTAGTGTCGTAGCTTCCGGGAGGCCATAAATACCGCGTACGCTATCTTTTGATAATGCGGGTACCGTGACTTGCATGGAGTAAGGATAGTGGACACATAGTAAACCGGCTTTTGAAGGGGGAGTTTGTGTCCGTCCGTTTCTCGTTCGACGACGAGCACTTGATGAGTTGCCGCAATGTATAATATCATTGGTTCGCCAATGTTTGGCGCGGCTAGGACTGGGTTTGTTGCCAATATGGCTTTTATTTCGTCGAGTCCGGCCATGGTGGCATCCGTCCACTCGAAGTGTTCGGTGCGTCGAAGGAGGCGATAAAGGGGTAATGCCTTTTCTCCCAAGCGGGAGATAAAGCGGCTTAGAGCCGCCACGCATCCGGTCAATTTTTGTATTTGTTTGAGGTCCTTTGGGATGTCCAATTGTGATAGAGCTCGGATCTTGGCTGGATTTGCTTCAATTCCTCTACCGGATACAATGAAGCCCAAGAGCTTTCTGGCTGGTACGCCGAAAATGCATTTTTCCGGGTTGAGCTTGATGTCGTATGCTCGGAGGTTATCGAATGTGAGCCTCAAGTCGTCTACTAGAGATTCGACATGCTTGGTTTTGACGACCATGTCATCTACGTATGCCTCCACTGTTTTGCCGATCTGGTTTGCCAGACATGTCTGACTCATGCGCTGATATGTTGCGCCGGCGTTTTTGAGCCCGAAGGGCATTGTGTTGAAGCAGAATGGGCCGTATGGTGTGATGAATGCCGTTGCGGCTTGGTCTGGCTCTGCCATCTTAATTTGATGGTAGCCGGAGTATGCGTCGAGGAAACATAATGAATCGTGTCCTGCGGTAGCGTCGATAATTTGATCGATGCGGGGGAGGGGGAAGGGATCCTTTGGGCAGGCCTTGTTGAGGTCCTTAAAATCAACGCACAAGCACCAGGATTTGTCCTTCTTCGGTACCATCACCAGGTTTGCTAGCCAGTCCGGATGTTTTATGTCTTTGATGAACCCGACCTCCAATAGCTTGGCTAGTTCCTCTCCCATGGCTTGTCTCTTAGGTTCGGAGAAACGCCGAAGAGCCTGCTTGACTAGCTTGAATCCTTTTAGGATATTTAGGCTGTGCTCGACCAGCCTGCGTGGGATTCCTGGCATTTCTGAAGGGTGCCAGGCAAAAATGTCCCAGTTCTCGCGTAGGAACTCTCGTAGTGCGGCATCTACATCAGGGTTTAATTGTGCCCCGATGGAAGCTGTTTTTGTAGGGTCCGTTGGATGGACTTGGAATTTGACTATTTCGTCCGCCGGTTTAAATTAGGTGGACTTGGATCTTTTATCGAGTATCACGTCGTCCCAGTTCACCGTGGAGCGTAGCGCAGTCAGTTCCTCGGCTGCTAGGGCTTCGGATAGTGCCTCGAGGGCCAGTGCAGCTGTCTTATTTTCGACGCAGAGTGCTATGTCCGGATCACTAGCAAGAGTGATGATTCCGTTGGGCCCGGGCATTTTGAGCTTCTTGTACCCGTAATGGGGTATGGCTTGGAAGATTGTAAACGCCTCCCGCCCTAATAGAGCGTGGTATCCACTACTGAACGGGGCCACTTGGAACGTGACCTCTTTGGACCTGTAATTATCCAGCGTGCCGAACACCACATCTAGTGTGATTTTTCCTGTACAGCACGCTTCCCGACTGGGGATTATTCCTCTAAAGGTTGTGCTGCTTCGCTCAATGCGGTTCCAGTATATTTCCATTTTTCGAAGGGTTTCCTCATAAATGAGGTTCAATCCGCTGCCACCGTCCATGAGTACCTTGGTGAGTCGAAAGCCGTCCACTATTGGACTGAGGACCAATGCGGCTGGTGCTTGGGCTGTTCGGAATTTAGGTTCATCACTGGCATTAAAAGTAATAGCCGTGTCACTCCATGGGTTTATTGTTGCCACGTGGTAGACTTCGGCAAGGCTGCGGAGTGTTCGTTTTCGCATATTATTTGATGCGAAAGTCTCGAAGACTATTAATACCGTACAAGTATCCCTGGGCTGGTGCTCTGTGGCTTCTGGGGTTAGAAGATCTTCGCCACTTTTGGCCACCTGCCGGAGTATCCAACATGCTCTAAGGCTATGAGTTGGTGTGGCGCCCTCTGCATTGTGAATTTTACAGGGTCCATTGAGCCATCCCTCCAGTACGGTTCCATGCCCTGTAGAGGGTTTTTGCTTTTTGGTGTTTAGCCCGGGTGTCTGGCGATAATGCACCCTTTTTTTCGGACTGGGTTTGTATTTAGGGCCGGATTGTCCCAAAATTTTACTTCGGTTTTCCAGGCGCTTTCCATCGCACAGTACTTTCGTACTATGGATGCCAAGTCGGCAAAGTGTGTAATTTCACGGCGACTTATGGCGTTGAGGATTCCCTTGTCCATGCAATTATTGCAGAAGAATGAAATTGTGTCTTCCTCGCGGCAGTCCTTTATCCTGTTCATGACCAGGAGGAATCTAGCCCAGTAATGGTGTACTGTTTCTTCGGGCTCTTGCCTAATTTGGGATAGATTGCTTATGTTTGGGTGGGTGGGTGGAATTGAATACGAAACCTCACCCAATCTGAGACTCGGGGGACAAGGAGTTTCCGAACTCGGAAGTTTGGGTTCTTGGATGTTTTCCACTGAATCTAGCCCGCTGCCTGACTCTAGGTTCAGGTCTTGAGTGAGGTCCTCCCCTCCGCGGGTATCCGGCTTGGAGGGATCGGGAATCCAGACATAGCTAGTCCTTAAGATAGATGAAGGGTCACCGCATTGTTCCTCCACCGCATTGTTCCTCCACCACTGCAACGTGATGGGTGACCTGGGGAGAGCTGATCCCTCTCAGATCGGGTTTAGGCCCAATCTGATCGTAGTCTGCAGCGACTCCCAGGGCGGCGATGCGATCCAAGAGTTCGTTTAGGGAAGAGAGCTCCATTGGTTCTAACTACTCGGGGAGTTCCGAGTTGACGTGAAGATTGCTTTTGATGACCCGAGAAGTCATCGTCGGCGCAGCGGCCGAACAGGCGGTCATAAGAAAACCACCTAGCCGGAGAGTTTGGCCGACAGCCAAAGCTCCCTTAGCAACAGTGCCGTCTTTAAAGACGGGATGAGGCATCCTTCCTGATGACGACGGCACAACGGAACTCTCAATGAAAGCACCAATGTCGGTGTCAAAACCGGCAGATCTCGGGTAAGGGGTCCCGAACTATGCGTCTAGGCGGATGGTAACAGGAGACAAGGGACACAATGTTTTTACCCAGGTTCGGGCCCTCTCGATGGAGGTAAAACCCTACTCCTGCTTGATGAATATTGATGATATGGGTAGTACAAGAGTAGATCTACCATGAGATCAAAGAGGCTAAACCCTAGAAGCTAGCCTATAGTATGATTATTGTTCGTCCTATGGACTAAAACCCTCCGGTTTATACAGACACCGGAGAGGGCTAGGGTTACACAGAGTCGGTTACAATGGGAGGAGATCTACATATCCGTATTGCCAAGCTTGCCTTCCACGCCAAGGAAAGTCCCATCCGGACACGGGACAAAGTCTTCAATCTTGTATCTTCATAGTCCGAGAGTCCGGCCAAAGGTTATAGTCCGGCTATCCAGACACCCCCTAATCCAGGACTCCCTCAGCGGCCACATCACCGGCGGTCTGGGAGGCAACGGGGGGGAGCGGCAAGCTGCGGGTGCTAGCTTGGTCGTGGCCGGAGGCGGAGCAGAGCGGGGGGGGGAAGCAAGGGCCCGACGGCTATGGTCGTTAGTGGCAGCGGTGAGGGAGGAGAAGCTGGGGCGCGAGGGGGGTGCGAGAGAGGCCAAGACGGGCGCGACGGGCGCAGGGCGTGGCCAGGGCGCAATGGGCGGCCGGCTACAGTGGGGCCGACGAGCGGGCAAGGGCGGCGGCGGCAGGCAAGGGCGGGCGAGAGCGGGTGCGGGCGCGCACGCGCGAGCACGCAAGCAAGCATAGGGGCGCGCAGGGGGTGCAGGGGAGCAGGTGGCCAAGAGCAGCCGGCATGGCTTCGGCCCTGGCGGGTGCTAGCTCGCGCGGGGGGGGGGGGGGGGGGGGGGGGGGGGGGGGGGGGGGGGGGGAGGCGCTACAGCGTGGATTTGAGGAGGAGAAGGGTGAACGGAGCGAGGAGCTCACTACGGGTCGGTAGAGGAAGGCAGCATGCTCTGGGAAGGGTCGACGGCGGAGTGTGTCAAAGCCGAGGAAGAAGAAGACGAGGCGGGCGCTCCGGTGGCTCTGAGCTTGAAGTCGAGGGCGCAGACGATGTAGCAGAGCTCGGCGTCGCTCTGGGGCACGACGATGGAGCACGGGGCGGTCGGTGGTCACGGTGGCACATGGTTGACGGCGACGGGTTGTCTCGATCCAGAACGTGGGGGAGTGGGGGAACGAGAGGGGGGAGTGGGTTAGGTCACAGGGGAGAAGGGGGGTTAGTAGTGGGGTGGCTTCGTCTGGGTGGGCCGGCCAGTTGGGCCAAGGCCCGGCCAGGCTGCAGTCCCTTTTTTGGTTTGTATTTCTTTTATCTATTTTCTTTTTATTGTTTTATTTTATTTTTCTATTTACTAATGTTAATAAAATATATAATTTGTTCCTGAAATAGTGTTACTACTTATGATAATGCCACAATAACTTGGGCTCCCAAATAAATTAGTTTATTATTTTATATATTACAAAAAGCATTTAATTATTTGTTATAGCTACCAATTTAATTAGTTTAGTGAATTTAAGCATTTTATAAAAAACTTGTTTTCTCCACCAATATATCTTGAGAATTATTTGTCAGAATAAGAACATTTTAGTTTTGGCTTTTAAAAACTTTAGTTGTTTGACTTGTTTTCAAATTTAGATTTTTGCACCGGTTTTTGAACCAACGAGAGATTAGCAACAGTAACGGAGGTGACGTGGCATCATTAGGACAGGTTTACCGTAGCTTAATTATCCGGGCGTCATAACAATACCTTCCTATATGCGGTATCTACCTGCCGTTCCAAGTAAATTTGGATGTGCCAAACTCTAAACCTTCAAATAAATATCCTGTTTTGTATGCTCGAATAGCTCATGTATCAACTAGGGCTGTCCGTATCTTCCATGTTAGGCGGGTTATTCTCAAGAGGAGTGGACTCCGCTCCTCACTCACGAGAAAATGGCTGGTCACCGGGATGCCCAGTCCCATGCTTTATGCAAATCAAATCAAAATAATTGCAAACAAAACTCCCCCTGGGACTCTTGTTAGTTGGAGGCACTCATTGTTTTGAGCAAGCCATGGACTGATGCTTGTTGGTGGAGGGGGAGTATAAACTTTACCATTCTATTTGGGAACCGCCTATAATGTGTGTAGCATGGAAGATATCGCCATCTCTTGGTTGTTATGTTGACAATGAAAGTATACCGCTCGAAATATTATTCTTCTCTATTCTAAAACCGAGCTCTGGCACCTCTAGAAATCCCTGCTTCCCTCTTTGAAGGGCCTATCTATTTACTTTTAAGTTGAGTCATCATCCTCTTATTAAAAAGCACCGGTTGGAGAGCACCACTGTCATTTGCATTCATTACTGTTAGTTTACATCGAGTATGACTTGACTGGATCTCTTTTACCATGAATTACAATGTCTAGTCAGTCCTTGATCTTTAAATGTGCTCTGCATTTATGTTTTGAAGTCTCAGAAAGGGCTAGCGAGATACCATCTTGTTATGTCATACTATGATTTTTTTGAGAAAGTGTTGTCATCCGAGATTTATTATTATTGCTCGCTAGTTGATTATGCCATTGATATGAGTAAACATGAGACCTATGCGTTATTGTGAATATGATTAGTTCATAATATTTGCTGAAAACTTGAATGCTGGCTTTACATATGTACAACAACAAGAGCAAACAGAGTTTGTAAAAGTTTTTCTTTATCACTTTCAGTTTATCAACTGAATTGTTTGAGGACAAGCAAAGGTTTAAGCTTGGGGAGTTGATACGTCTCCGTCGTATCTACTTTTCCAAACACTTTTGCCCTTGTTTTGGACTCTAACTTGCATTATTTGAATGGAACTAACCCGGACTGACTCTGTTTTCAGCAGAATTACCATGGTGTTATTTATGTGCAGAAACAAAAGTTCTCGAATGACCTGAAACTTCACGGAACGTCTATTTGGAAATAATAAAAAATCCTTGCAAAAGATGAAGACCAAGGGGCCCACACCCTAGCCACGAGGGTGGGGGCGCGCCCCTACCTCGTGGGCCTCCTAGAGCTCCTCTGACCTCAACTCCAACTCTATATATTTGCTTTCGGGGAGAAAAAAATCAGAGAGGAGGATTCATCGCGTTTTACGATACGGAGCAGCCGCCAAGCCCTAAAACCTCTCGGGAGGGCTGATCTAGAATCCGTTCGGGGCTCCGGAGAGGGGAATCCGCCCCCATCATTATCATCAAGCATCCTCCATCACCAATTTCATGATGTTCACCGCCGTGCGTGAGTAATTCCATTGTAGGCTTGCTGGACGGTGATGGGTTGGATGAGATCTATCATGTAATCGAGTTAGTTTTGTTAGGGTTTGATACCTAGTATCCACTATGTTCTGAGATTGATGTTGCTATGACTTTGCTATGCTTAATGCTTGTCACTAGGGCCTGAGTGCCATGATTTCAGATCTGAACCTATTATGTTTTCATCAATATATGTGAGTTCTTGATCCTATCTTGCAAGTCTATAGTCACGTACTATGTGTTATGATCCGGCAACCCCGAAGTGACAATAATTGGGACCACTCCCGGTGATGACCGTAGTTTGAGGAGTTCATGTGTTCACTATGTGCTAATGGTTTGTTTCGGTACTCTATTAAAAGGATGCCTTAATATCCCTTAGTTTCCTTTAGGACCCCGCTGCCACGGGAGGGTAGGACAAAAGATGTCATGCAAGTTCTTTTCCATAAGCACATATGACTATATTCGGAATACATGCCTACATTACATTGATGAATTGGAGCTAGTTCTGTGTCACCCTAGGTTATGACTATTACATGATGAACCGCATGCGGCATAATTCTCTATCACCGATCCATTGCCTACGAGTTTTCCATATATTGTTCTCCGCTTATTTACTTTTCCGTTGCTATTGCTATCATCACTACAAAATACCAAAAAAATTAGTTCTGTTATCATTACCTTTTGCTACCGTTACCACTACTATCATATTACTTTTCTACTAAACACTTCCCTGTAGATATTAAGTTTCTAGGTGTGGTTGAATTGACAACTCAGCTGCTAATACTTGAGAATATTCTTTGGCTCCCCTTGTGTCCAATCAATAAATTTGGGTTGAATACTCTACCCTCGAAAACTGTTGCGATCCCCTATACTTGTGGGTTATCAGGGCCTTGATAAAAACACCTTCTCCTTCTGTTCTTCCGCTCGGTCTGGGCAGACCATGTCGAGTGGAACTTGAACCAGTGGGGGCACGTAGAGTGCACCCACCGGGTGTAGTCCTCGAGACCACGATCGACTACGGGCAGTCAGTTGGGGTCTGAGAATGCTTCTCTCTCTCTCTCTCTCTCTCTCTCTCTCTCTTCCACTCAGTCTGGTCGGGCCATGTCGAGTGGAATCTGAACTAGTGGGGGCACGCTAAGTGCACCCACTAGGTGTAGTCCTCGAGACTACTGTTGAATGTTTGATTCTAAAGTAGTCTTAGAGTTCTTTTCACTCGGAAGCGAATGATCTTTGATCCTGTCCGTTGATGTATCTTTTTGCTGACTGCAGAAATCTTGTGATCTTATCTCCAAGTTCACCGATTTTGAGGAAAAGTAGAGACAGCTCAACCTTGACTTGGAGCTGGCCAATCAGAATTTGAAAAAGGCTAAAGATGAAGTAGCTGATACGGAAGGTAACGACCTGTCGACTGTCTATCTTGACCATCTCTCAAGTTATCTTTTTGTTTTTCTCTCTGACCGAGTGCACATTCTTCAGAGAAAATGAAGCAAGCCCTGGTACAGAAGGATCTTGACCTTGCAGCTGCACAGAAGGAGGCTCAGGAGAACACTGCACTCGCCGACAAGAAGCTGGCTTCAGTCGGGGCACTGGAGGAAGACAACGCCAAGCTAAAGGCATCCCTCACCAAGGCCAACAAAGAAGTGACCCATCTGAAGAAAGACAAAGTTGCTTTGAACGAGATGATTGAAGGCATTTCTCATAAGAGAAATGACCTGGAAGCTTATCTGGGGGCACTCGCCAAGAAGTTGTTCCTTATACTCAAAGGTATTTTTCCTTCTCCGATTGTTTAGCCATCGTCGACTCATCATAAAACCGTCGACTCACTATCACATCGGTATCTCTTTGTGTTTGTAGAATTCTGTCAAAACTTCGAGGAAGAAACTGGGCGGATCGAGACATGCCTAGACCCCATCCTTTCCCCTGTCGGTGATGAAGCTGCCATGAACGTGCTCCGACTGGAATCCCGCGTCGCTAGTGTTACGAACTACCTTGCACATCTGAAGGTTGCGGCCACGGGAAACGCTCCAGAATGACCTCGAGTCCTTGATGACTCGAGTCAGTGAGGTCCCTGGCCGAGTGCAGGAGTGGAAGAAGTCATCTGCTCGCTGTGGTGCTAACATAGCTCTGTCGCTAGTTCGAGTCCACTGCAAGGAGGCCAAAGAGGAAAAGCTAGCGGCAATCAAGGTTGCAAATACCAGGAGACACAACTTCCAGTCCTTCATGGAGACCTTCATTGCCGCCGCCACTCGAATTGCAGACGGGATCGACCTGGACGAGTTCGTCGACCCTGCCAGTCCTTCACCCGCGGCGTGAACAAACTTTTATAATTCGATTAAATTTGCCTCAGTATGCCGAGTGGTCTTGTAACCATTTGAAACTCTTGCGGGCCTGATGCCCGAGTCCTTTGAACTGTGGTCTGCAACCTCTTTAGGTTTTATCTGAACTTGGTTCCTTTTGAATCTCTTGGCTTTGATTCTTCTATCTATGTTGCTACTGACTTTGTGGCGTAGCTCAGTCGAGTGGATCACAGACAAGGGCATCTGATGCCGTCCATGACCTACTCGTTGCCTTTTTGCAGGTAAGGATGGAGCGAATGTTGTATTTGTGTTGAAGCTCCGAGGACGAGTCGTGGTCGACCTGCACCTCATCATCCTTGCAGCTAAGGATGGAGCGGACGTTGTATTTGTGTCGAAGCTCCGAGGATAAGGTTGTGGTCGACCTGCACCTCATCGTCCTTGTGGATATGGATGGAGCGGACGTTGTATTTGTGTCGAAGCTCCGAGGATAAGGTTGTGGTCGACTTCCACCTTATCATCCTTGCAGATAAGGATAGAGTGTGTTTTAAAACTTCGGCGAGTACGAGACTGCATCTAAGCCCTCGAGTGGGAGGGTTGCTCACCACTCGGTAGGATTTTGAAACTTAGGCGAATACTGGACTGCAGCTAAGCCCCCGAGTGGGAGGGTTGCTCACCACTCGGTAGGATTTTTAAACTTAGGCGAGTACTGGACTGCAGCTAAGCCCCCGAGCGTGAGGGTTGCTCACCACTCGGTAGGATTTCTTAAACTTTGGCGAGTACTGGACTGCAACTAAGCCCCCGAGTGGGAGGGTTGCTCACCACTCGGTAGGATTTTTTTTAACTTAGGCGAGTACTGGACTGCAGCTAAGCCCCCGAGTGGGAGGGTTTCTCACCACACGATAGGATTTTTTTAAAACTTAGGCGAGTACTGGACTGTAGCTAAGCCCTCGAGTGGGAGGGTTGCTCACCACTCAGTAGGATTTTTTTTAAAACTTAGGCGAATCAGGTTCGCAGCTAAACCCCCGAGTGGGAGGCATGCTCTCCACTCGGTGGGATTTTGTTTTTGGGAACTTAGGCGAATCGGATTCGTGACTAAGCCACCCACTAGGGGATTTTGGACACATGTATAAGTAATAACAATCATTTAGGAGATTGCAAAACCATGTCTTTGATAAACAAATTGCAAGGTATTTCTTATTACATCTCGACAGTCTGAATGCTTAAGTGTTAAAGTGGCGGAGAAGCTCCGCATTCCAGGTGCGTGGCTCGTCTTTCTTGTGTTCCACATCATACAGGTGATATGCACCGTTGTGGAGCACTTTGGTGATGATGAAGGGGCCTTCCCATGCAGGAGCAAGCTTGTGTGGATGTTGCCGGTCCACTCGGAGAACCAGGTCTCCTTCCTGAAATGCTCGACCCTTGACGTTTCTGGCATGAAAACGCCGTAGATCTTGTTGATAGATGGTCGACCGGATCAGCGCCATCTCTCTGTCCTCTTCCAGAAGGTCAACAACATCTTGACGGGCTTGTTCTGCTTCGGCTTATGAGAATAGTTCCACTCGCGGGGCACTATGAAGCAAATCAGTCGGTAGCACGGCCTCGACTCCATAAACCAGGAAGAAGGGAGTCCGGCCAGTCGACCGATTTGGCGTTGTCCTCAGATCCCATAGTACCGATGGTAACACATCTACCTAGGCACCGGCCGCATGCTTAAGGTCTCGCATTAACTTGGGCTTCAATCCTTGGAGGATCAAACCATTTGCTCTTTCTGCTTGTCCGTTCGACTGCGGGTGAGCGACTGAAGCATAATCGACCCGAGTGCCTTGGGAAGCACAAAAAGCTCTAAACTCATATGAATCAAAGTTTGAACCATTGTTTGTGATGATGCTATGCGGGACTCCAAACCTGAATGTTAACCCCCTGACGAAGCTAACGGCAGTGCTCGAATTGAGGCTTTTGATGGGCTTGGCTTCAATCCATTTAGTGAACTTGTCGACTACAACAAGTAGGTGAGTGAAACCACTTCTTCCAGTCCTCAAGGGTCCAACCATATCCACCCCCCAAACGGCAAATGGCCAGACGAGTGGAATGGTATACAAGGATGAAGCGGGCTTGTGAGACATGTTGGAGTAGAACTGGCAACCGTCACACTTGTCGACTATTTCCTTTGCCATTTCATTTGCTCGTGGCCAATAAAAACCTGCTCGGTATGCTTTGGCCACTATTGTTCGTGAGGATGCATGGTGACCACAGGTCCCCAAGTGGATATCATTGAGAATCATTTGACCTTCTTCTGGGGTAATGCATCACTGAGCAACTCCAGTCACACTTTCTCTGTACAGTTGACCGCTTATCACGGTGAAGGCTTTGGATCGACGGACGATCTGTCGCGCTTCATCTTCGTATTCTGGCAGCTCTTTCCTGAGAATATATGTGATGTACGGTACAGTCCAATTAGGAATGACGGCCGAACCTTCCATGACTAGTGAGGGAGTCCTGGATTAGGGGGTCTCCGGACAGCCGGACTATATCCTTTGGCTGGACTGTTGGACTACGAAGATACAAGATTGAAGACTTTGTCCCGTGTCCGGATGGGACTCTCCTTGGCGTGGAAGGCAAGCTTCGCAATACGGATATGTAGATCTCCTCCCTTGTAACCGACTTTGTGTAACCCTAGCCCCCTCCGGTGTCTATATAAACCGGAGGGTTTAGTCCGTAGGACAACAACAATCATACCATAGGCGAGCCTCTAGGGTTTAGCCTCTGCGATCTCGTGGTAGATCAACTCTTGTAATACTCATATCATCCATATCAATCGAGCAAGACGTAGGGTATTACCTCCATCAAGAGGGCCCAAACCTGGGTAAACATCATTTCCCCTGCCTCCTGTTACCATCCTACTTAGACGCATAGTTCGGGACCCCCTACCCGAGATCCGCCGGTTTTGACACCGACATTGGTGCTTTCATTGAGAGTTCCAGTGTGCTGTCACCGTAAGACTTGATGGCTCCTTCGATCATCGGTAACGATGTGGTCCAGGGTGAGGTTTTCCTCCCCGGACAGAAATTCATATTCGGCAGCTTCGCACTGCGGGCCTAACTCGCTTGGCCATCTGGAGCAGATCGAGAGCTACGCCCCTGGCCATCAGGTCAGGTTTGGAAACTTAAACTACACTGCCGACATCCGCGAATTCTTGATCTTCGACGGATTCGAGCCCATGTCAGGTGCGCCGCACCATCAAGACGAGCATGACGTAACTCTGCCGTCGGACAGTGTTCGGGAGATCGCATCTGCAACTACTCCGGCCTTCAATCCGGAGCAAATTGCGCCATCGGAGGACGAAGGTATAGACCCCGCCATGGAGGCTGCACTCTCAGTGGCGATAGAGCTGGATACTGACTTCACCCCTTACGAGAGCCGTGTTGCCGAACCACTGGATTCGTCTCCGGCCATGGACTCCGAGCCGCCTGCATCCGTGCCTATCGAATCCGACAGGGCGCCGATCATGGAGTTCACCTCCGCGGATATCTTTTAGCACTCGCCTTTCGGTGATGTGCTAAATTCGTTAAAGTCTCTCTCCTTGTCAGGGGAACCTTGGCCGAACTATGCCCGGCTAGAATGGGATGCGGACGACGAAGAAATTTGCTGCCCACCTACCACCCACTTAGTAGCCCCTGGTGCCATGAATCCAGGACCCCCTAATGCGGAAAAATCCTTTCAAAGGCAGTAGAGATGGACCGTCTAGCATAAACAAGATTCTCGACAAACTATGTCAGATTCATGGCACCCCCGATAAAGATGCAAATCACACCCACAGAGAATGTTGGGTCTTCAAGCAGGCCAGTAAGCTAAATGCCGAACACAAGGGGTGGGAGACACCAAGCGAAGACGAGGACGAACCTCACCAGCAAAGCACTGGAGGACAGAAAAAATTCCCACCAGAGGTTAAAACAGTAAACATGATCCATGTGACGAAGAGGAGAAGCAAACATGCACTCTGAGACATACGCGCCATAGAGCCCATCACCTCTAAGTTCAACCCCTGGTTGGCCTGCCCGATCACTTTTGATCGCGGGGATCACGCGACAATCATCCGGCATGAAGGATTGGCTGCCTTGGTGTTAGACCCAATAATAAACGTATACCACCTCACACGAGTCCTTATGGACGGCAGCAGTGGTCTAAATCTGATATATCAGGACACAGTCCGCAAAATGGGGATAGACCTGACAAAAATAAGCCACAGTAATACTACCTTCAAGGGAGTAATACCAGGCCCAGAGGCCCGCTGTACGGCCTCTCTATTACTACATGTTGTATTCGGTTCTCCCGACAACTTCCGAAGCGAAAAGTTAACTTTCTACATCGCTCCATTCCGAAGTGGCTATCAAGCACTACTCAGAAGAGCGGCTTTCGCTTGTTTTAATGCAGTGCCGCATTACGCTTCTCTCAAGCTTAAAATTCCCGGTCCACGTGGCACCATCACAGTTAGTGGAAATATTGAGCGTTCTCTACACGCGGAAGAATGTGCGGCGGCCTTAACAGCCGAGCACTAGACGGCCTCACCAACCAGAGTAAATAACAGGTCGTCAAGACCACAGACACGGTTAGACAAGTCCGGCGCATCACTACATATACATGAGATTGGTTTGATGGTTAAACCCTCATAGACGGTACCAGGGGCTTCCCGCGTGTAATCAGGGCTAGTTCGGCTCAACTTGACTTATCTTGAATTTCAATGGTTTATTGATAATAACCAATTTTCTGGCACGACAACTTTCACCTAAGTTCTTCTCTTTTACAGATGACAATCGTGCTACACCCGTCCAGGACATAGCACAACGGAGACACAGGCGTAGACGTGCAGCAGGGACCCTCTCAAAGGTTTCTTTTCATTAAGACCCTGCGTAAACCTTTTTTACTGTCTCTTGTTGTTCACATCCTCCAGATACTCAATACAACTGAGAAGGATGCTGACGTTATTGGCATGTGGCCACGTCAGGATATTGCACGTACCTGGACACTCGGGGTTTATTATTAAGGGCATTGTTCAGCCCGTCATATGTTATGAAGACCGAATACCTTAGGGAGTGTTCGGCGTTGCGAGTTTGGCCTTATACGCACCAGCTCCGAATCATGTCTTTGGTCAAATGTTGGGTTTGCCCGGCTCCCATGTTTTGGTACCTTACGTTCCACTATATCGGCTAAGGTAGCACTGGGAGAACTACTACGATTATGCCCTGGTTCATCCTGATGAGCACCTCAGTAGAGAAAGCCGAAAACAGATTGTCATGATAAAGCGCGAGACTGGTCAACCACTCGATGACGTAGCGGAATCTTCAGGATTCCTCCGCATTAACGGAGGGCCGTTCCCCGGTCATGTATGTACGCGCCCTGTATTCGGACAAATGCGGAGGTACCAGGGGCTATCTAGTAGTCCTGCCGTCAAACTCCTATGGCTAAGTGAAAGTGTTAAAGCAGTATAGTCTGATTGCCTCGTTCGCTACGCTACCACCTCCTTATGGACCAAGACGTTGGATCAAGTGCGAATACACTTTTTTTGGAAAAACCCCCACATTATATGCGTGGGGGCTAAAGCCGACGACTGCAAACTTTCAGGTTATATTAATATATACATAAACGGCCGCACATGAGGCATCATAATACTTTCAGGCAAAAGTATAAACATGGCCTTTATAATTCAATAAAACATTGTTTTTACAATGGGAATACATGTCACTAGAACATAATATTCTTCGAGCACTGAGCCACTATTGAATGAGCGCCTTCAAGGACTTCTTCAAAGTAGTGCTCGGCAGCTACTCGGCCCACGGCCGAACCCTGTGTTGCAATAGTGGTGGCCTCCATCTCTGCCCAGTATGTCTTGACACGGGCAAGTGCCATCCGCGCACCCTCTATGCACGCCGACCTCTTCATAGGGTCGATGTGCAGCACAACACCAAGGAATTGTTGCACTAAACTAAAGTAACTATTCAGCCTTGGACCTTCAGGCCACAGATTATCCACAACAGACCTCATGGCAAGTCCGGACAACCAATGGAGCTCGGCCCACTTGGCCATTCGCTCATTCAACAGCAGCGGACACACTGGAGCATGGAACTGTGACCAGAACAGCTTTTCCACTTCACGATCTTTTTGATCCTTGAAGTACTCGGCCGCATCAGCAGCACTTGCTGCCAAATCCACGTATGCATCTGCAGAACTCCATAGTTGATCAAGAGGGGCATACTTCGGATCTCCAAACTTAGTCCGCAACAAAAAGGGCTTCCCAGCCATGATATCTCCAGCTTGACGCAGCTCCTCCTTCGTCGCTCTGATTTTGGAGCAGGCTTCCTAGGCTGCTACCATGGCCTTCTCTAGGTCTGTCGCCTTCGCTCGACTCTCTTTTTCAAGAAGCTGGTAATGGTCAGCGGCATCTTTCAACTCAACGACCATCTTGGCTATTCTTTCCTTGCTTTGGCAATGCATGGCCTGTTCGGCCCTCAGCTCTTCGATCGCCTTTAGAGCGGCCGCATCGCTATTTCTGGCTTGTTCCTTGGCTCGGGCAAGTTCCGCCCGAAGGGTTTCCACGGTGGCAGCTCCATCTACAGTCACAACATATTAAAGGTACTGGCATCATGCGCCTCTTACTATGTGTTGATCACCAAAGAAATCACATACCCTGTGCCTCGTCAAGCCGCTTGTTGACAAGCGCGATATCGGCATCTGCCGCATCAAGTTGCCGCTTTAGCTCGGCAAACTCATCAGTACGGCTAGCCACCGGACCTTCAGCCACCTGCACATGAAGGCGGTCTGATTATTACCTGGGACTATGATCCTCTGTTTGCCGCCATTCTCGACGGCAACCAGAGTCTCAGGGGCTACTATCTGCATAGGGCACACCTAACGTGTGCGGTACTGTCAAAAACATACACTACTTCACGTACCTCAAAGCCTTTCAGCAGACTCATAAAAGCTTCAAGCAACCCGCTTCCGGCGGATGAAATCCTTTCAATCACCATACCCATTAGCATACGATGCGCTTCTGAGATGGCCGCTTGCTCCAGAAGATCGTTCAGTGTGTCCGACCACACACTGTACGGTTCCGGACTCTTCCTGTTACTCCCTTTAGGAGCCGAATACTGGGGACTTCGGGTGGCAAAAGGATTACCCTCTGGCCTTGGCAGATCAGGAGAAACCCTCCGCGACGACACTTCAGGGTCGCCCGCCTCATGAGGCGGGGTGGGCAGGGGGAGGTGTTTCGCTCTCCATCATCTCCGGAAGAAGATCCCTCGAAGACGAACTCTGTCGAGAAGGGCTACGATCCGAAGTACAAGATATATGCTACGGTTGTTATCTTCATAAGTAATGTAAGATATTTTTACTATTAAGTACTTTTTGTTTACTTACAGATCGGTAGAGGGCTGATCCCCTTGCGGACACTGTGGGGCAAGAGTACCCTCCGAGGCAGGACCCTCTGGCAGAGATTTCTTCCCCCGTTTGAAAACCTTTGTTTCCGGGTCTTCCGAGGTGGTCCTCTTCCTTCCTTGGGGAGAGGGAATTTCAGATTCTTCTCCCTGGCTATCCTCCTTCGCGGAGGCGCTGACTCCCCCGGTTTGGACGAATAGTGAGTGAGGCCCGCTTTCAGCCTCTTTATTCCCCCCTTTATCTTCCTCTGAGGGCGCCTGGTAAGGTGCCGGCTCGAGCATTGTGTCTAGTACTGGATTGGCCGAGCCTTCGGGAAGGGGGGGCGAACACCTGATCATCTTCGCCTTTGTTATCCAGTCCTGGTCAAAGAGCAACTTTTCATAATGATGTTATGATAAATAGAAAGACAGCGTGTTCGGCCATGGGATTACTTACTTGGGTATCGGGGCGATTACAGCTCAGACCCGCATCCTCGGTGGTGTCCGGACACTCTATTTGGGGTCCAAAGAACAATTTGTACATCTCTTCGAGCGTCATGCCGAGGAAGTGCTGAATAGTTCGAGGTCCTTCCGGGTTGAATTCCCACATATGGAGGGGTCGACGTTTGCAAGGCTGGACTCGACGAACTCGCATGACTTGCATTACCATGACCAGGCTGACATGTCTCTCAAGGAGATCTCAAATGCGACTTTGCAATATCGGCATATCATTTACTGTTCCCTGGTTCAGCCCCTTGTTGATCCATGACATCAGTTGTGGTGGAGGGCCCGAGCGAAAGGCAGGGGCGGCTACCGACTTGGCACTTCGGGGACACTACAAAGAAATACACTTCCGTGATGATACGTGTTTGTCACAGTAGGTCGCATTTTCTGTCATGCATGTACATCCATGACAAATTTATGACAGAATCAAGATAGTCATACATGTGCTGTCGTAGAAGTGTTCCATGACATTGCCAAAATTCTCATCACGGAAGTGTCCACTTCCATGACGATAAATCGCGCGTCACAGAAGTGCTTTCGTCAAGGGTGACCGACACGTGGCATCCACCGTAACGGAACGCCGTTAAGCTATCGGGTCGGATTTTGGATCCGATAACCCGTTAACAGCCACGACCAATGCCGATTTTCCACGTGCAAAATTCTCAATGGCTGACGGATCCACGCGTCAGCTCCGCGTTGGCACAGGTGTCACTCATCCAACGGTCAAGATGGGCCTATGATATGTTGACACGTGGACCGGCCCAAAAGTGGCCCACAAAGATTACATGGGCCGGCCCAATCGAAGGCCCATAAGATTTAGCGGACCATAATGGGCCGGCCTCGGTAAAGGCCCACAAAATTTAGCGGACCATAATGGCCGGCCTAGGTAAAGGCCCACACGATTTTGTAGACCATAATGGGCCGGCCCAGCTAAAGGCCCACAAGATTCTGCCGACCATAATGGGCCGGCCCAACTAAAGGCCCAACATTCCCTGTCAAATCGGCCCGTCAACGTCCTGTCCTAAACTTGTCATCAACGCGGCCCATGGTCACTTCTGGCCCGTTAACAGTCCGCTAAGTAATTGGGCCGAATTACGGCCCGGTGTATTTCCGGCCTGTTAAAGGTCCGGCTTCATTTGGGCCCATTTATAGGCCATCAAAACTTTCGGCCCATAAACGACCGTGAAGGATTTGGGTCATATTCGGCCATGTCTGACATTCGGCCTGTTAGAGGCCCACTATAGCTTTGGGCCACTTTCGGCCTGTTGTCATTTTCGGACTGTTAACACCGGACGTAAACCATGGGCCATATGTGGCCCAATGTCATATCGGGCCCATTAACGGCCCATATAAAAATGACGATAATCTAGCCCAACCGAAGTTCCGGCCTGTTAAAGGCCCGTGTATTAGGTCGGCGCATTTACGGCCCGTCCGAATTTCGTCCTGTTAAAGTCCAGTGGGTTATTTGGCACAATCAGGGCCCAATCTCACTTTCGGTCTATTAAAGGCCCATGTATTTTATGGGCTCGAGATATTTACACCTGTAAATGGCCTAATTTTACTGAGGGCCCAAATTATGTTTAGTCCTGTTAAAGGCCCACTATGGGCACAGGCCTATCAGAAAAATATGAAAGCTTATGCTGATTTAGACCCAGATATTTTTAGTGGGCTACATGCCAATTTCGGCCCGTAATCGTGTTTAGCCCAATTGGAATGGGCCCGAAGAATGTTGGCATGTTGGGCTCCTACGAAGGTTTCGGCCGAATACATTACTAAGATAAACCTACACTATACAAAAATTGCGTTGTAATTACTGCAGCCTGAGGCAGCATCATAAATGTTGTATCACAACAAAATAAATTCCAACCATACAACAAAAGGCCTGTTGGCATAAAGTTTACAGTCCTTAGAGATAAAAGCACCATCAGATATATAGAACAACATATCATTTGACCTGAGTGCTAATGTTTCAGGCTGTAGAATCTGATGGAGCAGCACGATCTCCACCTTTTTCCTCCATTTCTCTTGAACAACGAAGCGAATGTCTGATAGTCTGGTTTCAAAACCATTTATATCTTGACGACATTTCTGAACCACTATTCTTGTTTCTGAAACAATGTCCATTGGGGATTGGACTTGTGTCTGGAGCACAGATATATCACTCTGTCTAGCAGGAAGATTTTGTTCAGTAGGCGATTTGGACGAGGTTACCTTGACAACCAACCCAGAATTACGCAGGAAGGTGCCTTTTGCACTATTAGTGGAGAGATACTGACGCACTACAGCAAGAGGTGACATTGTGCCTGAAGTAGCCTCGTCACCTTCAGGTGGTTGTGGCTGTTCAATCATTTGTTCCATAGCTTCCTGAAAGTTTGAACTTGTAGATTAGTGTACCAGATAAGTTACTATTGAGACAAAAACAAACAAAGTAGGTTAAACGTTTATACATAGCTTATTTTGGTGAACTACTGTAATACATTAGCATGTATTGTAGTGCCAACTACATAATAAAATCACTTTCGGAACATATGTCCATGTAGCATGCCTACTGTATTGTCTATTTCCTCACATTCATTGACATCTAAGGATAAAGAGACATGGTTTAAAGTAGGATGAACATAGTATGACATCATTCATATCATGGGCAAACAGATATAAAACAAACAGGCTATTTTATCATTGTGTGGGCACGTGAACATAACAACTAGATTACAGATCAAGACCGAAAGAATATCCTTCATCTCTTTTAAACCATGTAAGGTGAAATGATACGTTAAGACAACTGTGAATAAAAGTGAACAGAGTAACTGACATTGGCTGCAAACCAAGTAGTTAAATGAACGCATCACATTACCAATCAGTTCAAGGCAGGAGGAGTAAGGACTTACAGCAGCGGCTTGAACTGGTGTGTTCATGCCCTTCATCTTGCTGGTGTGGCAATCCTTGAAGATTTGCACTGCATTCGGTTCAGGTTCTTTTTGGTCCGCACGGGATTTCCTCTGTATTTGGAACAAGTCAATAAAGATAGGATAATATGGCACAAAAAAATAAGGAAGTAGCAGCTATTTACAAGAGCCTCGCAGTGTGCAATATAGCTACGAGATCCTGTGGTCCGTTGGAATTTCACTTTAGAACGGTTGGTTTTGTTCTTCAAACAGTTAGCCTAGAAGAAGATACACTTGTAAGGCACATACATAAATACAAGTTCAATATGTGGTCTGATCAAATACATATAGCCTACCTGATACTTTGGATCAGACCAGTGTTTAACGAGGGCTGTCCAGTCTTCATCTGTAATATATTCCAATGGAGATGTTTGGGCGATTTCATTGTTAGCCTTGCCTTCAAAGTGAGATTTTCTAAGGTGGTACCGATACTGTCGCAGACCAGACTGAAAAACATGAGTGCATGCTTGTTTAGTTGCATCATCTTTTGAATCCAACTTGAACCTCATCTGTTGAAAAAAGAATGTGAGTCTTACTAGGAGGAAGCTAGAAAGTATGGGACAGAGCAAGAAAATATTACTAATTGCGATGAATAACATTACTTACGGATAAATGGTCAAGGAAGGTGTTAAACTGGGTATTGTCTTTCTCATTCCTGTACTGGATCCACATTGGGAGGATACGTGCATGATACCTAACGGCAACGGCTGCCTCTGATACTAACTTGGCTGACTCTGTAGCATCACGTGGCCTTTTTAAACCCGCCTCAAAATGGATCTCCATTCTTCCTCCTTTAGATTTTGTTAATCTGTCAAGCATTATCCCTGATGTCTGTTTCCGCTTGCGCCGTGGTGCTAGTTCAACAACGAATATGGAAAGTGTTAGTGTACATCAAACTATGAGAGTACATATAAAGGAGCATGCAACTGCAACTTGACTCGGCCAGGTACCGTCTTGGTGTTGATGCTCATGAGGTTCATCTGATCTTGCCAAGTCCTGTTGTGTCAGCAGTGCTTCGGAAGTAGTGTTAGGTGTGAAGGCAGCTTGGGAACTGGCCAGTTCCAGAGCAAACGAATGAGTAACTGGTTGAGATGCTGGTACAGTTGAAGCGGATGTTGAAGTTGGGGGAGCAGGTGATACTGTGTTTGTAGATTTAGCCGGTGGACTTGGACCTTCTACTGCACTATAAGTACCAGCAGAATCTCGACGGCAGAACCTTTTCCGTTTCACCCGATGAGTAATAGCACTCCCTACTATATTATTTTCCTTGATCTTTTTGACTTTGCCATGTCAAGCTGTACCCACAACACAAAAGAATAAAATCACTCTTCAGAACTCATTGATGCATGATATAGACAAGCAATACTTTGATGTAAGACAACCGTATGAGGATGGAATATGTAAGAAAAACAGGACGACATGACATATTCACAGCTACGATGTGCAAACTAAGCATAAGGATTTTCATGAAAATAGAAGTAATGCAAGCTAGAGACCATATGAAAGATGCAGCCAATATTACTCTGCCAAGTTAAAAGTGTCTTGTCATAAGCGGCAATTCGAAAAATTAGAAGCAGTACAACATAGAAATCAATGCAAGATGCAACCACTATCAAACTACCATGTTAAAAGCATCCAATCATGAGTGACTGATGCGGGATACACAATAGCAGTACTTTGATGTAAGAACATGGTATGATAGATAGATGCAGTGTATTCTAGACACAGAAAGCCATGTCATATGCACATGTATAACGTACAAACTCAGCAGGTGCAGTTTAATCAAAATAGAAGAAATACAGGCTAGACAACATATGCAACATGAAACCAATTATCACACTGTCAACTTAGAGCAAGCACCTGCGATGGTGGAGTACGGGAGATGAACTCATCATGTAGACTTGGGACATCAACTTCATTAGCAGTAGCAGTGGAAAATCTAGAGAGTCTCTATTTGCGTCGGTGCGGAGGACCACCAACATCCCCTAACTTACTCTTTTCCTTCCTATTTTCTGATATTGCCTTATGAATTCAAAACCACAAGAAGATGAATAAAATTAGCTCTGCATAACTGGTTGATGCATGATACAGACGAACACTACTTTGATGTAAGGCAAGCGCAGGATAGGAGGATGGAATATATACAAAAAAAGACAGCGTTTCATATTCACACGTACGATAGGAGGATGGAATATGTATGAAAAAACAGTAAGCGGAAGGTATTTCAACAAAATTAGAAGAAATGAAAGCTAGGCACCATATGAACATGCAACCAATATCACTCTATCAGGTAAAAAGTGTCTCGTCGTAAGTGCCATTTCAAGAAATTAGAAGTAGTACAAGCTAGAAGACAATGCAAGATGCAACCTACATCACAGTCCCAAGTTAAATGTGTCTTATGGGTAAGTGATCGTTGTAGGTATAAGTTGTAAGCTACGCAGATGCAATTCAACATAATCAGAAGCAATACAAACTAGACATCATACGGAAAATGCAACCACGTATAACAGTTCCAAGTAAGAGCAAGCACCTGTGATGGTGGAGTAGGGGAGATGTGCTCATCATGTACACGTATGTTCTAGAAACAGGAATACGTGTCATATTCACAGGCATTATGTGTAAAGTAAGCAGATGCAATTCAAGTTAGAAGCAATACAAGCTAGACATCATACGCAACATGCAACCAAATATAATAGTGTCAAGTTAGAGCAAGCACATGTGATGGTGGAGTAGGGGAGATGTGCTCATCATCTACACAACTACGTTGACTGTCCAGCCTTGTGTTGTCTTGCGAATCTTGTTGGGAGGATGGTGGAGTAGAATCTGTAGAGACCCCATGTTTGAGTTGCTCCGAAGGACCACCATCATCCACTGCCGGACTAATTTCCTTCAGCTGTAATGATTTTGCATTGTGAAGTCAAACCGATAAGAAAAAGGAATAAAATTCGCTCTTCAGAACTCATTCATGCATGATACTGACGAACACTACTCAGATGAAAGGCAAACACATGATGCGAGGATGGAATATGTATGAAAAACAGGATGGTGTGACATATTCACACCTATGATGTGGTAACTAAGCAGAAGGCATTTCAACAAATTAGAAGCACTGCAAGCTAGACACCATATGAAAGATGCAACTAATATCACTCTGCCAAGTTCAAACTGTATGGCGTTTCATCAAATTAGAAGCAGTACATGCTAGAAATCATATGCAAGACACAGCCAATATCACAGTGGCGACTTAAAGGTGCCTTATCATAAGATATAGTACGTACCAAAAACAGGAAAGCGTGTCATATTCACATGTATCATGTGTAAGCTAAGTAGATGCAGTTTACACTAATTAGGAGCAATATGAGCTAGAAACCATATGCAACATGCAACAGATATCACACTGCCAAGTTAGAGCAAGCACCTTGGATGGTGGAGTAGGGGAGCGGAGACTTGGACCTTGTAATGCACTATCAGCACAAGGAGAATCGGTACAGATGCTCCGTTTACTTTGCTGCAGAGGACCACCATCATCGCCTTCCTTACTCTTTTCCTTCCTCTTTCTTGATTTTGCCTTGTCAAGTCGAACCCACAAGAAAAAGGAATAAAATTTGCTCTTCAGAACTCATTGATGCATGATACTAACGAACACTACTTTCATGTAAGACGAACACTGCATATCACACTGCCAAGTAAGAGAAAGCACCTGCGATGGTGGTGCGGGGGAATTGTGGTGATCAACTAGAGAGCTACGCTGACTATCTTCATTTAGCCTTGCTGTTTCTTGATAATCACGTGGGGAGGATGACACTCCACTCTTTAAACGAGTATGGCGTCTCACAGAAATCCACCCGGGTGACCGTCTCATCGTAAGTGATTGACGAGGGATACAAAAGAGCATTAGTTTGATGTACGAACATGGTTAATAGACACATGTAGTATGTATCAAAAACAGGAAGGCATGTCATTATCAAAGGTATAATGTGTAAAGTAAGCAGATGCAATTTAACCAAATTGGAAGCAATACAAGCCAAACACCATATGCAACATGCAACCACATTTGACAGCATGAAGTTAAAGCAAGCACCTAGGATGGTTGTGTGTGGCAATTGAGATCATCAACCGCAGAGCTAAGTTTACTGTCTCCAACTGCTGACACTGCATCCGTTAGAGCACTGGAACGCTTAGTGCTTATCTTTGAATTACACTGGAGCGACTTCTGTCTTTTATTTTCTGCATTCATCAACATTGCGTCAGAGTCTGAAAGACCCATGCATAAAAAAACAATAGTGTGAGTATGGGTGAAGTGTGTGAACAATTAGTACATTGTAAAGGTAGCAGATAGCAGGTCGGTGAGAAATAAATGACGGGAGACATATGGTAGCTCTACAACATGCATGGCACACTAAATTACTACAGGATTCTATGAAAATATCAGTTGACCGAAAGCAAATAGGTCAGTCCATTTTTTCTGCACCGTCCGATGTACAAAGAACGGGCAGATCGCCTTCATCTACCTCCAGCGAGTCAGTGTTGACGATCTTCCTCGAAACGCCAGCGACCATCGGCCCAGTATTCCTCCCCTACCTGCGCCCTCCCCTCGACCTCACCGCACCGCCGTGCTTGGCACCGCCCCCCGGCCATCCATTCAAGCCCCGCCGACCTCCAGATCGGGTGCAAGCAGCTCCTGCGCCCCACTCCCCTATGATAGACACCGATGCGCCGCTTCCCCGGGGAACAAGCAGACTAGGTGCTCCGCGCGCCTAAGCGGGTGCTGCATCTTTTAATTGCGGTTCGGCTGACCCTGAATTGAAATCCAGGCGGGCTACTGACATCTAGCAAAGGTGAAATAGTAAAAGGGAGGAAACCTTGTGCATTTAGTATCACGAAGAAGATGCAGTAAGAAGCGCTCAACTAGTTTCTTTCGTGGGATGAATACGGTGTGAGCGAAGACGTAAGATTTGCACGAATAAGGGAAGAGGAGTACCTCTTTCTGCTGGCAGTGTTGTGTCCTCCTTCTGTTTTTCCGACGATCTTCTTGTTGTTCGCCGGAAACCAGAAGTTGTGGAGGATGGTGTAGCCTTGGATGAACCCATGGCCAAGTTGTTGGGTGTGATGCGGTGGCCGTCTGTCAGCGGCGGGGAAGCAGATCCGAGGCGGCGAATGACGGCGTAGCAGGAACACCTCCGGTGTGGTGGACGGTTGCGACAGTGGAGCCGCAGCAGTGAGGCGTAGGACGGCATGGTCAGAGTGGTTCTGGTATGGCGCACGTTAGCGTCGGCGTCATGGAGGCAGCTCTGCCTCGGCTTCAGCTGCTAAGTCCTTGAGGGCGTTGCGGTTGCGGTTGCGTTGGACGATGACATCGGGGTACCAACTCCGGCGTGATGGAGGAGGGCGGTGGTGGATTGGCCGCTATGGGGTGGAGGACGGAGGAGGCTGGGGTTTTGCTGCTGGTGGAGAGGGTGTTTTCGCGCCCACGGAGTATGAATGGGGAAACAGAGGGAGGCAGGAAATGGAGGGTGTTTTCGGTTTGAGACATGCTTGTTTGAAATTTGGGGAAGTTACAAACTTTCCCCCCATCTAAAATTTTGGACATATTGCGGGTTGGGGGTAGGTCAGTCATATCAGGTGTCCCAAATGTGGGCGGGATAGATTTCGGCCGAGCGCATGGGTAGGCGCCCACGGCGTATGAATGCTTCTCTCGCGTCTTGGTGAAGTTACAAACCTACCCCAGTTTAGACCTTTGGACAACGGGCTGACGGGCCAGAGTCAGGACAATAATTTCCTACCACCAAAACATTAGGCTCGCGTGGTTTCGGGTGACCAGAGGCCTATTTGGCGCTTCGTTCAATATTTGGGAGCAGAAGCATTAGGCCTCCTTTGGTTTGTAGGATTTTTGTAGGAATTCTATAGGATAGGATTTGCAAAGGAAAAATTCCTTTGAAGCCCTTTGGTTTGTAGGAATGATTTCCTATTCCTATGTAGGATAGGAATCAATCCTTCATGTTTTGGAGGAAAAAACATTAGCCTAGACTCAATGGAAAAAAATCCTATCCTATGCACCAAATGACATCTCTTTCTCTATAGGAATTGACATGCATGTCATCTCACTTCATATGATTTTCCTAATCCTATAAAATTCCTATCCTATGAACAAAAGAAGGCCTTAGGCCTCCTTTGGTTTGGAGGATTTTTGTAGGAATTCCATAGGATAGGATTTTTGCAGGAAAAATTCCTTTAGAGCCCTTTGGTTTGTACGAACGGAATCCTATTCCTATATTCTTCCTATCCTCCACATTTCATAGGAAAATAAACATTAGCCTAGACTCAATGGAAAAAATCCTATGAAGTGAATCAAAGGACATCTTCTTGCCTATTCCTACTCATAGGATTTGAGATGCATGTCATCTCATTTCCTATGACTTTTCTATTCCTATGATTTCCCTACCCTATGAACCAAAGGAGACCTTAACGTTTTATGTTCTCTTGAATTGAACTTTCAGGATTTGTCAAACTTCACAAATCTTTACTCTTGAAAATCCTAAAGCTACGATTATTTTTGAATGGAGGGGGTACATTTGAATATACATTGTACACGAGTATATATTAAAAAATATGCAACTTACCTTAGTTCATGCATGGTTCCAGATATAATCTCCTTGGTTGCAAAAAAAGTTAGATATGCATATGAATATATATAGCATGTTCAAACTCACAACAAAGATTGATGCCCCCTTTTACATCTGATTTACAAATGCCATTATCTCGGGTTGAAATAGATGAATGCACTTCCTATGAATTCGAATCTTTGAAACCCCCTTTATGTTGAATTCGACATGTATTCTATTTCGTAGCTAGCAATTTGGAATGTATCCATGCAAGTGAAAAATTTATAAAGTGCTTCACACTAGCAACATGGAGTGCACTAATTAATGTTTTTATATGAATTGCAAAAGCATCCATTGCGTGTATTTCAAACCGCTCTCACTCTATGGATCGATAATATGAAATAAACACATGCAGATGCTAGAATTCAATTGCAGTTGAAGAAAGAGCCTACTCCTGGTACTGTATATTAGTGATAGGGGTGTGTACAAAGTACACGTGAATACCAGTCATTGTGCGTGTGTGTATACTATCGACGAACTAGCCCCCAAGCTTGTATAACATACTAAGGGCCTAGGGTTACAAATCATATATAGTCGGCTTATCACCAGTGGGGATAGAGTCCTCCGCGACTCTGGTAGCTTCGTGTTGTATGCCGAGTCCTCCACTTGGGTCTTCGTATAACACGTCTCGGTCCAACCTATATGTGGCGCAGGATGGAACCGACCCATGAGTCTTCATGTTGACCCACCACAACTAGAAATGATGTGCCCACCACACCACACACGCAATTGGCCACTAAGAAAATAAGCATATACAATAGTACAACGGTATCTAGCTCACGATACGTCTCCATATTTTGTTGATGACACTGACGAACTTTGCATTTGATGCGTGCTCCGTATTTTGTTGACAACACTTACGGTCATTGTATTTGAAGCGAAAGCATGATATGGTCACTGGACTTCAGAATAAGCTCATCACGGTCACCACATACATTTTGTCGTGCTAACCAACATGTGGTTGGATGGTTAAAGGACAGTGGTTTCTCGAGCCCACCAAGGTTAAAGTACCGGTGCTCGCATTTATCTTGTGTTAATTTCAGTATTTTCCGGCGACGTACATTCAGTGGGAGGAGACGTTCCACTCGACTACGAGGCACCTATGGTGACTTCGTAAAATCTCAAGATCATATATGCTGGCCCACTCTCTCAAAGGGTCTCATAGGGGTAGGGTTCACGTGTGTGCGCTTATAGCGGTGAGTGCTTGCGCATATATATGAGCCCTTGCGTTTGTACCGTGTTAAACAAATACATATATTATACGGTCACTGGCTCACCCATATAACTCTGTACTTTGTTGATGACACAATCAATTGACCAGTCAAACGTTCCACGCGGCGCAACTTGTGTTGCACCATCGGGGCGCGTAACCGTGGGGCCCACCTGTCAGCCCGTATATGAAAGAAAGAAATGGTAGTTTGAGTCTATACTATGTTAATAAAATAGGAGTACATTTTAGGGTGATCATACGGTCACTGGCTCACCATACAGCTCCGTAATTTGTTGATAACACGATCAATTGACCAGTCAAACGGTCCACATTCAGCTGCACACATTACCATAGGGCCCACCCGTATATGAAGGACAGAAATGGTAATAAATTAGTGGTCAGTGGGTATTCGAAGTCGTGAGACCTCTGGGTGGCAGTCATTGGTGGTTGGGGGGCGTTCATTGGGCGGTGGGGTGGGGATCCCCGGAGAAAAAGCTCGGCAGGGGGGGGGGCTAGAGGGATGGCCGGTGCGGCGGCGGACCGGTGGTGGGGAGTGGTTTCGGGGAGGGCGGGCTGGCCGCGGGCGGCAGGGGCTGGAGGTTCGGCCAGTGGTGGCTGGCGGCTCAGAGGGGTGGAGTTTGATAATAAACTGGAGGCCCTTGATTTCGTATCCAACGGCTGGAAAATCTAATGAACAGAGATGAAAAAGTCAGTCGACTGACGTGTAGCCTCACCCTGCACGTACACATGCACGCACGCAAGACACGCACGCAAGACACACACGCATGTAGCCGTGCAACACTGACACGTACACACGCACGCATGCTGGCGTGCAACACTGACACGTACACATGCACTCACGAACACACGCACGTACACACCCATGCATGCAACACTGAAACGTACCCTTGCACGCACGCAACACTCGCACGCCTGCATGCACACAACACACGACGCAAGACACACGTTCAACCTATACGTGCATGCACCCTTTGTTAAGGACATGGATTGTTACAGGTATTAATCAATCTTATCTATGATAAGCAGAACATTGATGTTTGCAGCGGTCTTTATGAATCACAACATATCAAACAGGCTATCAACATAGTAGGCTTATCTACATGAAAAAAGATGGCGTCACACTCAATGAACAATCATCGGTTTATGAAATGCCCGCTTCTGACCGCCCTGGCCCACCAAAGGTTCCTCTGCTATGCGCTGCCTGCGTTGGGTCACTTACATGCATGCCATGCACCCAAAGAGCCCACATGTCAGTGGAAGAACGGCGCGGTGTCCTAGCTCAGAGTCAAATTTTGCCATGTGTTGTTTTAATGGACTAGCAAGATGCCCGTGCATTGCACGGAACATCAAGATGCATTTTTTACAAACTCCCGCATGCATGCAAGGGATAATTAATGTCCTCCTTTGCTAGTACCACGAGGCAAACACCATTAATATTGCATAGATTAGTGTTAGTGGCCTTGTATATCTGCAAATTGTAATTTTGATAGTGTCCCCTTGTATATAAAAATGGAGGGAGAAAGATGAGAGATAAGGTGAGGAGGAGTGGGGCGTGGTGGTGACTGGTGGTCGGACTGGGCGGAGGCATGGGGATGGACGGCGCATTATGTCTAGGTTTTTATCTCTCTCACACACACCCACGTAGGTGGGGGACGTGCATGAAGAGAAGAGGTGCACGCACGGCGCACGTACTCCCGTCTCTTTCCCAACCACACCCGCGCGGGTACACGGTGGAGCTCATTTCTGTATGAAAAAGGCAGCCCATGTGGTAATTTGGCATGTGTACTGGTTGTCCACTTGGTGGAGGGAGGATCGTCTACCACGGGTGAACAAACAAATTGCGACTTGACGCGTTATGTTAAATCAAAAAAAGAGGCAAACCATGTGGGGCCTACCTTAGGGGCAAGGCTCTATACACTAGAGTACTTTTGATGTGTCCCGTCAACTCGCAGAACGAGGAGAAGCTTGCTTAGTACGCCGTTTCCCCCGCCCACGGGCGCGGTGGCTCGCAGGATGAGGTGAAGCTTGCTTACTACGCCTTACGCCCGCTCCCTTTCCCACGCGCGTGGTGGCTCATAGCACGAGGAGAAAATTTTACTACTCCCTCCGTTTACTCCTCGTCCCTACTACGTACTTTGGTTAGTACTCCCTCCATTTACTTATACAAGGACACTATAAAAAAATACATTTTGCATCTATACACGGACACAAATAGTAATCGAGACAAAAGCTACTACTCCCTCCTTTCTAGTTTATGGCTCAATTTCAAAATCTCTCGAACCAAGGTAGACGGTGAGTGGTCGAATTAATTTCGTATTTTGCACAAGTAATTAGTACGCTCGTTTTTCTCAAGAAGTTATGTTTAACGAGGCATTAATTAGAACGAATGCATGAATGACCACTAAATTTCCATGAACTTGTACATGCATTGGTTAGTTTCCTCTTGACACTGCTTGCGTCGGGTGATCTAACGCACCTCGAATCCAACATGTAATGATACTACTACTACTAGTATAGTAGAATTGAGACTTATCAAACTGAAAAACAAATGTTTTTTAGATGAGTCCTATAAACCCTAGTGGGTACGTACTCCGTAAAAACAGATTTTTCCAAAACTAAGTCGCTCCCTTTCATGAATTTTGTAGTATACTCCTCTGTCGACGCTCCCTTTCATGAATTCTGTACTTCTTGTCGCCGACATGTGGGACATATAGCAACCGGGTCGACGTGTCAAGCACCAAATAACAGTGCAGAACAGCAGGGGGGACGCACCCCACTCGTACCGGCCCAGTAGTAGTAATGAGCAATGAGACGTCAAATCACAATGCCGCACTTTCCTAGATGGACGAAGCAACCATTATTTCACACTTCGGTTCGCCATCATCTCAAACCACGTACTAGTATTGCTTCTGCCTCAAGAGGGACACACGCATCGCCTTGGTACATCATGACACGTGGGACCGCATGATAGGCCATGCTCCCCCGCCGATCGCTCGGTAAAATCACCTCATTTTTACTATACTTCCTCCGTATTGGTTTACTACATGGCATGCACGTCGTTCTAGGTTGAGAATTTAACTGGCTATATATGTGATGAACAGTACTCTAGACTTTTAAAAAATGTATACTTTTGTACAGTAGTACTATCGATGGATTGCGCCATGGAGCAAAAATTGAAATTAAAAAAAAGGTGGTACATATAGAGAGCGCTCGTCGCCAAATTATGCATATAGTACTATTAAAAAGGCTAGTCACAATAATGGTGTCCAGCACAACCCACCCCTCAAATAAAACTAAGAGGGTGCTTGGATACGTTTTAGTCCCATGACTAAAAGTAGTGGGACTAAAACATGCTAGCCTCACCCATGCTTGGATCCAAATACTAAAAAGGCTAAAATCAAGTTAATGAGCACTTATTATCCTCCAAACCCTCCAATCCAAAACTCGCCTATGTTAAAGGAGAGAGTTAAATGAGTAGAGAGAGGACTAATCCACATTTTAGTAGGGGTACTCCTGACTAAAAAAAATTAGTCTCAAGACTAGTTTTAGCCCCTCTTTAGTCAGGGGTGCTTGGAACTTCAGCCTCTTAAAGAGACTATTTTTAGTCAGACTAAAATAAGTCCCTTGGATCCAAGCACCCTCTAAGAATCCTGGAATTCTTTGACAAAACTAAGCACCCTGAAATTCTTTGACAACTAAACTGCTGGCTATATGATGTTGGCCATATATATTGTACGTATATAATGTGAAGAAACGAGTGGTAGTACTATACCAACTAAAAGATGAAATATAAGAAATACTAGTATGTACGTACTAAAGAGTTAAAGTAACGAGAAGAAACATAACATAGTTCTGCTGGGGGCTCAGCACAACACACCCCTCAAATTAAATTAAGCACACCTGAAATTAAACTTTGCAACTATTCTGGTAGACACTGCATTAGAACCACCATGAGCAACGACACTGCCACCTTACTCGGAGTCCTCGTCCACGTCCTCGACTTCGTCCTTGTCCCTCTTCCTCTTGGCCGATACTTCTTTGCTTGAACCGCACACTTGGCTGTTGCTCTTCATCCAACCCTTGTAGATATTGAAGCAAAGGTAGCCATCCATTGCACCGTAGTGGATGTGGTCTATATCTAGTACATTCCACTGCCATGCATGACGATGAAACGTGTAAGGAGGTTTCTCCAGTTTACCATACGAAGGATGAACCATGGCTCCTGCCAGGGTCAGCATTGAAGGCTGACGAGAGGACATGAGCCGATTCTTCTGGAGGTTGAAGGTGTTGTCAACGAGGCCTATCCTACGCAGGACTTCTTTGTCGTTACCAAAGTCTACAGTAAGGAATTTCACTGTTTTGTCCTTGAGGAAGTTCTTAAAATCCTGGCACTCAACGTCGGCATGGCATATGTGGTAGACCAAGCAAACGTTATGTACGCAAACCTGGATCACGGCGAGCTTCTTCCTCTCTTCGTCCTTTAGAGCCTTCTCTCATCCCAGGACTGTGGTGTACTCAACATCTAGCCCAGCGACCCACTCATCATCTGAGTTTTCGAACATGCGATTGAAGCGAGAAAGGCATCCTTTCACCGTCGCGGAAGAACGGGTGTAGATGACGTCGAACTCATCACCGGTGATGGTTCTAACCTTGTACTCACCGCCGATCGTGGAAATTTGGGACGCCATGGATTTGGGAGGAGGGTTAGGATTAGTGGAACTGCCGTAATGTGAATGGATGGGACGACTAGGAGCGAACCACCGTAGTATTGAAGGACGTGCGGGGACGAGTAGGAGCGAACTGCCAGCGTGCGAACGGTAGGGCAGTGGCTTTCCATTCTCCCATGATACGGGCTTCCGAGAGCCCTTGGATGTGAGATCGAACGGTTGCATGGCGTGATTCTAGACCTATGGGTGAATATCCTATCCTGGAGGGTTATTCTGTAAATTTTCAGCAACTTAGCATGCGACCGTTTGATCTCAGATCCAAGGGCTGCCAGCAGCCCGTATCATGGTCGCGCCTACCACGACTGTCGCGTCGCTCGTGCGGTCACGCCCTTGGAGATTTAACACGGTGTGTTAGGCTATCTGATGTTGGCATGTCATACATAGTCATCACTTAGTCAGTCATACTACAACAAGGTTGGCTATAAGTATTTTTTTACTCCTCTCTATCTCTTTCTTCGTACTCAAGGAATAAACGGTGCTAAGCGCGTGTATTTATTGCATTTGCCAAAGAGTGACATCTTCCAATGAAATGGTGTTGCTAAGTTTGCTTCATTTAGTTAGCTATAAACTCAAAATTGTCTTTTCACCTAGGTACACGCGCTTAGCACCATTTCTTCCTTGGGTCACCAAACTAGTCTCTCTCTTCTTGATTAACTTGCCACATCAGACTTTATGCCTATGTGGAAAGCTTAAGCACCTGTAGGAACAAGTAAAAGTAAGTACAATAGTGCACTTTACATGGCATTTTTGCATATGTGGAGGAAAGAGAGGCAAGGAAAAAGTGGAGAAGTGGGCTCTCATGCAAGAGCCAGCCTCTACTACATGGTGGAGCATTGGGAGAGGCACCTGTATGGAGGTGGTCAGGAATCTGGGAGACTCACGCCGGTCGTAGCGGCGCAGTTAAAATGATAATGGCAAGTCAAATCACGGGGCCCCACCTGTCCAGCAGTAACTCGCTGTCAAATCACACAGCCCTACGTTTGCAGCAGGCTACTCCCTCGTCTTCTCGCGTCTTTGTCGAACCGACTAGGCGGAACTGGCCCGCCGCCTACCGCGTAGGAAAAGCCCCGCCCTCGACTTTTAAATACAACTACATCCGCTTAAGAATCCAATGATATACTTTTTGTGACATAGTAACTCATATTTAGTTAGTCAAATGGATGACCTAGAACTACATGCAGGCCCTATAAACCGAGACGCCTAAAAATAAAAAAACCGAGATGGAGAGGGTAGTTCAGCACATATCTTTTTAGATCAATATAGTCGGGATTCACCAAGGAGCAAAACCAAGTGGTAGGTTGCTCCTGTCGTGTTGGCATAGCAACTCAAGCAGGGTCAGTCCGCACACGAAATGGCGACACACTTAACAGGACCCCTTTGGCCGACATGTGGCTCATCCACCGTCTTGTTCCACGTGCGATGCACCAAATTACAGTTCGGAGCAGCGGTTGGAATTGGAGGCACCCCGGTCGTAGCGCCGCAGTAGTAGAAAATGAGCGACGAGTGGTCAAATCACAAAGCCCCACCTTTCCCACATTAATCTGGACGGACGAAGCAACCATCATTTCACTCTAGGGCGCAAGAGCATAAAGAAAAGAGAAAACAATGATGCGTGCGACAGCTACCTAGGGTAGGGGTCTCCACAACAGATCCTTTTTTTAAAGCGCCTCCACTACAAATCGGCTTCTCCCTCGTCCTCTTGAAGAAAACCGATGATGAGTGCGGCGGTAGGGTTTGTAGGAGTACTACGGCGTGGGGGGCCACATCGTAGTTAACGGGTTCGAGCCGACGCCTTAAATATGTGTGGGCCGCTTGGTTTTACGAGAACGAGGCAACATTTTGGGTTCGGGGACCAGTGGAGATATAGTACGTACAAAAAATTGTGGACGTAGGTTCGACCGAAAGGCAATGATGCATGGGCCCTGCATTTTAATATACCCGGGGCCGCGTGAAATTTGCTACTCTACTCAAAACTAGTAAGGTACACATGTATTGAACGCATGATATTTCGAAACCAAATTATGAATAAATACACACTATAGGATGTAAAGCTTTGAGTCATATATGCATGATGTAGATGTTCGTCTAGTTCTTATAGTTCATCTCATTCAAAATCAATAAGTTTTATAAAAATGTTAAGATTCATGGGGTTGTGCATTGTACTAAATCATAAAGTAAAAAACAAATAATGGCAATCCATTTAGAAAAATATAATCAATTATGATACAGAAGATTCTAGAACAAAGGAGAAGTGCTTGTGTTTTGAGGTTTGTGCATTATGCTTAAGTTCAACCATGGAGTCTTCTAAATTGTACATGTGGCAAATCTGGTGGAATGTTGATGATATCCAACGGCCAGTAGTGCTCGGATTTGCCTATCTCTGCACTGTCGGGTTAGCTTCATCCAGCGACCATCTTTCAAAGTTATTGGCACACTATATAGTTCTTGTGCCATAGTTGCATGTTTTGGAAAAAAAGCTACTAGTGGGTTGAACTATCTATTTAGGAATAGAAGATGTATACATGGAAGTTGTAGGGAAAGAGATGACATGGAGCATCTCAATTCCTATGAGTAGGGATTGGAAAAGAGATGTCATTTGGTTCACATCATAGGAACTTTTCAATTGAATATAGAGATGACATGTTTCTCAATTCCTATGAGGAGGGATTAGAAAAGAGATGTAATTTGGTTCATATCATAGGAACTTTTCTATTGAATATACGCTAATGTTTATTTTCCTTTGAAATTAAGGGAGTATAGGAATCCATTCATATGAACCAAGTGGCTCTAAAGCTATAGAAATGATATCATGTTTATTTCCTATGAAATGTGGAGTATATGAATCTATTCCTATGAACCAATTGGCTCTAAAGGAAAAAATCATATAAAAATCATATCATATAGAGTTCCTATGATATTCCACGACACTAAAGGATGCTTGAAATTGCTGCGGGTGATACGATGGTCTTTCTTTGTAGACTCCTCACCCAAATTTATAGTTACCTCTCGAAAATGAATGAAATGATATATACATGGTATTCTACATGTGCAATTTGGTAAACGAAAACTCAGTAAAAGTTTGCGAGGTTCGAATTTTCAATAAAGCTACATGCACTGCATTTCGGAACGGAGGGAGCATACGGCAGTTGCTAACACTCATGTGGAAGATTTGTGTGTAGGAGGAGTAGCTGTTCTGTTAAATGACATGGCAAAACTGACACTGTCGGATGCCGATCTAACGGTCCTTACGGCGTTCGTCGGGAAAAGTCTTGTTTCGAACGTTTGTCGGATAATGATTTACGGACACATGCATTGCATTGATACGTGCCCCCTCTCTCTCACGCACACGCACCCTCACGAGTCACGACTCTCCCGAGTCCTCTTGCAGACTCGCACGTCGCACCCACTGTCTATCTGCAGGTAGACGTCACGCACAAATATGCTCTTCACACCCTACCCTTAGAACTTCTAAAAAACAAAAGACGGCGCACACATTTTATTTTAGCTCACACGTCACACAGTTGTACTATTACTCTTGCGGCGAACGATCTTTGGGCATAGTATATTGTACTCTCACGAAGAGAAGCGGTGCACGCACGCACTAGTTCTCTCACACCCACTCGTGGGTACACGTAGGAGCACATTTTTTGAAGCTGGTACAACAAAATCACTCCATTATATATAAAAGCAGGAGCCTTAGCGCTTGCTTTACTAGGGTTCCTCTTGTTCACTCTCTCATGATCTCCAGATCTAAGCAACACATAGGTGGCCACACTCTCTGTCAGCTCACGGCTGGTCACAAATCCGGCCGGACAACCTCGACCGGGGCAGAGGTGTAGGTGCATCGTTCACGCTGTCGTCGGCGGCGAGGGAGGAGACCAACGGCTGCCCAAGCGTCCCGATCGGCGACCGTGCCATTCTCTCCAAGAGAGCGCCGGCTCGGGAGGGCCTCCGACCCCTTCTTCTTCCCTGCGGTATTGTGGCCAGGATGCGGCCTCTCGACGCCGTCTTTGCGACATGCCGACGACCCTCAGGTATATATTCCTTCGAAACCTGCCTTCCTCTACTGCCCCAGCTCCCTTCGTGTGGATCCTTTTCTAATTCCGTCCACTGTTCCAAAGCCACCTAGACTTCTACTAAGGCACGTGCTTTGCACGTATGTTCTGTATGATAGATACTCATATACCTTCTTTTTAGAGAGATAAATGGGTACTCGTATCTTGAGTAGATATCATACTGTGTTTGTTTGCATGATCTAAGGACTATTCTGAAATAAGAAGAAAATCACTTGCACAAATCAAACTAAGTTCCAAGTAAGAATTTGATTACAAGATAAAAGTTGTAGTTTTATTATATGTTGTTTCATGGGTTCCACTGATGTATAGTTCCAGAGTTGTTTAACGGTTTACATGCATGTCTATGGACTATTTTGTGCAACTAAATAAGTCATTTAGGTCTGACAAACACTCATGTCCTGTATTAGCTTAAGGTATAGCTTATGTATGACTGAAATAAAATATTACACTTTTTCTGCAAATAATAAAAATATTACATTTCTCGATGAAGCAGAATAAAACTTTAGCTAGCATCAGCCATGCAATGTTATGTTATGTGAACAGTGTAAACTTTGCAGTATAGCGGCATCTAAAAAATCCATTTTTACAGTAATCTAAAAAATAAGTTAGTAGTAGAGTGTTTATTTCCCAGGTGACAACGGGGAACCAAAATGTGCTAGCTATTTGCCAACTTGTCGTACTTGCATGTGAGGAGGTGGCAGCAGTTTCTAGACATTTATCAACTTCAGTAGGTGCAATCCAGATTCAACGGGGACTTCTTTATTTGTTTACTTGGAGAGCAGAGTCGGCCATGTGCACAAGGAGCGGGAGCGAATCCGGCAGCTCTTAGCCGTCAGATCATGTCATCCTTGGTTTGATGGACGGCAATGATATGCATGAGAGGGGAAATGAACGGTGGATTTTGAGCCAATGCTTGTTTGGGCGGGAGAACCGAAAATGGAGTGGTAAATCCAATTTCAAAATTGCCGCATTATAGTAGTAGTAGAAGTAGATTAGAAGTAAAGCTATTTCATACAGTCGACTCAAAGCATTGGTTCAAAAAGGGAAGAAAGTGGGGAAGTTGTAGCATGAATCTAGGACTTGGTTCTAAGAGGAAATGGGGGAAAGTAGTAATATCTGTCACTATTTAAATAACCGTATATCTTATTTGCGCAAACAGGGATGTCTGTCTCCATATCGTTTCGGGATGTCTGTCTTCGTATCGTTTCTATCCGCGTAATCAAAAGCACACACCTCAGTTTTAGTACAACTGCGCAAAATGAGATGGCTATCCCTCGCTGCTGTCGTCTAACCTCCCGTCTTCAAGGTATCCCTACATTGGTAGTAACTAAGGTAGAATGACCAACGCAATCTAAAAGAAGCTGATTCGTACGTTTTACTTCCTGATTGCAGTGCAGGGACGAGCGAAAACAACTGCATCCTAGTCCGGAATGCACTTTCTACCATTTCATCCAGGGACCAAGGACTAGCTGGCACGGCTGCACGGCAGTTTTTTGGACAGGCGCGCGGACAAGAGGCATTGTGGTCTGCTTATTTCTGCAAATAGCGGTGCTTAAATTTAGTTGAATGCACAAGCATTTCAGCTGGTCAGTACACTGCATGGTTCAGTTCAGCATTCCAGGAGATACCACAATTATAATTGGTTATTCTGGAATGAAAGAACCTAACCCTGAATGGTGGCAACAAGAAAAAACCAGAGTGAACTTCAGGAAATTTAAGCCTGCCGGGAGGCCCTTTGCTCAGAAAGAAGCCTTGCTTGTTTTTTCCTGATTTGTAAACCTTCTCACAACTTTGTCTTTTGCTGTGAACTAGTATATGTTTGTTATGTTCTATGAATCATTGAGATGTACAAAATTGCTTAACTTATGCTTTTCAAGTTTTTTATGAAGACGAGTTTAATGTGAGTGTTCCACATGAGCGCTGGACTAGCGTGTGAACGTTTGGAATTTATTACTTTGTGGCCTCAATTAACTGCATGAACCACTGTAACAAGATACATAGTTGCTTATATCTCAGACAGCAGATTGTTGATTGTTAGCTGGTCGATAGCCTAGTGTTGAAGCAAGCTGAGCCAATGTGCCGTGTTTTGCACAACTGCTTACAAGTGGGGTAGCACCAACAGTGTTTACAAGTACTTGTGTATATGTCAGCGCACGATTCTCGAACGAGTGCTCTATTTCATCAAAACACACTGCTCATATGATAAACCGTGACAACTTATGTCTTACCATTCCATATTCATGAAAAAACTAGTGAGGACGCATATGTTTCGGCAACAATTACGATGGTTCTCACATGATTCACGGGCACACAAAAGTAGCAGTTGTTCCCATAGACGGATTCAAACAGAGTATTAGCCCCAGAGGGGTCGATAACATGCAAGGTTCGGATAATTAGACACAATCCAAACTACTATTAAACACTAGCTGGGGCAACTATTTCATGCCTCGATCTAATTTGGGCTAGACACGAGACGGACCATGCCATGAACATCATTGAGGACGTCCCACAGCAGCTCAATCCTGTGAACCTTCATGAAGACAACCTTGTGGCCTTGCCACTTATAAACTTGTTTGTGGAGGCATGCCACATCATCTTCTTGCGTATGCTTGACAAGCGCAGTATTCCTCACAAACGAAGGAGTAGCTTTGAACTTCTTGTGCTTCAGTACACCCTGGACAACACGCCTGACAACGGTGAGGCTATAATACAACTCTTCATTGGTATAACCGCAAATGGCTTCCAGGATCCAGCAGCCTAAGAACTCTGTTTTCCCAGTGCGTATATTCAGGTCGTCCGCCTCATAGCGATTGACATGTACAACCACACAATCCTTGTCTGCATTAGGGCTCTAATTGAAACAGAAACAAATTCTGAATTACTTTTCAGTATAAGAAACACAAGTTATTTAAACCACTACGTATACCATGGCATCGAAGCTAATAAAATTTTGCATTATTAATCACCACATACTTAGATGAAAAACCACAATCGAGATCAGCAAAGAAGGAAATCGCCTTGGGCAGCTCAGCGGGGGGGGGGGGACACATCCTCGAAGGGGGAAAACTGCTCCTGCAGTGCCACGGGGGCTGTAACCTCAAACGGGGCGTTGACCATCTCAGTATCTCGGGTCGCCTCGGTGGTTGCCTCCATCTTCTTGGAGCTCTTTGTCTCGTGGGGATCAGCCTCCTGCGTCTGCTCCAATATCGGCAGATCTTTGCCTGGTTCTCCTTGGTCCATCATGAAACTGACGAATACTAGGAGTCCACTGAAAGGAAAACACAATCGCAATGACAATGAAACAAAAAAGAGAGTGAGGATCGGTTACTGCTTTGCAAAAGTTCTTTTTTTCCTCTGAACGAAAATATACCAACATCACGGATCCGCTTACCTTCCCTTCGTTCGAAGAGAAGAACAGTGGTAGATGCAAGTGTTGCCTTTCTTGAAGACGGTGAGGGAGAAGGGGATTCAACGAAGAGTGAAATGATGGTTGCTTCGTCCGTCAAACTTAGACTGCGGGGAGGTGGGGTTTTGTGATACGACGGCTCGTTACTGCTGCGCTACAACCGGGGCGACTCTCCGCCTGCATACTGCCTTCTAATTTGGTGGATGGCATTTGGGCCCGCGCGCTACATGGCCCGCATGTCGGTGAACAAAAGTATAACGGCATTCAGTAGAGGGAGACGTTTCAATGACCTAGGAGGAGCCAGAAGCGGCAGAGTGTCTCCACTGTACTAGTAGTAATTGTTTTTCCGGGTAGCTGTAGAGTGTCTCCACTGTACTAGTAGTAATTGTTTCTCGGGTCCCAAGACAAAACAGCCCATCCACACTAGTAAATAGTAAAATCAATTCAAAAACCTGGGTGCTCTTCTTCCTCCTCGCTCCCACCCACCTCACGTCAGCTCGCTCCACTCGTACCCCCAAATTCCTCACCTCACTCCTACAGAAAACGCCAACTCCCCTTCTTCCCCACTCCTACAGAAAACCCCCAGCTCCCCTTCTTCTTCGCTCGCACTACAACTAGGCTCGTCATTCGTTACTCTGCTCAAATCCATGAACGCGACGCGACGCCCTCGAGGAAAATGGAGTCGGCTGACCCCAGCACCAAGAAGATGAGGCTCCCGCCAGTGGCAACGCCTGTTGTAGATCCCGCACCCGGCAGCGCGGGGAGAAGTGGCGACCCCGCCCCCACCGGATCCCAGGAACCCGTAGAATCTCGGGTGGACCGCATCAGTGATCTCCCGGACGCCATCCTTGGGGAGATCATCTCGCTTCTCCCCACCAAGGATTGCTGCCGCACCCAAGTCCTCTCAATTCGGTGGCGCCCTCTATGGCGCACCGTTCCCCTTAATCTCGACTATCGTCAGCTATCTCTGTTCAATGATTTTGAAATCCCAGAGCCATCATCTCCTCCCACCAGGGCTCCATTCAAAGCCTCTGCATCCCGTCATGCTACCTGAGCAAGCATACCATGCCCTGCACGGTGGACACCTGGCTGGAATCCCCTGAATTCACAGAACTACAACTGCTTGAGTTCTACTATTCCCCTGGAAATCACAAACCACATATCGAACGCCATGAACTTGTGCCCTCAGCACGGATGTCCATCTCGGGGTTTTCGTCCTCTCTCCACACCGCCACCTTTGCGCAGTGCTACCTACCAGACAATCTGGTACTAAACCTTCGACTCCCATTTCTCAAGAAACTTTCACTTGTGCGGGTTCGTATATCGGAGGCCTCATTGCACAACATCATCCACTCAAGTTGCCCTGCATTGGAGTGCTTGGTGCTTGTTTTCACAGTTAGCATCGGTTGTCTCCAAATAAAGTCTCCTAACCTTGTAAGAATTGGAATTTCTTTTAACGGAAGACAGTTCATCATCCAAGATGCCCCTTCACTTCAAAGGTTGATCCTTGATTCTAGTTATTCACCGTTGCAAATAACCGTCCTCTCTGCGCCTAAACTGGAGACCTTGGTGTAATACATGATCTCTGTGCTCATTTCAATATGGTGTTTGGCTCCACAGTTCTTCAGGTACTTTATATTATCATCTACACTTGTAACCATAAGCTGCATTTTAAATTTCTGCGCATAATTTATATATCATCTTGGAGTACACATTTTGTACTAATATTATGTTCTATGCTCAATTAAGAGTTTCTCCATGGATGGCCTATCAATGGTGCTAGATTCTATCAAGATCTTATATATCCAAATGAATAGTTTTGATCTGAACAAGATTATTGGCTTGCTGCAATGCTTTCCATGTCTGGAGAAGTTGTATATAAAGGTGATAATTTCACGCACATCGGAAGCCCGCATATAGTGTACTAGAATTAACTGTTCAGTTGTTGCTCTTTCGACACTCTTCTTTTAGACCTTAACTGTTTTCAATCTCCATGTCTATTTAGGCAACGGGACGGGGTAAGAAAGTTATAACCAATCGGTGGATTCGTAAGCATCGGGATTTTCTCACTTCTCATGAGATTCGATTGAAGACAATAATGCTAGAACGATATGTAGCCAACCGTGCAAACACAAGATTTGTCACATTCTTCCTGCTGAATGCGAGGTTACTATTGTCCATCAGGCTTAAGTTTATCAGTAGCATGGTTTTGACGGATGGGTATGTCTAAGAGCAAAAAAAGGAGTTTCAGGTGGGAAAAAGAGCTTCTGAACATGCCGGGCTTCTATTTACAACATATTGTGGTCATAATTCAGTAAATTTTACGACCCAGGATGTTCATTCTATGGACCTGACCGATCCATTTGACTGTGACTACTGAAAACAGTGCTGGAGTTAGATGTTGTTGCCCTTTTCAATCTTGTTTTTTGTAAACCTGATGAACAATTAACCCTCGTGCTTTTGTACAGGTTGTAAGCTGGAGTTAGATGTTCCTGCCCTTTTCAACTCGGCTGTGACTGTCATATTTTCTTTGAAAGAAGGAAAATGGCTTGCCATTCGTTTAATTTAGAATGAAATATTGTAACAAATCCAAACCAAGGGAAATAACATCACTCTCGCCGGCTGCTTGAGCTCACTGTGCATTACATAAGCCAAGTGATTAGCCCCCACCAGCACCAACAAACTTATTTCGAACTAGCACATCAAATGGGCTGTAAATTTTCATAGGAAAGGCTGCATGACCATGACAGATTTGGATTCTGACATTTGGGACCCGCGAGGAAATAGCCTATCCAAGGTGGTGTTGACTTACTAGCGAGTCAACAAATGATTCTGCCTACCATCCGTTGGATTGACATCCAACATCTGTCGTGTATCTTCTATCTCTTGTCTTCTTCCTCCAATCGCCCAAACCAAACCACCCCCTCGGCTCCGCCTGCTCCCGCCTCCCAAGGCTGGCTGTGCCTCCGCCGCCCTACCGTACGTACCTCCAACGTTGGCCAGTCCCTCCCTCTACTCCCCCACACGTCCTGTTATTCTCCGGCGACGTCAGCACGCACCCGCGCCCGAACCAGTCAACCCTCGTACTCCCCTCTGCCTGCGACTGGACTGGCGCATCTTCAATGGCTCCTGTTCGTTCCGTTCGAGGCCTCGCCATCATCCTCCGCCTTGCGGCCTTGGTTCGCTCGCCGTGCGTGGTGCGCCGCCCTCTTGCGTTGTCAACGTCGTCAACAACCGAGAGGAACAAGGAGATGACCGCATAGCCCCCACCAACGTCATGGCAGTATGCAAGCAAGTGCCTCTATAGCACAAGCCCAAAAATATGGTTCCTCCTAATGGTTGGACATCTGGGGCTCACGCCATTGTCAACGTAGTCAATAAACGAGAGAATTACACTACGAGCGGCTGACACCAGGGACCCAGCAAGTCGTGCAGTTTTTTTTAGGAACAAGCAGTTGCTATTTATACTAGTTTTAGCGACGGATTAGGGTAACAACGGGGCTATGCGGGAGCTGTGGCCCGTCTAGCCAGGGTTTTATTTATGTTTACCACATCATGAGCCCAGTTGTGTTTTTTTCTTGCTGAAAATGGCTAGCCGAGCTCTATTTTTTAAAAGAAATACCCAAACAAGGCCTACTTGCTTTATCGGCCCTGCTGGGCTGCAAATCTTTCAAGACGAGGAAAGTTTCATTCGTTTTGCCCAGAAATGGGCTGTACATTTTTAAAACACATCAAACTGGGAATTAGTTTCAATTTTTTTTCATTACAAGATCTTAAATTCCATTGATTTTTATGCATGGACAATTATTTGGATTTTATATTTATATAAATTATTTTTCAAAATAGTTTGAATGTGAATCGATATTTCTGGATTCAAAACTGTTCACCGCACCGAAATATCCAAAATTTCGTATACTTTTTAACCGTGGCCACAATATGGGGTGTGATGCTAACAAAAAGAAGATGGGATCCAAAAAAATTCTTAAGAATTAGCAAATGGGTTGTACATTATTAGAAATAATGGCAGATGGGTTGTATGCTATTTTCCATGGATTTGAGGCTGACTTGTGCGCCTACTACAGGTTGACGCGTATGCTTTCATAAAAAAAGAGTTGACGCACACGCAACGCCCTGTCAACTTAGTCAACACACGAGAGCAGTGACTGTTGGATGTCCATCCAACGGCTGTCGTGCTTCTTCAATCTCTGCTCTTCATGCTCAAGCCGCTCAAACAAGCGCCAGCGGGACTACCTGCTCCCTCCTCCCGCGGCCGGCTATGCTGCCGCGCAGGCCTCACGGCCCCACCGTAGTCCCATTGCTGGCCATCCCTCTACTCACCCACACATGTTGTTATTCTCCGGCGACGGCAGACGAACCAGTAAACCCTCATACTCCTCTGCGTGGGAAACAACTGCCGAGTATTCCCTGGCTCCGTGTCGTTCCCTTCCTAGGCCTCACCGTCGTCCACCGCCCTGGTGCTCTCGGCGCGGCCTGGTCAACATGGTCAATGAACGACATCCATCGGAAGTGGACGGTACGTGGAGAGGCTGACAGCTGGGTCCACGGCCGCACGCAAGGAAATGCCTCCTTATTACGCGCAAAATAATGATTCCTCCACCTGACAGCTAGGACCCACGGGAAGGGCCTCTGTATTTCGTGAAAAAAAATGTTCCCCCCGCTGACAGGTCGGACCCACCAGCTATATCTTCGCACGCAAGGAAGTGCCTCCTTATTACGCCCAAAAAAATGAATACCCCCCTGCTAGCTAGGACCCACCATATTGTTGGGCTGACTTGCGGGCCTACTAAGTTGACAGGGATGGAGAGCTTTGTCAACTTAGTCAATACTCCAGTGACCTTATGATGTCCATCCAACGGCCATAGTGCTTCTTCAACCTCTGGTTCTTGCTCCAGCTGCCCAAAGCAGCGCCGGTTGTTCCGCCTGCTCCTACCTCCCGTGGCTAGCCGCCGTGCTACCGCGGAGGCTTCACCGCCCCCATACTACTCCCACCACTGGCCAGGCCATCCCTCCACTCACCCACACCCCCTGTTATTCTGCGGCGACGGTAGCCTCACACCGTAGCCGAACCAGTGAACGCTCGTACCCCTCTCTGCGTGGGCATCCACTGCCGCGTCTTGCACGGCTCCGCGTCGTCCCCTTCCTAGGCCTCGCCGTCGTCCACCGCCGTGGTGCTCTCGACGTGGCGTGGTCAATGTGGTCAACGACCGACTTCCATCGGAAGCGTACTGTACATGGAGAGGCTGACAGCTGGGTCCACGGCAGCCACAAGGAAGTGCCTCCTTATTACGCGTAAAATAATTATTTCTCCACCTGACAGCGGGGACCCACAGGACGGGCCACCATTATTTTGCGAAAAAAATCGTTTCCCCCTGCCTGCTGGGACCCACCGGACAGGCCACCGTATTTCGCAAAAAAAACGTTCCCCCCATTGTCAGCTCGGACCCACCGGAAGTGCCTCCTTATTACGCACAAAAAATTAAATACTCCCTCGGCTAGTTGGGACCCACCTTGCTGGGAGGCTGACTTGTGGGCCTACTAAGTTGACGAGGACGAAGGGCTTTGTCAACTTAGTCAATATGAATGATTCTAGCACCAGTGACCGTACGATGTCCATGCAACGGCCGTAGTGCTTCTTCAACCTCTGGTCTTCTTGCTCCAGCCGCCCAAAGCAGCGCCGGTCGTGCCGCATGCTCCTGCCTCTCGTGGCTGGTTGTGCTGCCATAGAGGCCTCACCGCCCCCTACTATTCCCACCGCTGGCCAGGCCCTGCCGCGACGGCAGCCTCACACCGCAGCCGAACCAGTGAACCCTCGTAGTCCTCTCCGCGCGGGCTTCCGCTGCTGTGTCGTCCCCTTCCTAGGCCTCGCCATCGTCCACCGTTGTGGTGCTCTCCGTGCGGCGTGGTCAACGTGGTCAAGGAACGACTTCCATCGGAAGAGTACTGTACGTGGAGAGGCTGACAGCTGGGTCCACGACCATAGCCCAGTTTTTTTGTGATTTGCGAAGTAATTCGCTTTGTCAGGACTGTTGGGCTGCAAATCTTTCAAGACGAGGAGAGCTTTCATTTGGCTGGCCGAGAAAATGGCCCATCAGCAAAGAGAAATGGGTTGTACATTTTTAAAACACATCAAACCGGCAATTAGTTTCAAATATCTTTTTTTCATTTCAAGATTTTAAATTACATTAATTTTTATGCGTGGAGAATTTGTTGGATTTTATATTGATATCCATTTATTTTTAAAATCAGTTTGAATGTGAGTCGAAATTTCGGGATTAAAAACAGTTCGGACCGTACCAAAATATGCAAAATTTTGTATAATTTTTTAACCGTTGCCACAATATGGGCTGTAATGCTAACAAAAAGAATATGGGCTCCAAAAACACCTTAAATTAGCAAATGGGCTGTAAATTATTAGAAATAATGGCAGATGGGTTGTATGTTGTTTTCCATAGATTTGAGGCTTTCCTAAAAAAAGGTTGACGCACAAGCACTGAATGTTGGATGTCCATCCAACGGCCGTCGTGCTTCTTCAATCTCTGCTCTTCCTGCTCCAGCCGCTCAAACAAGCGCCGGCGGGAATTCCTGCTCCCTCCTCCTCGTGTCCGGCTATGCTGCCGCGCAGACCTCACCGCCCGACCGTACTCCCATCGCGGGCCTAGCCATCCCTCCACTCACCCACACCTGTTGTTATTCTCCGGCGACGGCAGACGAACCAGTAAACCCTCATACAGTCGTACTCCCCTCCGCATGGGAAACAACTACCGAGTTTTCCCTGCCTCTGTGTCGTCCCCTTCCTAGGCCTCCCCGTCGTCCACCGCCCTGGTGCTCATGGTGCGGCCTAGTCAACGTGGTCAACGACCGACATGCATCTGAAGTGGAGTTTACGAGGAGAGGCTGATAGCTGGGTCCACAGCCACATGCAAGGAAATGCCTCCTTATTACGCGCAAAATAATGATTCCTCCACCTGACATCAGGGACCTGCCGAAAGGGCCTCTGTATTTCGCGAAAAAACGTTACCGCCACTGATAGCTCGGACCCACCATCTATATCTTTGCACGCAAGGAAGTGCCTCCTTATTACGCATAAAAAAATGAATACTCCCCTGTTAGCTGGGACCCAGTATAGTCGCAGGCTGACTTTTGGGCCTACTAAGTTGACGGGGATGGAGGGCTTTGTCAACTTAGTTAATATGCACGTTTCTAGCTCCAGTGACCGTATGATGTCAATCCAATGGCCGTAGTGCTTCTTCAACCTCTGGTCTTCTTGCTCCAGCCGCCCAAACCAGCGCCGGTCGTGCCTCGTGCTCCTGCCTCCCGTGGCCGGCTGCGATGTGGCGGAGGCCTCACCGCTGGCCATGCCATCCCTCTACTCACCCACACCCCCTATTAATCTGCGGTGACGGCAGCCTCACGCCGCAGCGAACCAGTGAACCCTCGTACTCCTCTACGCGAGGGCATCCACTGCCGCGTCTTCCCCGGCTCTGCATCGTCCCCTTCCTAGGCGTCGCCGTCGTCCACCGCCCTGGTGCTCTCGGCGCGGCGTGGTCAACGTGGTCAAGGAATGGCTTCCATCGGATGTGGACTGTACGTGGAGAGTGTCGGTGTCAAAACCGGCGGATCTTGGGTAGGGGGTCCCGAACTGTGCGTCTAGGCCAGATGGTAACAGGAGGCAGGGAACACTTTGTTTTGCCCAGGTTCGGGCCCTCTTGATGGAGGTAAAACCCTACGTCCTGCTTGATTAATATTGATGATATTGGTAGTACAAGAGTAGATCTACCACGAGATCAAGGAGGCTAAACCCTAGAAGCTAGCCTATGGTATGATTGTTGTATATGGGGTTGATTGCCTACGGACTACAACCCTCCGATTTATATAGACACCGAATAGGGTTAGGGTTACATAAAGTCGGTTACAATGGTAGGAGATCTTGAATATCCGCATCGCCAAGCTTGCCTTCCACGCCAAGGAAAGTCCCATCCGGACACGGGACGAAGTCTTCAATCTTGTATCTTCATAGTCCAGGAGTTCGGCTCAAGGTATAGTCCGGCTACCCGAACACCCCTAATCCAGGACTCCCTCAGTAGCCCCTGAACCAGGCTTCAATGACGACGAGTCCGACGCGCAAATTGTCTTCGGAATTGCAAGGCGGGTTCCTCCTCCAAGTCCTTCATAGAATATTGTAAACACTAAGAGTAGTGTCCGGCTCTGCAAAATAAGCTCTCACATATTGCCATAGAGAGAATAATATTAACACAAATCAAATCTGCTGACGTATTCCGCAGTGCATCATCACACTACAGCCAAGTTCTTCACTCGAATCATTTTCACTTTTCCACCTCAGCATGTTTTGCGAGGCGGTTTCCTTGGCACGTCTTGTCAAAGCAGAGATCGTGTGCCCCCCTTTTACGGGATTCTCATCAATACGGACGTGGGTAACCCAATCGTGCCTGTTAGCATGTTTTCTCGATTAAAGGCGAGTCCCAAACGGTTACGGGGAGGGCTCCTGGTATTCAACCTCTTATAAAGAGACCAAGTCCTTACTCCTTTTTCCAAACTCAAACGAGTTCGCCCGTAGCCTCGAGTTCCAACACCCTAGGCTCCAGATTCCAGGCGCTTCGGACATTCGACAATGTCCGGTTCCGACCTTCAAGGCTGATGGATGGAGGAGGACGTGCTAAAGTTGAGAGAGGCTAAGTTCTTGACCGCCGAAATTTCGCATAGGTTGCCTGCTCAAAGGCAGGCTATTCCCCAGCCCGGTGAGAGCGTAGTGTTCATGTCTCACTTCCTTCGAGGGTTAGGCTTCCCGATGGATCCCTTCGTGAGGGGGCTGCTATTTTATTACGGGCTGGAATTTCATGACTTAGCTCTGGAGTCCATCCTCCACATTTCCTCATTCATCGTTGTGTGCGAAGCGTTCCTCCGTGTTACTCCTCACTTCGGATTATGGCTCAAGACTTTTGGAGTGGAGCCGAAGATGATCGAGGGACGGCACGCAGAGTGCGGAGCCGCTGTCATAAGTAAGAATGTTGATGCTCCATGGCCCGAGGGCTCCTTTCAAGAGGAGCTCGGCTTGTGGCAATGAGAATGGTTCTATATCACCGCTCCCAGGAGCGCCAAGTGGGCGGCGTCTCCTGCCTTTCGCTCTGGTCCCCCATCACGGCTAGCGTCATGGGTCAACAAAGGATTAGATTGGGGGTTATCCAAAGATGTGCCCTTGTTGCAGGGCCGCATCAGGGATCTCTTAGAAAGAGACCTCAACCTGGTCAAGGTGACGCAGGTCATGCTGATTCGCCAAACACTGCCCGGTAGACGTCGCTCCCTTTGTCTGTGGGAGTTTAATCCGGAGGGACCACGAGCTCTCCAGCATTTTATGGGCGCAACACCCGTGGAGATGTATAAACTGTTCTTCGGATCACAAATAATGTGTCCGGATTTGACCGAGGACGCAGGCCTAAGCTGCAATCGCCCGGGTACCCAAGTAAGTAACCTTGTGCCCGGACCTACTATCCATATAATCGTCATAAACTTGCCCCTAAAAGAGTTGTCCTTTTAAACAGGAGTGGATAGCGAAGGCAAATCTAATCAGGTGTCCAGCTCCCCTTCCCGAAACCAGGGCGGATCCCGTGCTTGTCAGGATGTTGAAGATAATGCCTTTGGAGGGAAGTAAGGGGAAGGACAAGGGAACTATGGCATCCTCGAAGGAGGCTGCTCCGAAGGGAGGAACCGACAATTCCTCTCCCAAGGGGAAGAAGAGGGCCACCTCTGACGACCCGGAGACCATGGCCCCGAAGCGGGGGAGAAAATCCTCGTCAGAGGGTCCGACGCCGGGGAGTTCCTCGGCCGAACTACGCCCTTGAAGGGATCAGCCCTCCAGCAAGCCGTAAGTAGAGAGAGGTTTTCCTTTTGAGGGATGAGAGAAATCCTTGATTTATATCTGAGAAGATTAACCGAAATTTTACCTTGTAGCTCGGACCTCAGCCCTTCTCAGCAGAGCTCGTCTTCGGGGGATCTTCTTCTGGAGATGATGGAGAGCGGGACGCCTCCCCCTGCCGTACCGCCTAGCGAGGCGGGCGACCCTGAGGTGTCGTCGTGGAGGGTTTCTCTGAATCCGGCAGGGGCGGAAGATAGCTATGTGGCCCCCCAAGGCTCTCCGCATCCGGCCTTCGAAAGAGGCCATAGGACAAGTCCGGCACCGTCTGGTGCTCGGCCAGAGGAGCTAAAGATTCTGCTGGGGCGAGCTTCTATCTCAGAGGAGCACCGTGCATTGATGGGCACGGTGATTGAAAGGATTTCATCCGTAGAAAGCAGATTGCATGAGGCCGTCAAAAGTTTACTGATGGGTTTTGAGGTACGTTAGATAATGTACACTTTTGTCAGTTGCGCATAAGTAAGATGCGCCCTGTGTAGATAGTAGCCCCTAAGACTCTGCGCGTTGTCAAGAAATGATGGCATGCAGAGGATCATAATCCCAGGTCTAAGATGTCACCTTTGAATGTAGGTGGCGAGGTGTCTGGAGTCAAGCCGAACTGATGATGTGGCCGAACTAAAGCGGCAACTGGACGTGGCAGATGCCGGCATCGCGCTTGTCAATAAGTGGATTGATGAGGCTCAAGGTATGTAATTCTTCGGGCGGCATCAGGTAAGAGGAGCTTCATGCCAGTGTCTTACAATGTGTATGCTTGACGCAGATGGTACGACCGCCGTGGAGAATCTTAGGGCAGAGCTTGCCCGAGCTAAGGAGCAAGCCAGAAAAAGCGATGCGGCTGCCGAGAAAGCCCTTGAAGAGATGAGAGCCGAACAGGCTGCTCACTGCCGAAGCAAAGAAGAGATGGCCGAGATGGCCGAGAAGTTAAAGAGCGCTGCAGACCGTTGCAAACTTCTTGAGAAAGAAGACCGGGCGAGACAGACAGACTTAGAGAAGGCCGTTGCCGATGCCAAGGACGCTCGCTCTGCGATGAGAGCTGCGAAGGAGGAGCTGTGTCAGGACGAATAGATTGCAGCTGGAAAGCCCTTTATGCTGTTGAGGAAGTTTTGTGATCCGAAGTTTGCTCCGTTGGACCGATTGTGGAGTGTGGAGGACACCTATCTGGATTTGGCAGCAAGTGCTGCTGATGCGACCGAACACTTTCGAGATCTAAAAGATCGCGAAGTGGAAAAGCTTTTCTGGTCACAGTTCCACAATCCAGAGCGTCCACTGGCAGTGGATGATCGTTTGGCTCAATGGGCCAAACTGAATAGGTTGTCTGGACTCGCCATGAAGTACGTCATGGGACACCTGTGGCCGGGGAGATCGGAGCCGAAGAGTTATTTCAGCTTGGTGCAGCAATTCCTTGACGCGGTACCGCGTATAAATGCAATGAAGAGGTCAGCATGCATAGAGGGTGCTAGGATGGCTCTTGCCCGTGTTAAGACATACTGGGCAGAGATGGAGACCACCATTGTTGCATCCCGAGATTCGGACAAAAGCCGAGTACCCTCCGAGCACTATTTTCAAGAAGTTCTTGAAGGCGCTCGTGTAATAGAGACGCAGTGCCCGAAAGATGCTATGTTATGATAGCATATGTAATTATAAAGTAATATTTTCATAAACTGTAGTGGCCTCTTTTATACTTGTGCCTCCAAGTATTGGGAACACCTCCTGTGCGGCCGTTTTAAGATATATATATATATACAGAATCTGAAAGATGGCAGTCGTTGGCTTCAGCCCCCACGCACATAGTGCGGGGCTGCTCGCAGAAGACGCATTTTCACACTTAACCCAACGTCTTGGTCCTACAAAGGAGGTGATAGCGCAGCGGGCCAGGAAACCGGACTATAATGCTTTAACACTTTCACTTAGCCATAGGAGTTTGATAGTGAGACTATTTAGGTAGCTCCTTGGTGGCAACTGCGCTCGTCCGAGTTCGGGGCGCGTGTGTACCTGACCGGGAAGCGGCCCTTCGTTAAAGCGGAGGAATCCGATAGATTTCGATAGGTCATCGAGTGGCTGACCAGTCTCACGCTACATCATGACAGTCAGTTTTTGGCTTTCTCTACTGAGGTGCTCGCCCGGCCGAACCGGGGCACAATCGCAGTAGTTCTCCTGGTGCTACCTTAGCCGATAGAGCGGAACGTAAGGTAGCCGAACTCAGGAGCCGGGCAACCCAACGTTTGACCAAAGACATGATTCGGAGCTGATGCATATAATGCCAAAACTCGCGACGCCGAACACTCCCTAAGGTGTTCGGTCTTTATGAGTGCGGGCGAAACAACACTCTTTATTAAAAAAGCCCCTAGTGTCCAGGTACGTGCAAAAATTCTGACGTGGCCACATGCCAAGACGCCAGCCTCCTCCTTGGTTATATCAGAAAGAAAAAACCAGGGGATGTGTAGCAACAAGAGACAGTAAAAAAGGTTTACGCAGGGTCTTAATCTAAAAAGGATCCTTTAGGACGGGTCCCTACTGCACGTCTGCGCCTGTGTCTCCGTTGTGCCGTATCCTGGACAGGCGCCGCACGACGTTCATCTGTAAAAGAGAGGAACTAAGTTGAAAACAGGTCGTGTCGAAAAAGTTTAAAATAAGCAAAGTATAAAGTAAGATATACTAGATTGAGCTTTATTGTCTCTTATTGTATATGCGTGGAGCCCCTAGTGCGGGGGTATATGGCTTCTAGGCCTGCATCAATGATGATTTTGCACCAAACTTGTCTATCCGCGTTCGTGGTCTTGAACGACCTATTTCGAAGTTTTTTGGCCGGTGAGGCTATTTTGCTGTGGGGCTGTCAAAGCGGCCGCACAGTCCTCCGCTTGGGGAGGTGCACTTTAGTGCTTCCCCTTCAAAGAGATGATGCCTCGTGGACCGGGCATCTTAAGCGTAAGAGATGCATAATGCGGTATTGCGTTAAAGCGAGCGAAAGCTTCGCGTCCCAGTAGTGCATGATAGCGACTTGAGAACGGGACGATATGGAAGGTCAGCTTTTCACGGTGGAGGTTATCGGTAGAGCCAAATATGACTTCGAGCCGGAGAAAACCCATATAATGGGTGTCCGGACCAGGTATTACCCCTTGAAAGGAGGTTTTGCTGCGGCGGATTCTTGCTGGGTTTATCCCCATGTGCTGGATTGTATCCTGATATATCAGGTTTAGTCCACTGCCGCCGTCCATAAGGATATTTGAAAACTGGAGTCCGCCAATTATTGGATCGAGTATCAAGGCAATCCAGCCTACATTCTTGATATTCCTAGAATAATCTAGCTGATCGAAGATGATCGGTTTTGACAACCAGTGGCAGGACCCTTTGGGGATGGGCCGTGTGGTGCGTACCTTTACGAGCGCCGCACATTTTGTTATGTGAAGTGAGTTCACTGTTTTTACTTCTTGTGGGAAGTTTTTTGTTTCCTGGTGCTCTGCTTTTGGGGTTCGTCCTCGTCTTCGCTTGGTGTGTCGAGCCCCTTGTGTTCGGCATTGAGTCTGCCGGATTGTTTGAAAACCCAACAGTCTCTGTGGGTATGGTTAGCAGGCTTCCCGGGAGTACTGTGTATCTGACATATCCTGTCCAGGATTTTATTTAGGTTGGATGGATCGTCCCTGTTATCTTGGGGGGCCGATTTTTCCTGATTTTGTCGTGAGCCTTTGAATCCGGCATTGACTGCCGTGCTCTTCGGACTTTTGTCCTTAGTCTAGCGACGGTCCTTGTTGCGTCGCGGTTTTCCGTTTCCATCCCTAGTTTTGGATGTACTTGGGTCGCTGGGGCTGCACCTTGCCAACCAGATGTCCTCCCCTGCACAAAAGCGGGTCATGAGGCTTGTTAGTGCAGCCATTGTTCTTGGCTTTTCTTGGCCGAGGTGTCTGGCGAGCCATTCGTCTCGGACATTATGCCTGAAAGCCGCTAAGGCTTCGGCGTCCGGACAGTCGACTATCTGATTCTTTTTAGTGAGGAATCTATTCCAGAACTGCCGAGCTGATTCTCCGGGTTGTTGAGTTATGTGACTAAGATCGTCTGCATCCGGAGGGCGGACATAGGTCCCTTGAAAGTTTGCTCGGAAAGCATCTTCGAGCTCTTCCCAGCTTCCAATTGTGTTTTCAGGAAGGCTTTTAAGCCAATGTCGGGCTAGCCCTTTAAGCTTAAGGGGTAGATATTTTATGGCGTGGAGATCATCTCCTCTAGCCATGTGTATGTGGAGGATATAATCCTCGATCCAAACTCCTGGGTCTATTATTCCATCAAATGCCTCTATGTTTACGGGTTTGAATCCCTCTGGGAATTCATAGTCCAGGACCTCATCGGTGAAACATAGGGGGTGTGCGGCGCCCCTGTATTTGGGTGTGCCGGATTCTGATGATGGCTTCATAGCGTTCCTTATGAGAACTTGCTTTCTTGGCCCATAAATGGACCTGACTGGGCCATGATGTGAATCCTTAAGTGGGTCGCATGCCGATTTAGGTGCGGCGCCGCTTGCCGCTTTATGGGGTCATCTATCCGACCGTGTGGCTTTTTCATTTTTTGAATGCGAGGGCTCTAGGGCCTCTTCGTCGAATTCAGGCAGTAGCTTTCTTTTCAGATAGCTTTTAGTGCGGCGACTGTCACCGTACTTATCTGTGGTATTGATTACTTTGCTCCATCTAATCCGGAGTGCATCTTACGCTGTTTTTAGCTTCCGCTTCTGCTTTTTTAGGTTGCGTGCAGTTGCAACGAGCCTCTCGTGGAGATTCTTCTGCTCCATAGGTTTATTCGGCGTGAGGTCGTCTGGAATGCCGTTTTCGCCGGAGGAGGGATGTTCGGTTTCTCTATCCGTGTTGCCCTGTTCGGACGGTTGCTCTAAGGCCTGCTCTATGGCTGGGTTTTTGTCGAGGTGGGGCTTGGGTCGGCGTTTACGCCGACGCTTTGATTGCTTTTCGGGGGGTTGATCTTCTGTCCCATCCCCTTTTTCCTCGTTGTCGCTTCCTTTAGGGGTATCCACCATGTACACATCGTGAGATGAGGTGGCTGTCCAATGCCCTATGGGCGTTGGTTCGTCTATATCTCCTCCATCGTCATCCATGTTGTCGATGTCTCTGGAGTCGAAGTTGAGCACGTCGTTTAAATTGTCGACAGTGGCTACCAAGTGGGTGGTGGGTGGGCTTTGAATTTCCACATCGTCCGTATCCCACCCTCGCTGACCGTAGTCCGGCCAGGGCTCTCCTGATAAAGAGAGAGACTTAAGAGAATTCAGGATGTCGCCAAAAGGTGAATGCTGAAAGATGTCTGCGGCCATGAACTCCATTATCGGCGCCCAATCGGATTCGATTGGCAGGGGCGCGGGGGGTTCGGAGTCCGGGGAGGAGTCCGGATCCTCGGAGTCACGGGTCGTGCAGAGTGCGGGGCTAGCGTTCGGCTCGATCGCTTTCGGGATCGCAGCCCCCGAGGTGATGTCCAACCGCTCGTCCTCGCGCAATAGGCTCCGAGTTAGGGGTCAGAACCGATGCGTGTGCGGCCTCCAACGCGCTGTTCGGCGGCAGAGCTATATCATGCCCATCGAAAAAGTGTGGCGCGCTTGGCTGTGGCTCGAATCCGTCGAAGATCAAGTCCCCGTGGATGTCAGCCGTGTAGTTTAGGCTTCCAAACCTAACCTGATGGCCAGGGGCGTAGCTTTCAATCTGCTCAAGGTGGCCAAGCGAATTGGCCCGCAGAGCGAAGCCGCCGAAGACGAAGATCTGTACGGGGAGAAAAGTCTCACCCTGGACCGTATCATTGTTGATGATAAAAGGAGCCATCGGGCCTAAAGGCGACGACACAGAGGAACTCTCAATGAAAGCACCAATGTCGGTGTCAAAACCGGTGGATCTCGGGTAGGGGGTCCCGAACTGTGCGTCTAGGCCGGATGGTAACAGGAGGCAGGGAACACTTTGTTTCACCCAGGTTTGGGCCCTCTTGATGGAGGTAAAACCCTACGTCCTGGTTGATTAATATTGATGATATGGGTAGTACAAGAGTAGATCTACCACGAGATCAAGAAGGCTAAACCCTAGAAGCTAGCCTATGGTATGATTGTTGTATATGGGGTTGATTGCCTACGGACTACAACCCTCCGGTTTATATAGACACCAGATAGGGTTAGGGTTACATAAAGTCGGTTACAATGGTAGGAGATCTTGAATATCCGCATCGCCAAGCTTGCTTTCCACGCCAAGGAAAGTCCCATCCGGACACAGGACGAAGTCTTCAATCTTGTATCTTCATAGTCCAGGAGTCCGGCCGAAGGTATAGTCTGGCTACCCGAACACCCCCTTATCCAGGACTCCCTCAGAGAGGCTGACAGCTAGGTCCAGGCCGCAGCAAGGAAGTGCCTCCTTATTACGTGTAAGTTAATTATTCCTCCACCTGACAGCGGGACCCACCGCATGGGCCATCGTATTTCGCGAAAAAATGTTTCCCCCTGACTGCTGGGACCCACCAGCTACATCTTCGCACGCAAGGCAGTGCGTCCGGTCAAAAAAAACGATTCACTCCCTGACTGCTGGGACCCACAAGCTACATCTTCGCAGGCAAGGAAGTGCCTGACAGTCGGGACCCACCTGGTCGAAGCGTACGTAGCGTTGTCATTCTGGTCGTGAACGTGTACGTACATACTGGTCGATGTAGAGGCGCGCACGTGTCATAGTAGAGGCTAGCACGTAGCATTTACACGTACGTATAGCGGCCAGGGTGCAAGGAAGAAAATACGGTCACGTATGTGTACATACGGGCGGGGTCTCGAACGCCTACTCGCGCATACGTACGGCAAGGGCTCGTGTACATGGCTGGGTCGGAACGGAGAAACAACGTCGTCGTTGTTGGAAATATGCCCTAGAAGCAATAATAAAATGGTTATTATTATATTTCTTTGTTCATGATAATTGTCTATTGTTCATGCTATAATTGCGTTATCCGGAAATCGTAATACATGTGTGAATACATAGACCACAACACGTCCCTAGTGAGCCTCTAGTTGACTAGCTCGTTGATCAAAAGATAGTCATGGTTTCCTAACTATGGACATTGAATGTCATTGATAACGGGATCACATCATTAGGAGAATGATGTGATGGACAAGACCCAATCCTAAGCATAGCTCAAAGATCGTGTAGTTCGTTTGCTGTAGCTTTTTTGAATGTCAAGTATCATTTCCTTAGACCATGAGATTGTGCAACTCCCGGATACCGTAGGAGTGCCTTGGGTGTGCCAAACGTCACAACGTAACTGGGTGACTATAAAGGTACACTACAGGTATCTCTGAAAGTGTCTGTTGGGTTGGCACGAATCGAGACTGGAATTTGTCACTCCGTATGACGGAGAGGTATCTCTGGGCCCACTCGGTAATGCATCATCATAATGAGCTCAATGTGACCAAGTGGTTGATCACGGGATCATGCATTACGACACGAGTAAAGTGACTTGCCGGTAACGAGATTGAACGAGGTATTGGGATACCGACGATCGAGTCTCGGGCAAGTAACGTACCGATTGACAAAGGGAATTGTATACGGATTGATTGAATCCTCGACATCATCGTTCATCCGATGAGATCATTGTGGAGCATGTGGGAGCCAACATGGGTATCCAGATCCCGCTGTTGGTTATTGACCGGAGAGTCGTCTCGGTCATGTCTGCATGTCTCCTGAACCCATAGGGTCTACACACTTAAGGTTCGGTGACGCTAGGGTTGTAGAGATATTAGTATGCAGTAACCTGAAAGTTGTTCGGAGTCCCGGATGAGATCTCGGACCTCACGAGGAGTTCCGGAATGGTCCAGAGGTAAAGATTTATATATAGGAAGTCTAGCTTCGGCCATCGGGAAGGTTTCGGGGGTCGCCGGTATTGTACTGGGACCACCGAAAGGGACCTGGGGGTCCACCAGGTGGGGCCACCTATCCCGGAGGGCCCCATGGGCTGAATTGGGAGGGGAACCAGCCCCTAGTGGGCTGGTGCGCCCCCCTTGGGCCTCCCCTGCGCCTAGGGTTGGGAAACCCTAGGGGTGGGGGCGCCCCCCACTTGGCTTGGGGGGGAAGCCACCCCTTGGCCGCCGCCCCCTTGGAGATCCATCTCCCTAGGGCCGGCGCCCCCCAAGGCCCCTATATAAAGAGGGGGGAGGGAGGGCAGCCGCACCTTTGCTCTTGGCGCCTCCCTCTCCCTCCGTAACACCTCTCCTCCCCGCTTGCGCTTGGCGAAGCCCTGCCGGGATCCTGCTCCATCCACCACTACGCCGTCGTGCTGCTGGATCTTCATCAACCTCTCCTTCCCCCTTGCTGGATCAAGTTGGAGGAGACGTCTTCCCAATCGTACGTGTGTTGAACGCGAAGGTGCCGTCCGTTCGGCACTTGGTCATCGGTGATTTGGATCACGTCGAGTACGACTCCATCAACCCCGTTCTCTTGAACGCTTCCGCACGCGATCTACAAGGGTATGTAGATGCACTCCTCTCTCCCTCGTTGCTAGATGACTCCATAGATTGATCTTGGTGATGCGTAGAAAATTTTAAAATTCTGCTACGTTCCCCAATAGTGGCATGATGAGCTAGGTCTATGCGTAGTTTCTATGCACGAGTAGAACACAAAGTAGTTGTGGGCGTCGATATTGTCAATTATCTTGCCGTTAGTAGTATTATCTTGATTCGGCGGCATTGTGTGATGAAGCGGCCCGGACCGACCTTACACGTACGCTTACGTGAGACTGGTTCCACCGACTGACATGCACTAGTTGCATAAGGTGGCTGGCGGGTGTCTGTCTCACCCACTTTAGTCAGATCGGATTCGATGAACAGGGTCCTTATGAAGGGTAAATAGAAATTGGCAATTCACATTGTGGTCTTGGCGTAGGTAAGAAACGTCCTTGCTAGAAACCTATAGCGGCCACGTAAAAACTTGCAACAACAATTAGAGGACGTCTAACTTGTTTTTGCAGCAAGTGTTTTGTGATGTGATATGGCCAAAGGATGTGATGAATGATATATGTGATGTATGAGATGATCATGTTCTTGTAATAGGAATCACGACTTACATGTCGATGAGTATGACAATCGGCAGGAGCCATAGGAGTTGTCTTTATTTATTTATGACCTGCGTGTCAACATAAACGTCATGTAATTACTGTACTTTATTGCTAAAGCGTTAGCCATAGTAGTAGAAGTAATAGATGACGAGACAACTTCAAGAAGGCACGATGATGGAGATCATGGTGTCATGCCGGTGACAGCGATGATCGCAGAGCCCCGAAGATGGAGATCAAAAGGAGCAAATGATATTGGCCATATCATGTCACTATTTGCTTAGGACGACGGTAGCTTAAATAAGATGATCCCTCGTAATAATTTCAAGAAAGTGTTCCCCCTAACTGTGCACCGTTACGAAGGTTCGTTGTTTCGAAGCACCACGTGATAATCGGGTGTGATAGATTCTAATGTTCGAATACAACGGGTGTAAGCCAGATTTACACACGCAATACACTTAGGTTGACTTGACGAGCCTAGCATGTACAGACATGGCCTCGGAACACAGAAGACCAAAAGGTCGAGCATGAGTCGTATAGAAGATACGATCAACATGAAGATGTTCACCGATGTTGACTAGTCCGTCTCACGTGATGATCGGACACGGCCTAGTTGACTCGGATCATGTTTCACTTAGATGACTAGAGGGATGTCTATCTGAGTGGGAGTTCATTGAGTAATTTGATTAGATGAACTTAATTATCATGAACTTAGTCTAAAATCTTTACAATATGTCTTGTAGATCAAATGGCCCGTGTTGTCCTCAACTTCAACGCATTCCTAGAGAAAACCAAGCTGAAAGATGATGGCAGCAACTATACGGACTAGGTCCGGAACCTGAGGATCATCCGTATAGCTGCCAAGAAAGATTATGTCCTAGAAGCACCGCTAGGTAATGCACCTGTCCCAGAGAACCAAGACGTTATGAACGCTTGGTAGTCACATGCTGATGATTACTCCCTCGTTCAGTGTGGCATGCTTTACAGCTTAGAACCAGGGCTCCAAAAGCATTTTGAGAGACACGGAGCATATGAGATGTTCGAAGAGCTGAAAATGGTTTTCCAAGCTCATGCCCGGGTCGAGAGATATGAAGTCTCCGACAAGTTCTTCAGCTGTAAGATGGAGGAAAATAGTTCTGTCAGTGAGCACATACTCAAAATGTCTGGGTTGCATAACCGCTTGACTCAGCTGGGAGTTAATCTCCCGGATGACGCGGTCATTGATAGAATCCTTCAGTCGCTTCCACCGAGCTACAAGAGCTTTGTGATGAACTTCAATATGCAAGGGATGGAAAAGACCATTCCTGAGGTATATTCAATGTTGAAATCAGCGGAGGTAGAAATCAAAAAGGAACATCAAGTGTTGATGGTGAATAAAACCACTAAGTTCAAGAAAGGCAAGGGTAAAAAGAACTTCAAGAAGGACAGCAAGGCAGTTGCCGCGCCCGGTAAGAAAGCTGCACGAAAGAAGCCAAAGAATGGACCCAAGCCCAAGACTGAGTGTTTTTATTGCAAGGGAAGTGGTCACTGGAAGCGGAACTGCCACAAATACTTAGCGGACAAGAAGGCCGGCAACACTAAAGGTATATGTGATATACATGTAATTGATGTGTACCTTACCAGTACTCATAGTAGCTCCTGGGTATTTGATACCGGTGCGGTTGCTCACATTTTAACTCAAAGCAGGAGCTGCGGAATAAGCGGAGACTGGCGAAGGACGAGGTGACGATGCGCGTCGGGAATGGTTCCAAGGTCGATGTGATCGCCGTCGGCACGCTACCTCTACATTTACCTACGGGATTAGTTTTAAACCTCAATAATTGTTATTTAGTGCCAGCTTTGAGCATGAACATTGTATCAAGATCTCGTTTAATTCGAGGAGCTACTCATTTAAATCCGAGAATAATGGTTGTTCTATTTATATGAGAGATATGTTTTATGGTCATGCTCCGATGGTGAATGGTTTATTCTTAATGAATCTCGAGCGTAATGTTACACATATTCATAGTGTGAATATCAAAAGATGTAAGGTTGAAAATGATAGTCCCACATACTTGTGGCACTGCCGCCTTGGTCACATAGGTGTCAAACGCATGAAGAAGCTCCACACAGATGGACTTTTGGAGTCTCTTGATTACGAATCATTTGACATGTGTGAACCATGCCTCATGGGTAAAATGACCAAGACTCCGTTCTCGGGAATAATGGAGCGAGCAACCAACTTATTGGAAATCATACATACTGATGTGTGCGGTCCAATGAGTGTTGAGGCTCGCGGTGGCTATCATTATGTTCTCACCCTCACTGATGACTTGAGTAGATATGGGTATGTCTACTAAATGAAACACAAGTCTGAGACCTTTGAAAAGTTCAAGGAATTTCAGAGCGAGGTTGAGAATCAACATGACAGAAAAATCAAGTTCTTGCGATCAGATCATGGGGGAGAATACTTGAGTCACAAATTTGGCACACACTTAAGAAAATGTGGAATAGTTTCACAACTCACACCGCCTGGAACACCTCAGCGTAATGGTGTGTCCGAACGTCGTAATCGCACTCTATTGGATATGGTGCGATCTATGATGTCTCTTTACCGATCCACCGCTATCATTTTGGGGCTACGCTTTAGAGACTGCCACATTCACTTTAAATAGGGCTCCGTCGAAATCCGTTGAGACGACACCGTATGAATTATGGTTTGGAAAGAAACCTAAGCTGCCGTTTCTAAAAGTTTGGATATGCGAAGCTTATGTCAACAAACTTCAACCTGAAAAGCTCGAACCCAAATTGGAAAAATGCGTCTTCATAGGATACCCTAAAGAAACTATTGGGTATACCTTGTACCTCAGATCCGAAGGCAAGATCTTTGTTGCCAAGAATGGGTCCTTTCTAGAGAAAGAGTTTCTCTTGAAAGAAATAAGTGGGAGGAAAGTAGAACTTGATGAGGTATTACCTCTTGAACCGGTAAGTGGCGCAGCTCAAGAAAATGTTCCTGAGGTGCCTGCACCGACTAGAGAGGAAGTTAATGATGATGATCATGAAACTTCAGATCAAGTTGCTACTGAACTTCGTAGGTCCACAAGGACACGTTCCTCACCAGAGTGGTACGGCAACCCTGTCCTGGAAATCATGTTGTTAGACAACAGTGAACCTTCGAACTATGAAGAAGCGATGGCGGGCCCGGATTCCGACAAATGGCTGGAAGCCATGAAATCCGAGATAGGATCCATGTATGAAAACGAAGTATGGACTTTGACTGACTTGCCCGATGATCGGCGAGCCATAGAAAATAAATGGATCTTTAAGAAGAAGACAGACGCGGATGGTAACGTAACCATCTATAAAGCTCGGCTTGTCGCTAAGGGTTATCGACAAGTTCAAGGGGTTGACTACGATGAGACTTTCTCACCCGTAGCGAAGCTAAAGTCCGTCCGAATCATGTTAGCAATTGCCGCATTCTATGATTAAGAAATATGGCAAATGGACGTCAAAACGGCATTCCTTAATGGTTTCCTTAAGAAAGAATTGTATATGATGCAGCCGGAAGGTTTTGTCGATCCTAAGAATGCTGACAAGGTGTGCAAGCTCCAACGCTCGATTTATGGGCTGGTGCAAGCATCTCGGAGTTGGAACATTCGTTTTGATGAGATGATCAAAGCGTTTGGGTTTACGCAGACTTATGGAGAAGCCTGCATTTACAAGGAGGTGAGTAGGAGCTCTGTAGCATTTCTCTTAGTGTATGTGGATGACATACTGTTGATGGGAAATGAAATAGAATTCTTGGAAAGCATAAAGGCCTACTTGAACAAGTGTTTTTCAATGAAGGACCTTGGAGAAGCTGCTTATATATTAGGCATCAAGATCTATAGAGATAGATCGAGACGCCTCATTGGTCTTTCACAGAGTACGTACCTTGACAAGATATTGAAGAAGTTCAAAATGGATCAGTCAAAGAAGGGGTTCTTGCCTGTATTGCAAGGTACGAGATTGAGCACGGCTCAATGCCCGACCACGGTAGAAGATAGAGAAAAGATGAGTGTCGTCCCCTATGCCTCGGCCATAGGGTCTATCATGTATGGTATGCTGTGTACCAGACCTGATGTAAACCTTGCCGTAAGTTTGGTAGGAAGGTACCAAAGTAATCCCAGCATGGAACATTGGACAGCGGTCAAGAATATCCTGAAGTACCTGAAAAGGACTAAGGATATGTTTCTCATTTATGGAGGTGGCGAAGAGCTCATCGTAAAGGGTTACATCGATGCTAGCTTCGACACAGATCTGGATGACTCTAAGTCACAAACCGGATACGTGTATATTTTGAATGGTGGGGCAGTAAGCTGGTGCAGTTGCAAGCATAGCATTGTGGCGGGATCTACATGTGAAGCGGAGTACATGGCGGCCTCGGAGGCAGCACAAGAAGCAGTCTGGGTGAAGGAGTTCATTACCGACCTAGGAGTCATACCCAATGCGTCGGGCCCGATGACTCTCTTCTGTGACAACACTGGAGCTATTGCCCTTGCGAAGGAGCCCAGGTTTCATGGGAAGACCAGGCATATCAAGCGTCATTTCAACTCCATTCGTGAAAGTGTTCAAAATGGAGACATAGAGATTTGTAAAGTACATACGGACCTGAATGTGGCAGATCCGTTGACTAAACCTCTCCCTAGAGCAAAACATGATCAACACCAGAACTGCATGGGTGTTCGATTCATCACAATGTAACTAGACTATTGACTCTAGTGCAAGTGGGAGACTGTTGGAAATATGCCCTAGAGGCAATAATAAAATGGTTATTATTATATTTCTGTGTTCATGATAATTGTCTATTGTTCATGCTATAATTGTGTTATCCGGAAATCGTAATACATGTGTGAATACATAGACCACAACACGTCCCTAGTGAGCCTCTAGTTTACTAGCTCGTTGATCAAAAGATAGTCATGGTTTCCTGACTATGAACATTGAATGTCATTGATAACGGGATCACATCATTAGGAGAATGATGTGATGGACAAGACCCAATCCTAAGCATAGCTCAAAGATCGTGTAGTTCGTTTGCTGTAGCTTTTCCGAATGTCAAGTATCATTTCCTTAGACCATGAGATTGTGCAAGTCCCGGATACCGTAGGAGTGCCTTGGGTGTGCCAAACGTCACAACGTAACTGGGTGACTATAAAGGTACACTACAGGTATCTTCGAAAGTGTCTGTTGGGTTGGCACGAATCGAGACTGGGATTTGTCACTCCGTATGACGGAGAGGTATCTCTGGGCCCACTCAGTAATGCATCATCATAATGAGCTCAATGTGACCAAGTGGTTGATCACGGGATCATGCATTACGGCACGAGTAAAGTGACTTGCCGGTAACGAGATTGAACGAGGTATTGGGATACCGACGATCGAGTCTCGGGCAAGTAACGTACCGATTGACAAAGGGAATTGTATACAGATTGATTGAATCCTCGACATCGTGGTTCATCTGATGAGATCATCGTGGAGCATGTGGGAGCCAACATGGGTATCCAGATCCCGCTGTTGGTTATTGACCAGAGAGTCGTCTCGGTCATGTCTGCATGTCTCCCGAACCCGTAGGGTCTACACACTTAAGGTTCGGTGATGCTAGGGTTGTAGAGATATTAGTATGTAGTAACCTGAAAGTTGTTCAGAGTCCCGGATGAGATCCCGGACATCATGAGAAGTTCCGGAATGGTCCGGAGGTAAAGATTTATATATAGGAAGTCTAGTTTCGTCCACCGGGAAGGTTTCGGGGGTCGCCGGTATTGTACCGGGACCACCGGAAGGGTCCTGGGGGTCCACCGGGTGGGGCCACCTATCCCGGAGGGCCCCATGGGCTGAATTGGGAGGGGAACCAGCCCCTAGTGGGCTGGTGCGCCCCTCCTTGGGCCTTCCCTGCGCCTAGGGTTGGGAAACCCTAGGGGTGGGGGCGCCCCCCACTTGGCTTGGGGGGGAAGCCACCCCTTGGCCGCCGCCCCCTTGGAGATCCATCTCCCTAGGGCCGGCGCCCCCCAAGGCCCCTATATAAAGAGGGGGGAGGGAGGGCAGCCGCACCTTTGCTCTTGGCGCCTCCCTCTCCCTCCGTAACACCTCTCCTCCCCGCTTGCGCTTGGCGAAGCCCTGCCGGGATCCTGCTCCATCCACCACTACGCCGTCGTGCTGCTGGATCTTCATCAACCTCTCCTTCCCCCTTGCTGGATCAAGTTGGAGGAGACGTCTTCCCAATCGTACGTGTGTTGAACGCGAAGGTGCCGTCCGTTCGGCACTTGGTCATCGGTGATTTGGATCACGTCGAGTACGACTCCATCAACCCCGTTCTCTTGAACGCTTCCGCACGCGATCTACAAGGGTATGTAGATGCACTCCTCTCTCCCTCGTTGCTAGATGACTCCATAGATTGATCTTGGTGATGCGTAGAAAATTTTAAAATTCTGCTACGTTCCCCAACAGTCGTCATGTTCATGGGGAGGCAATGGAATGCGTCGTGTTCAGGGGGAGGCAACGGAATGCGTCGTGTTCATGGGGAGGCAACAGAATGCGTCGTGTTCATCGGGAGGGCTTGGAGGGAACAGGTGATGGAAACGAGGCCTGGCGTACCGCAGAACGGAGGAAACGGTCTTTTGTTCGACCGGCCACATTTGAAACGGGATCCTGTTCATCGGGAGGGGTCTGGCATACCGCAAAACGGAGGAAACGGACCTCCTACGGTCAAAACAGGGGTCCTGTTGATCGGGAGGGGTGTGGCGTGCCGCAAAACGGACGAAACAGACTTGTGTTGGAGCGCTACGGTCGAAACGGGGGTCCTGTTCATCGGGAGGGGTGTGGAGTACCGCAAAACGGGACTCCACAGGATACTGTTCATCTCCACCGTCGACCCCCTCCTGCCTCCACGAGCTACTATTCATCCACCATCGACCTCCTCCAGCCTCCACCTGCGACTGTTCATCCACGGGCTCCTGTTCATCCAGCTTCCACCGCGTGCTACTCCACCGGCTACTGTTCAACTAGCCCTCTCCACGGGCTCCTGTTCAACCACCCATCCACGGGCTACTGTTCATCCTGCCCTCCACCGTCTACTGTTCATCCTGCCCTCCACGGGGTGATCCTGTTCATCCAGCCCTCCACGGGGTCCTGTTCATCCAGGGCCAACCGGCTCGATCAATCGGGGTCCTGTTCATCCAGAGGCAACACCACGTGGTCCTGTTCATCCACCCCCACCGGGACTGTTCATCCAACCCCCCCCCCCGCAACGCTCACTGTTCATCCAGAGGCAGCATTGATCGGCTTCAGTTAGCAGCAGTAGCGAAGGAATCGCTCGAGCGGGTTCAGTTAACAGCCATCGATCGATCGCTTGGGTTCAGTAACGCGTAGCCTGAAGTGCAATCACTCGGGTTCAGTTAGAGCCCAACGCCTCGCTCGGGTTCAGTTAGAGCCAATGCCTCGCACACACGCGCGTACGTGTACGAGAGAAACGCGCATCGCTCGGCCCCCGACCTCCCACCGTAACTGGGAACTCCCCAAAATTTTCCTCGCCCTCGCTTCTACCATGGTTTTTTCCATCATGGACGGCCCAAAGAATGTCATGCAGCTGCGTCTCCGGCCCGCCCAGGACGAAAAGCCCATTTTCTGTCATGATTTTTTGTCATAGAAGTAGGAGCCCACCACATCTATGATGATATCGGGTTTTGTCACAATTATCATCATAGAAGGGTCATATGTATGACAGAAAAAAATTCGTTTGGCCCAAAATGTCACAGATGTGTCTTTTTTTTGTAGTGGGAGTTGTGATATAAAACCACTCCCGTTGCCATAAATCGGACACCTCTGGGAAGGAACCCTCTGGCCACGGAACATCAGCACTTTTGCTTATTGCGGCACCTCCGCACTCTGCGTGACGCCCCTCGATCATCTTCAGCTTCACATTGAAAGTCTTGAGCCACAGTCCGAAGTGTGGGGTAATGCAAAGGAAGGCCTCACACATGACGGTGAACGACGAGATGTGAAGGAGGGAATCCGGGGCCAGATCATGGAAATCCAGCCCATAATAGGACATGATCCCCCTAACGAAGGGATCCAGAGCGAGGCCTAGCCCTCGGAGGAAGTGAGAGATGAACACAACACTCTCATTCGGTTTGGGAGTGGGGATGACCTGCCCACGGGCAGGAAGCTTGTGCGAGATTTCGGCGGTTAGATACCTGGCCTCTCTCAGCTTCTTGATGTCCTCTTCTGTAACAGAGGAAGGCATCCACCGACCTTGGAGGTTGGATCCAGACATGGTTGAAGGTCCAGAGCGCCTTACCTGAGCCTTGGGTGTTGAAACTCAAGGCGGGGGATGGATTCGATTGAGCATGAGAGGGAAAAAAGGACAGGCCTTGGCCTCATTATAAAGAGGGTGAATATCAAGTGTCCTCCTCGTGGTCGTTTGGGACTTGCCTAAAATCAAGGAGACATACCAATAGGGACGATGGCGTTACCCACGTCCGTATTGATGAGAATCCTGTAATAAGGGGGACACAATCTCTGCTTTGACAAGACGTGTCAGGAAAACCACCTCGCGATATGTGCAGTGCTGGTTGAGAAAAATGGTTCGAATAAAGACCGGGCCATGGCATGATGTCATGTTGCTAAACATGTTAGCAGATTAGATTTGTGGAAATATTATTCTCTCTACGGTGGTATGTGGAACTTTTTTTGCAGAGCCGGACGCTATCCTTGTGTTCAAAATCTTCTATGGAGTATTCGGAGGAGGAACCCGCCTTACAATGTCGAAGATGAATCTGCGCACCGGACTCATCGTCATTGAAGCCTGGTTCAGGGGCTACTGAGGGAGTCCTGGATTAGGGGGTCTCCGGACAGCCGGACTATATCCTTTGGCCGGACTGTTGGACTACGAAGATACAAGATTGAAGACTTCGTCCCGTGTCCGGATGGGACTCTCCTTGGCGTGGAAGGCAAGCTTGGCAATACGGATATGTAGATCTCCTCCCTTGTAACCGACTTTGTGTAACCCTAGCCCCCTCCGGTGTCTATATAAACCGGAGGGTTTAGTCCGTAGGACAACAACAATCATACCATAGGCCAGCCTCTAGGGTTTAGCCTCTATGATCTCATGGTAGATCAACTCTTGTAATACTCATATCATCAATATCAATCGAGCAGGACGTAGGGTATTACCTCCATCAAGAGGGCCCGAACCTGGGTAAACATCGTGTCCCCTGCCTCCTGTTACCATCCGCCTTAGACGCACAGTTCGGGACCCCCTACCCGAGATCTGCCGGTTTTGACACCGACAACTAGGTCGACCACAGCTGGGATTTCAACTTTAGTCGAATCAGTGGAACTCTTAGGTTGCGGGGGCTCTTCTGTGAAGAGATCTTCCTGGACTGATGGTGTGTGAGGATGCTCCAAGAACACATTGCTGGGAATGGGCTCTCGCTTGGAACCTGTCTTAGCCAGGTCATCTGCTGCCTGGTTCTTCAGTCGAGGAATATGGTGGAGCTCTAGACCTTCGAACTTCTTCTCTAACTTTCTTACTGCATTGCAATAGCCAGTCATGGCTGGGCTTCTGACATCCCACTCTTTCATCACTTGATTCACCACCAAATCTGAGTCGTCGTAGACCATTAGGCGACGGTTGCCGAGTGAAATGGTCATTCGCAACCCATATAGCAGTGCTTCATATTCAGCTTCATTGTTGGAGGAATCAAAGTGAATCTGAAGGACATAACTGAGTTTATCACCTCATGGGGATAGCAAAACTACTCCAGCACCAAAACCATTCAACATTTTGGATGCATCAAAAAACATAGTCCAATGTTCCGAGTGGACTTGAGTCGGTTGCTGTTGTTCAATCCACTCGACAAGAAAATCTGCTATTGCTTGGGACTTGATTACTTTCTTTGCCTCAAACTTGATATCCAGTGGAAGGAGTTCAATCGCCCATTTTGCCACTCAACCAATTGCGTCTCTGTCGTTCAGAATTACTGATAATGGAGCATCGCTGACGACTGTGATGGAGTGATCTGAGAAATAATGTGCCACCTTCTTTGAAGTCAAGTAAATTCCATATACAAGCTTCTGATAATGCGGATATCTCTGCTTGGATGGAGTTAAGACTTCAGAAATATAGTACACTGGGTGCTGAAATTTGTAGGCTTTACCTTCTTCTTCCCGCTCAACCGTGAGTACTGTACTGACAACTTGTCCAGTGGCTGTGATATAATGCAGTAAGGGCTCTTTGCTGATTGGAGCAGCGAGCACCGACTGGGTGGAAAGCAGGGTTTTGAGCTCTGCAAATGTTGCGTCAGCTTCAGGAGTCCACTCGAACTTGTCAAATTTCTTCATCAGTCGGTAAAGAGGTAATGCCTTTTCACCGAGACAAGAGATGAATCGACTCAAGGTAGCCAAACAACCAGTAAGCTTCTGAACGTCGTGTATGCGCATAGGGCTTTTCATTCGGAGTATTGCGCCAACTTTCTCTGGATTAGCATCAATCCCATGTTCGGAAACGAGGAAACCGAGTAACTTTCCACCTGGAACTCCAAATGTACACTTTGACGGGTTAAGCTTGATATCATATATTCTCAAGTTGGCAAAGGTTTTAGCGAGGTCAGTCAGCAGGTCAGAACCTTTTTGCGACTTAACCACGATGCCATCCATGTATGCTTCCACATTCCGGCTGATTTGAGTGAGAAGGCACTTCTGAATCATACGCATGAATGTGGCGCCAGCATTCTTGAGACCAAAGGGCATGGTAACATAGCAAAAGCACCCGAACGGGGTGATGAAAGCTGTTTTTATTTCATCGGGTCCATACAGTCGGATCTGATGATACCCAGAATATGCGTCTAGAAAGGACAGTCACTCACATCCCGCGGTCAAGTCAACTATTTGATCGATGCGAGGGAGAGGGAAGTGATCTTTCAGGCAGGCCCGATTGATATGCTTGAAGTCGATGCACATATGGAGTGAATCATCCTTCTTGGGAACCAAAACTACATTGGTGAGCCACTCGGAGTGGTAAATCTCTCGGATGAACTCAGTTGCCAAAAGCCGAGCCACTTCCTCGCCGATTGCCTTTCTTTTCTCCACGTCGGACCGTCGGAGATGTTCTTTGACAGGTCTTGCTTTTGGGTCGAATCGCAAACGGTGCTCAGCCAGTTCTCTGGGAACACCTGGCATGTCAGAAGGTTTCCATGCAAAGATGTCCCAGTTCTCACGGAGGAACTGGATGAGCGCTTCTCCCTATTTGCTGTCGAGTGTTGTTGATATGTGAGTCGGAGCAGCATTGGGATCAGTCGGGTGAGTATGAACTATCTTTGTTTCACCAGATGACTTAAATGTGGACTCTGAAGCAGGCTTCTTAGCTCTCAACAAATCACTCGGATCTGCTGTCTTCTTGTACTCCTCCATTTCTATTGTTGCCATCTGTTCATCAACAATCTTCGAGCCATTCAGAAAGCACTCTTCTGCCCGTTGCCGATTACCAGTGACTGTAATCATGCCCCTAGGCCCAGGCATCTTGAGCTTGAGATAGACATAACACAGTCGAGCCATGAAACGGGCATAAGCAGTTCTGCCCAGGATAGCATCATAAGCACTGTGAAAATCCACGACTTCAAATGTCAACTTTCCTTCCGGTAATTCTTTGAATCGTCGAAAGGCACATCAACGGTGATCTGTCTGAGTGAATCGGCTTTCTTCCCAGGTATAACTCTGTGAAACCGCATGTTACTCTCACTAAGTTTGGACATCGGAATGCCCATCCCTCGGAGGGTCTCAGCATAAAAGATGTTCAATCCGTTGCCACCATCCATCAAAACTTTGGTCAGTCGGGTGCCTCCAACGACTGGGTCGACCACCAACACTTGCCTCCCAGGGGTGGCAACGTGCGGCAGGTGGTCTGACTGGTCGAATGTGATAGGAGTCTTTGACCATTTCGGATACGTCGGTGTTGCCGGAGCAACCATGTTTACTTCTCTGTTGATGACTTTCAGTCGACTTTTCCTTTCAACATCAGCAAAAATCACCAAGGTGGAATTGATATTGGGAAAACCATCATCTTGTACCTTGTCCTCATCTTTATCAGATTCTTTCTCCTTCTCACTGGGTTGCTTTTCTCTGAACTGTTGTATAAGGGCTCGGAACTGCCGAGTGGTATGCTTAGGATAGATGAGGTTTCCCTCCTCATCCTTCTTGATGTGAATGTGACATGGTAAATCCAACATGTCATTCCCGGCTGCATCTTTCACCTTCTTAGGGGTCCAGGGCCCCTTAGGTTTTCCTTTAATTTTTCCTTGGGTCACGAATGCAACCTCTCCAGGCGCTGCAGGTTCTGCTTTGCGCTTTTGCTTCCGATTGGAATTACCTCCTCCGGTGTCTTGGCCCACTGGTTTACTCTTGCGACTGCGGAGTCGGTCTTCTTCTTCACCATTAGCATACCGAGTGGCTATCTCCATCATTCGAGTCAAAGACATGTCACCTATCCGTGTTGGAAATATGCACTAGAGGCAATAATAAAATGGTTATTATTATATTTCCTTGATCATTATAATTGTCTATTGTTCATGCTATAATTGTATTAAACGGAGACCGTAATACATGTGTGAATACGTAGACCACAATATGTCCCTAGTAAGCCTCTAGTTGACTAGCTCGTTGATCAATAGATGGTTATGGTTTCCTGACCATGGACATTGGATGTCGTTGATAATGGTATCACATCATTAGGAGAATGATGTGATGGACAAGACCCAATCCAAAGCATAGCACAAGATCGTGTAGTTCGTCTGCTAAAGCTTTTCTAATGTCAAGTATCATTTCCTTAGACCATGAGATTGTGCAACTCTCGGATACCGTAGGAATGCTTTGGGTGTACCAAACGTCACAACGTAACTGGGTGGCTATAAAGGCACACTATGGGTATCTCCAAAAGTGTATGTTGGGTTGGCACGGATCGAGACTGGGATTTGTCACTCCGTGTGACGGAGAGGTATCTCTGGGCGCACTCGGTAGGACATCATCATAATGATCTCAATGTGACCAAAGAGTTGATCACGGGATGATGTGTTACGGAACGAGTAAAAGTGACTTGCCGGTAACAAGATTGAACGAGGTATTGGGATACCGACGATCGAATCTCGGGCAAGTAACGTACCGATTGACAAAGGGAATTGTATACAGGATTGATTGAATCCCCGACATCGTGGTACATCCGATGAGATCATCGTGAAACATGTGGGATCCAACATGGGTATCCAGATCCCACTGTTGGTTATTGGCCAGAGAGCTGTCTCGGTCATGTCTGCATGATTCCCGAACCCGTAGGGTCTACACACTTAAGGTTCGGTAACGCTAGAGTTGTTATGGGAATTAGTGTGCAGTTATTGAATGTTGTTCGGAGTCCCGGATGAGATCCCGGACGTCACGAGGAGTTCCGGAATGGTCCGGAGGTAAAGATTTATATATGGGAAGTCCTATTTTGGCCACCGGAAAATGTTCGGGATTTTTCGGTATTGTACTGGGAAGGTTCTAGAAGGTTCCGGAGTGGGGCCCACCTGCACGGGGGGACCCACATGAACGTGGGTAGTGGGGGAAAGGCCCCACACCCCTGGTCAAGGCGCACCAAGATCCCCCCTTAGAAGGAATAAGATCATATCCCAAAGGGATAAGATCAAGATCCCTAAAAAAGGGGGATAACAATCGGTGCGGAAGGGAAATGATGAGATTTCTTTCCCCCACCTTTGCCAACGCCCCAGTGGACTTGGAGGGCAAGAAACCAGCACCCTCCACCCCTATATATAGTGGGGAGGCGCATGGGAGCCGCACCCCTTCCCCTGGCGCAGCCCTCTCCCTCCCCAACACCTCCGTAGTAGTAGTAGTGCTTGGTGAAGCCCTGCCGGAGAACTGCAAGCTCCACCACCACGCCGGCGTGCTGCCGAAGCTCTCTCTCAACTTCTCCTCTCCCCTTGCTGGATCAAGAAGGAGGAGACATCCCCGGGCTGTCCGTGTGTTGAACGTGGAGGCGCCGTTGTTCGGTGCTTAGATCGGAATCAACCGCGATCTGAATCGCCACGAGTACGACTCCTTCATCCGTGTTCTTGTAACGCTTCTGCATCGCGATCTTCAAGGGTATGAAGATGCACCCCCCTCTCTCTCGTTGCTAGTCTCCCAATAGATTGATCTTGGTGATGCGTGGAAAATTTTTAATTTCTGCAACGATCCCCAATAGTGGTATCAGAGCCAGGTTTATGCGTAGTTTCTATGCACGAGTAGAACACAAGTTGTTGTGGGCGTCGATTTTGTTAATTTATTTGCCGTTACTAGTCTTATCTTGATTCGGTGGCATCATGGGATGAAGCGGCCCGGACTGACCTTACACGTACGCTTACGTGAGACAGGTTCCACCGAATGACATGCACTAGTTGCATAAGGTGGCTAGCGGGTGTCTGTCTCTCCCACTTTAGTCAGATCGTATTCGATGAAAAGGGTCCTTATGAAGGGTAAATAGAAATTGGCATATCACATTGTGGTTTTGGCATAGGTAAGAAACGTTCTTGCTAGAAACCTATAGCAGCCACGTAAAAACTTGCAACAACAATTAGAGGACGTCTAACTTGTTCTTGCAGCATATGTCGTGTGATGTGATATGGCCAAAAGGATGTGATGAATGATATATGTGATGTATGAGATTGATCATGTTCTTGTAATAGGAATCACGACTTGCATGTCGATGAGTATGACAACCGGTAGGAGCCATAGGAGTTGTCTTAATTTGTTATATGACCTGCGTGTCAATGAAAACGCCATGTAATTACTTTACTTTATTGCTAACTTTTAGCCATAGTAGTAGAAGTAATAGTTGGCGAGACAACTTCATGAAGACACAATGATGGAGATCATGGTGTCATGCCGGGTGACGATGATGATCATGGCGCCCCGAAGATGGAGATCAAAAGGAGCAAAATGATATTGGCCATATCATGTCACTATTTGATTGCATGTGATGTTAGTCATGTATTTACATCTTATTTGCTTAGAACAACAGTAGCATAAATAAGATGATCCCTCATAAAATTTCAAGAAAGTGTTCCCCCTAACTGTGCACCATTGCGAAAGTTCGTTGTTTCGAAGCACCACGTGATGATCGGGTGTGATAGATTCTAACGTTCGCATACAACGGGTGTAAGCCCGATTTACACATGCAAAACACTTAGGTTGACTTGACGAGCCTCGCATGTACGAACATGGCCTCGGAACACAGGAGATCGAAAGGTCGAACATGAGTCGTATAGTGGATACAATCAACATGAAGATGTTCACCGATGATGACTAGTCCGTCTCACGTGATGATCGGACACGGCCTAGTTGACTCGGATCATGTATCACTTAGATGACTAGAGGGATGTCTATCTGAGTGGGAGTTCATTAAATAATTTGATTAGATGAACTTAATTATCATGAACATAGTCAAAAGATCTTTGCAAATTATGTTGTAGCTCACGCTTTGGTTCTACTGTTTTAGATTTGTTCCTAGAGAAATTTAGTTGAGAGTTGACAGTAGCAATTATGCAGACTGGGTCCGTAAACTGAGGATTGTCCTCATTGCTGCGCAGAAGGGTTATGTACTTAATGCACCACTCCGTGTGCTGAACCTCGAGCGTCGGTTGTGGATGCTGCGAACATCTGACATACACGTTTTGATGACTACATGATAGTTCAGTGTATAATGCTAAATGGTTTAGAATTGAGGCACCAAAGACTTTTTCGAAACATCACAGAACATATGAGATGTTCCAAGGACTGAAATTGGGATTTTAGGCTAGTTCCCACGTCAAGAGGTATGAGACCTCTGACAAGTTTCTTAAGCCTGCAAACTAAGGAGAAAATCTCAATCATTGAGCATGTGCTCAAATTGTATGAGTACTACAATCGCTTGAATCGAGTGGGAGTTAATCTTCCAGATGAGATAGTGATGGTTCTCCAAAGTCACTGCCACCAAGCTACTAGAGCTTCGTGATGAACTATAACATATCAGGGATAGATATGATGATCCTTGAGCTATTCGCGACACCGCAAAAGTAGAAATCAAATAGGAGCATCAATTGTTGATGGTTAGTAAAACCACTAGTTTCAAGAAGGGCAAGGGCAAGAAAGGGATACTTCATGAAACGGCAAATCAGTTGCTGCGCTAGTGAAGAAACCCAAGGTGGAACCCAAACCCGAGACTAAGTGCTTCTGAAATGAGGGGAACGGTCACTGAAGCAAAACTACCCTAGATACTTGGTAGATGAGAAGGCTGGCAAGGCCGATAGAAGTATATTGGATATACATTATAATGTGTACTTTACTAGTACTCCTAGTAGCACCAGGGTATTAAATACCGTTCGGTTGCTAAGTGGTAGTAACTCGAAATAAAAAGCTATGGAATAAACAAAGACTAGCTGAAGGTGAGATGACGGTATGTGTTGGAAGTGTTTCTAAGGTTGATGTGATCAAGCATCGCATGCTCCCTCTACCATCGAGATTGGTGTTAAACCTAAATAATTGTTATTTGGTGTTTGCGTTGAGCATAGACATGATTAGATTATGTTTATCACAATATGGTTATTCATTTAAGGAGAATAATGGTTACTCTGTTTATTTGAATAATACCATCAATGGCCTTGCACCTAAAATGAATGGTTCATTGAATCTCGATCTTAGTGATACACATGTTCATGCCAAAAGATATAAGATACTAATGATAGTACCACATACTTGTGACACTGCCATTTGAGTCATATTGGTATAAAACACATGAAGAAGCTCCATGTTGATGGATCTTTGGACTCACTCGTTTTTTTGAAAAGTTTGAGACATGCGAACCATGTCTATTGGTTTATACGCATGAAGAAACTCCATGCAGATGGATCGTTTGGACTCACTTGATTTTGAATCACTTGAGACATGCAAATCATACCACATGGGCAAGATGACTGAAAGGCCTCATTTTCAGTGAGATGAAACAAGAGATCAACTTGTTGGAAGTAATACATTTGATGTGTGCAATCCAATGAGTGCTGAGGCATGTAGTGAATATCGTTATGCTCTTACTTCACAGATGATTTGAGTAGATTCTAAGTATATTTACTTGATGAAACACAAGTCTGAATTATTGAAAGGTTCAAGTAATTTCAGAGTGAAGTTGAAGATTGTCGTGAAAAGAGGATAAAATGTTTATGATATGATCATAGAGATGAATATCTGAGTTACGTGTTTGTTACACAACTAAGACATTGTGGAAATTGTTTCACAACTAATGCCGCCTGGAACACCATAGTGTGATGGTGTGTCCGAACATCATAGTTGCACCCTATTGGATGTGGTGCAAACCATGATGTCTCTTATCGAATTACCACTGTCGTTTATGGGTTAGGCATTAGAGACAACCGCATTCACTTTAAATAGGGAACCACGTAATTCCGTTGAGATGACACCGTATGAACTATAGTTTAGAGAAACCTAAGCTGTCATTTCTTAAAAGTTTGGGGCTGCGACGCTTATGTGAAAAGGGTTTAGCCTGATAAGCTCAAACCCAAAGAGGATAAATGCATCTTCATAGGACACCCAAAACAGTTGGGTATACCTCCTATTTCGGATCCGGAAGTAAAAGTGATTATTTCTAGAAACGGGTCCTTTCTCGGGGAAAAGTTTCTCTCAAAAGAATTGGGTGGGAGGATGGTGGAGACTTGATGAGGTTATTGAACCGTCACTTTAACCAGTGTGTAGCAGGGCACATGAAGTTGTTCCTGTACCACCTACACCAATTGAAGTGGAAGCAGATGATAGTGATCACGAAACTTTGGATCAAGTCACTACCAAACCTCGTAGGTCGACAAGGATGCGTACTATTTTAGAGTGGTACGTAATCCTGTCTTGGAGGTCATGTTGCTAGACAACAATGAACCTACGAGCTATGGAGAAATGATGGTGGGCCCGGATTTTGACAAATGGCTCGAGGCCATAAAATCCGAGAGGATCCATGTGTGAAAACAAAGTATAGACTTTGGAAGAACTACTTGATGGTCGTAAGGCTATTGGGTACATATGGATTTTAAAAGGAAGACGGACAATGATGGTAAGTATCACCATTAAGAAAGCTCGACTTGTCATTAAGATGTTTTCCGACAAGTTCAAGGAGTTGACTGCGGTGAGACTTTCTCACTCCTAGCGATGCTAAGAGTCTGTTGGAATTGTATTAGCAGTCACTGCATTATTTATGAAATCTTGTAGATAGGATGTCAAAACATTGTTTCCTCGACAATTTTCTTGAGGAAAGGTTGTATGTGATACAACCAGAAGGTTTCTGTCAATCCTAAGAGATGTTAACAAGTATGCAAAGCTCCAGCAATCCTTCTAAGGACTGGAGTAAGCATCTCGGAGTTGGAATATACTCTTTGATGAGATGATGAAAGATTTTGGGTTTATACTAAGTTTATGAGAAACTTGTATTTCCAAAGAAGTGAGTGGGAGCACTATAGAATTTCTGATGAGTATATGTTGTTGACATATTGTTGATTAGAAATGATGTAGAATTTCTGGAAAGCATATAGGATTATTTGAAAAGTGTTTTTCAATGGAAAACCTGGATTAAGCTACTTGGACATTGATCATCAAGATCTATAAGGATAGATAAAAAATCGCTTAATAGTACTTTCAAATGAATACATACCGTGACAAGATTTTGAAGGAGTTCAAATAAGATCAGCAAAGAAGGAGTTCTTAGCTGTGTTATAAGGTGTGAGCATTGAGTGAGACTCAAGATCCGACCATGGAAGAAGAGAGAGAAAGGACAAAGGTTGTCCCCTATGCTTTAGACGTAGGCTCTACAGTATGCTATTCTGTGTACCGCACCTGAAGTGTGCCTTGCCATGAGTCAATCAAGGGGTACAAGAGTGATCCAGGAATGGATCACATCACAGCGGTCAAACTTATCCTTAGTAACTGGTGGACTAAGGAATTTTCTCGATTATGGAGGTGGTAAAAGAGTTCGTCGTAAAGAGTTATGTCGATGCAAACTTTGACACTAATCCGGATGACTCTGAGTAGTAAACCAGATTCGTATAGTAGAGCATTTATTTGGAATAGCTCCAAGTAGCGCATGGCAGCTACATCTACAAGATGACATAGAGATTTGTAAAGCACACACGGATCTGAAAGGTTCAGACCCATTGACTAATAACCTCTCTCACAAGCGAGATATGATCAAACCCCAGGGGTGTTGGATTCATTACAATCACATAGTGATGTGAACTAGATTATTGACTCTAGTGCAAGTGGGAGACTATTGAAAATATGCACTATAGGCAATAATAAAATGGTTATTATTATATTTCCTTGTTCATGATAATTGTCTATTGTTCATGCTATAATTGTATTAACTGGAGACCGTAATACATGTGTGAATACGTAGACCACAATATGTCCCCAGTAAGCCTCTAGTTGACTAGCTCATTGATCAATAGATGGTTATGGTTTCCTGACCATGGACATTGGATGTCGTTGATAATGGTATCAAATCATTAGGAGAATGATGTGATGGACAAGACCCAATCCTAAGCATAGCACAAGATCATGTAGTTCGTCTGCTAAAACTTTTCTAATGTCAAGTATCATTTCCTTAGACCATGAGATTGTGCAACTCCCGGATACCGTAGGAATGCTTTGGGTGTGCCAAACGTCACAACGTAACTGGGTGGCTATAAAGGCACACTACGGGTATCTCCAAAAGTGTCTGTTGGGTTGGCACGAATCGAGACTGGGATTTGTCACTCCGTGTGATGGAGAGGTATCTCTGGGCCCACTCGGTAGGACATCATCATAATCAGCTCAATGTGACCAAAGAGTTGATCATGGGATGATGTGTTACGAAACGAGTAAAAGTGACTTGCCGGTAACGAGATTGAACGAGGTATTGGGATACCGACGATCGAATCTCGGGCAAGTAACATACCGATTGACAAAGGGAATTGTATACAGGATTGATTGAATCCCCGACATCGTGGTTCATCTGATGAGATCATCATGGAACATGTGGGAGCCAACATGGGTATCCAGATCCTGCTGTTGGTTATTGGCCAGAGAGCTGTCTCGGTCATGTCTGCATGATTCCCGAACCCGTAGGGTCTACACACTTAAGGTTCGGTGACGCTAGAGTTGTTATGGGAATTAGTGTGCAGTTACCGAATGTTGTTCGGAGTCCCGGATGAGATCCCGGACGTCACGAGGAGTTCCGGAATGATCCGGAGGTAAAGATTTATATATGGGAAGCCCTATTTTGGCCACGGGAAAATGTTCGGGATTTTTCGGTATTATACTGGGAAGGTTCTAGAAGGTTCCGGAGTGGGTCCCACCTGCATGGGGGGACCCACATGAACGCGGGTAGTGGGGGCAAGGCCCCACACCCTTGGTCAAGGCGCACCAAGATCCCCCCTTAGAAGGAATAAGATCATATCCCGAAGGGATAAGATCAAGATCCCTAAAAAAGGGGGATAACAATCGGTGGGGAAGGGAAATGATGGTATTTCTTTCCCCCACCTTTGCCGATGCCCCAATGGACTTGGAGGGCAAGAAACCATCCCCCTCCATCCCTATATATAGTGGGGAGGCGCATGGGAGCCGCACCCCTTCCCCTGGCGCAGCCCTCTAACTCCCCAACACCTCCTCCTCCTCCATAGTGCTTGGTGAAGCCCTGCCGGAGAACTGCAAGCTCCACCACCACGCCGTCGTGCTGCCGGAGCTCTCCCTCAACTTCTCCTCTCCCCTTGCTGGATCAAGAAGGAGGAGACGTCCCCGGGCTATATGTGTGTTGAACGCGGAGGCACCGTTGTTCGGCGCTTAGATCGGAATCAACCGCGATCTGAATCGCTACGAGTACGACTCCTTCATCCGCATTCTTGTAACGCTTCCGCATAGCGATCTTCAAGGGTATGAATATGCACTCCCCTCTATCTTGTTGCTAGTCTCTCCATAGATTGATCTTGGTGATGCGTAGAAATTTTTTAATTTCTGCAATGATCCCCAACTGTCCGACCAAATTTCAGGTTGAGCTCCCGGTACCGAATGCCCTCCTTGAAGGCGCAAATTGCTTGATGATGAGACATATTCTCTACAGTGTGATGTAAAGTGGTCCACCTCTGGATATAATCTCTCAAAGTTTCATTCGGCTTTTGTATGCAATGCTGCAATTCTATCAATCCCGCTGGCCGTTTGCATGTGCCCTCAAACGTTCTGACAAACACTTGGGCCAACTCTTCCCAGCTAAAATTACTACCTGGAGCCAGCTGATTCAACCAAGCTCTAGCTGACCCTTCGAGCATCAGGGGGAGATGCTTCATGGCAACTTCTTCATTTCCTCCATCGATCTGCACAGCCACTCGATAATCTTCAAGACAGGTGTCGGGCTTTGATTCACCAGTGAACTTACTGACCCCAGACGCCAACCTGAAGTTGGGAGGGATCTCTGCGGCCCTGATGGCCCTGCTAAAGCACTCGGGACCAGAAACATGCACCCTGCTTCCAGACAGGAGATCTCTGTCTTGCCCTTCCCTATGTGCTCGATTCCTGTCCACTAGTCCTTGCACCAAAATCAACCTTGCGTCGAACCCTGGCTCTCTTGGGTCGATCGGCCTCCTCCGCTCTTCACTGTACGGGCGCCTATCATCATAATGCCGGGGCACGTATGATTCGCCCCTCGGAGGGGGTGTAGGCACTCGACGGCGGTCATCAGGGTTGAGCCGACGATCTTGTTGCTCATGGTTCTTACCCAAATACTGCCCTTGACGATGCCGACGTCCCTCATGCCGCAGAGGCGATCTTGGGCTGTGAGCCGACTGAACGGTATCAGCCACCACAGATCTACTATGGATTCTGTTGCGCGACTGAGAAACTGCAGTGTTCTGCTCTCCCGTTGCTCAGAGCAGTGCTCTGATCTGCATTAACCTCTACTAGCATCCGACTGGGACGACTGAATGGATTCTGCTATACGGGCCGCAACCGTAAGATTCTGAATCGAAGTGTGGTATACCTATGGTTCCGGTGGAAACAACTGCCGCTGCCGTCGACTGGACTCGGGAATCTGTCGTCGAGTGCGGTCGTCGAGTGCACGTTGAAGGTTCTCCAGTCGAGTGCGCTCAGCCAAAGTGGCCAAACGCGCCGTCTCCAAGGCCCGAGCCTCAGAGGACTCGCCAACAACGGGCGTGTGGAGGGCCTCTGTATTATGGCGGTGAAGTTCTTCCCTCTGCTGAGCAGAGAGAGTTTTGGGGTGGTACTCTTCTTGAACGCGTGACGGATCGCCACCGCCATCGTCGCCGCCATTGCGACGCATGCCAGGCGGGCTGCGAGGTGTGTCGACCATCAGGACCTCTGCCGCAGGGTTGCTGCTGTCGCACTCGGACAGGGTCTCGACAGAGCCAGTCGACAGGTTGAACAGGCCGTAGAGAGATTCGTCGGGCTCGATTGCCGCGACTTGAGGGGTGGCCGACTGACGCACCACCGCGTGCTTCACCCACCACTGAAGCCGTGACTGACCGGATCGCTTGTGACCGCGAGCGGCGGGGAGCGAAGATGCTGAGGGGGCCGACCGATACTGAGTCGACGGTTGCCGCAGAAGGACGCCGCGAACGCACGCGCGAAAGTGGGTCGCCCCACGGATGGGGAGCGCCTCGACGTCGAGAGGAGCTTCCTGAAGCCAAGCGGAGTCATCGGCGATGAAGACGAGCGTGCCGACACGGATGTCGCGGCCCTCCGCCAAACCTCTACCAGAAACCACGATGAAAGGACTCGGAGAAATCGCAACCTCACCGGAAAGTCGCTAAGACACATGCCCCACGATGGGCGTCAACTGTCGTGGTTCTAAGTCTGACAGTAAAGTAGGGGGTAGGAATGTAGAGGCAAGATCCTAGCTACGGTGAGATTGTGCACGCAAGATGAACGAGTTCAGGCCCTTCGCGGTGGAAGTAATAGCCCTACGTCTCGGTGCCCGGAGGATCAGTTGATTGGATTATGCGTGAACTTACAGGGGGTGTGAACCCTTGTGCTAGAGGAGGGGGTGGCTTATATAGAGTGCACCAGGACCCCAGCCAGCCCACGTTACAAGGGTTCAATGTACATAAATAAGGGACGTTACTGGTAACGTCAACATTAAAGTGATATAAATGACCCTTAAGGTTACGGAGTGAGCGCCTGACCGTTGCCATCCTGGGTAGCCTTTGATATTCTGCGCTCCGAGTGGGTTGTGATGTGGTCGAATGATTACATCATGGTCGAATGGAATTGGATTATCCGAGTGGAACTCATGGTCGAGTGGGTTGCACCTTGAAGTAATCCAGTCGGCAGAATTTATTGTCCTTTGGATGTCTTTGACTATAAGGCAGTGTCCTTAGGGAGGGTGCTTAGATCATGTCTATTGCCCTACCCCTGGTACACGACACCGTCAATGGTCTCTTGGAGACCCTATGATGTAACTCTTTTTGTAGTGTGTTTGTTGGGATCAGATGAAGTTTGAGTTTATGATCAGATCTATCTTTTTATATCCATGCAAGTATTTGAGTTTCTTTGATCTCTTTTATGCGTGATTGCTTATAGCCTCGTATTTCTTCTCTGATATTTGGGTTTTGTTTGGCCAACTTGATCTATTTATCTTGCAATGGGAAGAGGTGCTTTGTAATGGGTTCGATCTTACGGTGCTTGATCCCAGTGACAGAAGGGGAACCGACACGTATGTATCGTTGCTACTAAGGATAAAACGAGAGCGGATGCATGTTGGATGCATGCTGGATAGCGGTCGATGTGTGGAGTAATAGTAGTAGATGCAGGCAGGAGTCGGTCTACTAATCTTGGACGTGATGCCTATATAATGATCATTTCCTGCATATCGTCATGATTATTTGAAGTTCTATCAATTGTCCAACAGTAATTTGTTTACCCACCATTTGGTAAATTTCTCAAGAGAAGCCACTAGTGAAACCTACGGCCCCCGAGTCTCTTTCTCATATTATTTGCCTTTGCGATCTATTTTCCTTTGCTTTTATTTTCAGATCTACTAAACTAAATACAAAAATACCTTGCTGCAATTTATTTTATTTGGCGTTCGATCTATCAGTATTTACAACTTTCTCCCTTCCATGTGCCAATTTCTGGCGCCGTTACACGAAAGGGATTGACAACCCCTTTTACACGTCGGGTTGCGAGTATCTGTTATTTGTTTGCAGGTGCTGTTTATGTTGTGTTGCTTGGTTCTCCTACTGGTTCGATAACCTTTGTTTCACATATGAGGGAAATACCTACAGCCGCTGTGTTGCATCATCCCTTCCTCTTTGGGGAAATACCGATGTAGCTTCAAGCGACATCATGGTACCCGACTCGCCGGCTTTAGGCATACCAGCAAACAGCGTGCGAGCACGCACCTGCTCCATGCCCGACGCCCGCGTCTGGACAACCTGCGGTGATGAACACTTTGAGAAAAGTAGTGGCGCCACGTTGACATCGACGATTAACGGCACGACGACGGATGCCGAGGACTGCCTACCCAGCTGCTTGGCGGCATACTAGTTGATAACCCACAAGTATAGGGGATCATAACAGTTTTCGAGGGTAGAGTATTCAACCCAAATTTATTGATTCGACACAAGGGGAGCCAAAGAATATTCTCAAGTATTAACAGTTGAGTTGTTAATTCAACTGCACCTGAAATACTTAATATCTGCAGGAAAGTATTTAGTAGCAAAGTAATATGGAAGTAACGGCAACGGTGGCAAAAGTAACAGTATTGGTTTTGTAGTGATTGTAACAGTGGAAACGGAAAAGTAACTAAGCAGAGATCAATATGTGAAAAGCTCGTAGGCAATGGATCAGTGATGGATAATTATGTCGTATGTGATTCCTCATGCAACAGTTATAACATAGGGTGACCGGGGGAGTCCTGGACTAAGGGGTCCTCGGGCGGTCCGGTCTGTTGGACATGGGCCAGACTATTGGGCCATGAAGATACAAGATGGAAGACTTTCTCCTGTGTCCTGATAGGACTCTTCTTTGCGTGGACGGCAAGCCAGGCGGTCAGATATACTATTTCCTTTCTATGTAACCGACTTTGTATAACCCTAGTTCCCTCCTATGTCTATATAAACTGGAGGGTTCAGTCTGTAAAGACAATCATAATCAGATAGGCTAGACTTCTAGGGTTTTAGCCATTACGATCTCATGGTAGATCAACTCTTGTAACCCCCGTCCTCATCAATATTAATCTAGCAGGACGTAGGGTTTTACCTCCATCAAGAGGGCCCGAACCTGGGTAAACATTGTGTTCCGTGTCTCCTGTTACCATCGATCTCAGACGCACAGTTTGGGACCCCCTACCCGAGATCCGCCGTTTTTTACACCGACATTGGTGCTTTCATTGAGAGTTCCACTGTGACGTCAAAGTCAGGGTTGATGGCTCGCCTTGTGATCAAGGACAACATCACCGCCGATGGAGCCCTGGCCTCGGGCCAAACCCTCCGGTTGGGTGGCGTTATCATGACCGCCCGTTCGGCCGGTGAGCCGATGATGACTTCTCGGGTCATCGAAAACCGCCTCCGAATTGACTCTGAATACTCCAGACAAATGAATCCGACGGAATTATCGTCCTTGAATGAACTCCTGAATCGCATCGCCGCCATGGGGGTCGCCACAGACTACGGTCGGATTGGCCTCAAACCCGATCAGAGAGAAATCAAATCTCCGTCGGTCACCCACCAGATAGCGGTAGTGGAGGAGCAAAACAACAATTCTCCCTCTATATAGAGGATGAACTATGTTTGGATCCCTGAGCTCGTAGAGCCGGACATCCGTCCATAGAACGACATGCCTTGTCCTCTAAGCCTGGAATCAGACGGTAGACCTGAAAAATCGGTCGATCTCCCGGAATCCGAACTATTAACACTACAAAAAAATACACTTCCGTGATGATACGTGTTTCTCACAGTAGGTCGCATTTTCTGTCATGCATGTACATCCATGACAATTTTATGACAGAATCAAGATAGTCATACATGTGCTGTTGTAGAAGTGTTCCATGAGATTACCAAAATTATCATCACGGAAGTGTCCACTTCCATGATGATAAATCCCGCGTTACAGAAGTGCTTTTGTCAAGGGTGACCGACACGTGGCATCCACCATAATGGAACGCCATTAAGCTATCAGGTCGGTTTTTGGATCCGATAACCCGTTAGCAGCCCCGACCAATGGGGATTTTCCACGTGTAAAATCATCATTGGCTGGAGGACACATGTGTCGGCTCATCGTTGGGACAGATGTCATCCACTCATTGGACAGAAGGCGCCTATGATACGTCAACACGTGGCACGGCCCAATAGAGGCCCATTCCTGTGAAAAGGCCGGCCCGTTTGACTTGGTCAAAAGGTGGCGGGCCGGCCCATGTAAAGCATGTTAATGGCATGTTCGCATATAGCCCATTTACAGCCCGCTAACCCAAGGCTCGTTACGCCCTATCCGAATTAGGCCCATTAGCGTCATCTGGGCCACCCAATATGATTCTAGCCCGTTTTCACTTCTGGCCCATGACGTCTTTCGGCCCATATGAGGCCCTATGTAACTCTTGGCCTATTAACGGCCCGTGGTGAAACTGGCCCGTAATGAACAGTGTATCACTTTACACCCATTAACGACCCGTGGTGAAACTGGCCCGTAATGAACAGTGTATCACTTTATACCCATTAACGACCCGTTATTCCGTTGGGCCGTTTCCAGCCCATGTTATCTTTCGGCCTTCTCAGAGCCCATTTACTCTTGGGCTCATTTCCAGCATTCGTTTTCTTATGGCCCGTTACTGTCATTTTTTGCTTGTGGTCCAAATTCAGCCCGTGGTTACAGTCGGCCCGTTTATGGTCCGTTAATACGTTGGGCCGTTTTCATAGCGTCATCAAATACGGCCTATTAACGATGGCCCGTTATGGTCGGCCCATGAACGGACGATTCCAACTCTAGCCCGTTTACGGCCATAATGCGGTCTGTTTGGCCCATGTTTGGCCAATCGATCATACGGCCCATATAAGGCCCATTGATGATACGGCCCGCAGAAGGCCCATTGTTTCTACAGACCGTAGAAGGCTCATTGTTTCTACGGCCCGTAGAAGGCCCGCTGTTTCTACGGCCAGTAGGAGGCCCAGTGTCACTACAGTAAATATTAGCCCATGGTTATTGTGGCCTAGTTTTTAAAAAAATAGGTTATTGCAGCCACTAGCTAACCGCGGAAAAAGAACTGCAATGACTACAAGCAAACAAATAAACAAGACAACAAGGAAATAAATAAGCAAGCAACTAACGCTAGGCTATCATGGCTATTACACATATTACATCCACTAGGCGTCAAAGTTTGCCACCAGTGCAAATATAGGGAACAAAGCAGCATATCATATACACTGGTTGTCAAAGTTGGCGACCAGCGCAAATAAACACCGCAGCAAAAAAATCCAGAACTGAAACCACTTCAGAAGATCTCAAGAAACAATATCCTGGGTACCCATAGTGCTGGCAAGATGCTTAGCAAGCTTATTAACTTTCTCCTGTTTGGCGCTTAAATCCTTGAACGCTTGCTATTGTACCAGAAAATATGCATCTGAATTCTGCAGGGACTTCCTCAGTCCTTCAGCTTCCTGTCGCAGCACATATGATCGATGTCTTTCAAATTGAAGTTGAGACTCAAGAAGACGAACTGATTCAGGAAGCGAGTTCGAAGAGCTTGTGCCAGCAGTAGTGTACAGTAACTCGAACACTACATCAAGACAGGACTTTTGGGTTCCCTCACTGTCGTCAAGATAGTTTTTATCAGCTTTCTTGGAGACCAACAGGGATGTCTCACTATCTTGAACCTTATCTGCATTACTTCCTTTACCATTGGATAACGCGGTACTGTTCTCCAATATTTTGTCCGCATTCTAAAAGAGAAACAAGCAGACACATCACATGTTTACCATGTTGTATATGAAACTCATTTTGGTAAATGAGTTCAGTAGTAAAGTGGACAGGATAACAACATGAAACAAACATATATCTATGTACCATGGTCACTTTATGGTCTATATCATTCTAGTTTTTGTTGCCAAATCAAGATAGAGACACAGTTCAAATAATATTTGTTCAAGACAAAGCAGAATAGACAGAATATAAGTGTGGGTAACTATAGAGCAATAACAACACTTGTAATGTGCATGACATGAGAACATAACTGTTTATTCAATTGAAACTGAAATCAACATAGAGCAGGTTACAACAGCAAACCAGTTAAAGAAACAGGTTTAAAACATAATTGTTGCTCCATTGGAGTTTCAATTCCATCCTTCAAATTTGAAAATAGTTGGTATGAGTAAATATAGTAATGCAAGAGCAAAGGAGTATGAACCATAGCTACAGAACCTGACCTGAGAACAAATCTTCTTCTCCTTTAAGCATTGAGTTGGGATTCGGAGTGGTGGTCCTCGTGCTTTGGGCACTGCAGTTCCCTTACTAACTGCTCGTGTTTGGGTGCTCTGTGGTGGAGACGGTGTTGTGTCAACTGGAACTGGGTTACTATCTGTCAGGGTTGGGGTTAGAAGGGGTGTGGCTGGTTCTCTGTCCAACTGGGTAGGGGTAAAATCTGCGAGAGTCTGGGTTATGTGTGATGGATCTGGTCCTTGGGCAAGTAAAACCGTGGTTCTATCTGCATCAACTGGTAGCACTATCTTTTCTGAAGACCGTGTTGTTAGTCCCTTAGATACTGCCATCATGCTCTCCAATTCAAATGGCTGATAAACAAGAAAAGTAATTGAAAGTATAGACATTGTATGATAGACAGGTGCAATGGATAGTGGGGAATAAAAGAGGGCATGAAATAATTCATATTTATGTTGTCTAACCAAACAGGATAGCATGACACAATTTCACATATATGATGGCTAACTAAACATGATAGCATGACACAATTTCACATTATGATGGCTAACTAAAAAAGATGGAAAGACATAGTTCAAAATATGAGACTATGTAAACAGGATGACATGACATGACTATATAATGTGTTTATTAAATAGGTTGGCATGCCATAATTCACACACATTCTTGGATAAAATTCCATAATTCAAAACATCATGACTGTAAACACTAAACAGGATGAGATGATATAACTATATGATGTCTTTATTAAATGGGTTGCCATGCCATAATTCAGATAGATGATGTGTATGTACTATGTAAACATGATGGCATGATATAATTCAAATATATGATTTATATAGTAAGCAAGTAAGCAGATGGCAATACATATATGATGTAAAAACTAAGCAATGCAAGACAACATGCATGACATGGGTAATATAACCCTGCCAAGTTTGAGCATAGACCTCAGGGGGAAATAGGACTGGTCATCAGTCTCTCAATCCTCCTCTAAGGAGCTCTCTGTAACCAGCAAGATGTCTGCTTCAGCAGGTAGCATTGTCTGCTCTGAATACCTTGTTTTCACTCCAGATACTTCCATCACGGCTTCAAATGGCTGATGCATAGGAAGAGTAGTTGAATATACAAAGTTGTCGGCAAATGGAACACGTAATACAAAAAAATGATAGCATGATATAATTCACATACATGATGATTGGCTCAACAGCATGGCATTGCATAATTCACATATATAATGCCTTTGCAACAAGATAGCATTGCATAATTCACATATATAATGTCTTGCAACAAGATGGCAATGCATAATTCACATATATGGTAATTAGACACTAAAGGTGGCATTCACACAAAGCATGTCTAAACTAATCAAATGACATAGCAATGCAAGACACCATACGCACGATATGAGCAACATAACCCTGCCAAGTTAGAGCATACACCTCGGGGGGAAATAGGACTGGTCATCTGTCTCTGAATCCTCCTCTGAGGAGCTATCCGTAACCAGCGAGATATGCGCTTCGTCAGATAGCATAGTCTGCTCTGAAGACCTTGTTTTCACTCCAGAATTTGCCATCACCGTGTCAAATGGCTGATGCACACGAAGAGCAGTTGAATGTACTAACATTGTTGACAAATGTAATATGTAACAAAAAAAGGATGGCCTGATATAATTTACATATAAGATGACTGGCTAAGCAGGATGGCATTGCAAAATTCACATATATGATGCCTGGCTAAACAAGATGGCGTTGCATAATTCACATAAACGATGAATAAACTAAACAGATGGCATTCGCACAAAGGATGTCTAAACTAAGCAGATGAACATATTTGATGTATAAGTAAGCAATGCAAGACACCATATGCATGATATAACCAGCATCAGCATGCCAAGTTAGAGCGAAAACCTCAGGGGGTAAATAGGAGTTGTCTTCTCCTTTTGAATCCCCCTCAGAAAAGATATCTTCCTCTCGATTACAATCTGAAATGCATGGAGGGGGGCTGCCTTTGCACCTACCATGGAGCGACGTCTGCATGAAATTTTATTGCCACGCAAGGCTCATCTCTTTTGCTCTACATGTTCAGTTCCATTGTTTACAATAACTGTCATGCATAGGAATAAAACATAGTGAGATTATGTAAGGAGTGCATGCAGAAATCCAGAGTGATGGTAGCCCTGTGGATAGACCCAAAACCAATAATAGCAGGAAGATAATGGCTTCAGTTAAAAAATACAGATAATGGCTTCTTTACTGTTTGTTTCCCACCCAACATGAAACTCATAGTAGACACCGGAGATTAACCAGATAGTAGATAGATACTATTGATAGCGGCCCCGATATGTACCCCACAACCATTTAAAAACTCAAGTTTGACCATTAGTTTGGAGCTGACTCAAAGTCTAATCGGTGAACAGGACGATAAAGTAGCATGTAATATTAAGCGATGCATAACGTAAGCAGACACGAAAGAGTGCGACCTCTCTTGCGGACCCATGTAGTCCTCGAGGTCATCTGCTCGATTGATGATGGTAATGCAGTTTTCATGGCCGCCAGCGGCGGGGAAGAAGATCTGAGGCGGCGAAAGACAGTCTGGAGGTCGGATCCCTGTTGTGCTGGACCCTTCTGTCGTTGGGGCAGCTGAGCTGGGGTGGACGACGGCGCAGCAGGAGTGGAACAAACCACGCAAGGTTTTCTTTGACAACTATATGTAAGAGAAGTAATTCTGTAAGGGCTCGTTTGAATTGGAGGATTCCAACAATGCAGGGATAGGAAATAGACAGGAATAGGATAGGAATGCACGTGCAAAACAGAGAATTTAAAAACACAGGATTTCTGCCAATTTGGGTGTTTGATTCACAACAATTGGAAGATCACAGGATGCAAAGAAGCATGGTGAGATTAAGTCAAACCACAAGAAAATGTACGGTTATAATGCTATTATGCTACTATCTCTGAGTCTTGTGCTTCATGAATAGGAATTTGAAAAGGAGGACAAGTGAAAATTAAAATTCCTACGTTTTTTCTTTCAAGGAGACACTAAAGGAACAAATCCGTGTGCTCAGTGGATAATATATATAACATGTAGAGTAAAAAAGAGATGCAACAAGTGTACAATCTCTTTGGCGAAGCCATGTCGATCTCAGCGTGATTGGGTTGGCCGGTGAGGATGCTCCGGCTGACTTTGCTGTCGGAGGAGGGGAAGAAGATCTTAGGCGTCTAGAGATGGAGGCCGAGGTACTGCTCCGCTATGATGGAGGGTTTCTTGATTGGAGCAGCTCCGGTGAGTTGTACGACGCCGAGGCTGAAGCGGGACAAGAGAGACAACGAACAATGCTAACCTGAGTGGAATTCTAATAGCATCTCCAATACATGACGTAAAATACATAACCACAAAGTGCTAGATGTAAAATACATCAGCCGCTCATCTCTGAACTTAACTGTCGAAACTGAACTTAACTGTCGAAACTAAATTTTGCTGTCGAAACTGAACGCACTAGCAAGGTGAGGCTACATGTCGGTCGACTGACTTTTTCATCCCTGGTCAGTCGATTTTGCAGCTGTTGGATACGAAATCAAGGGCCGGCGGTTCATCTTCAACCTCCACCCCCCTGAGCCGCCAGCCACCACCGGCCAAACAGCAGCCCCCTGCCGCCCGCGGCCGGCGGTGCGCCGCCCCGCCCGCCTCGAAAACACTCCCCACCGTCGGTCCGCCGCCGCCCCGGCCATCCCTCTAGGCCCCCCCATGCTGAGCTTTTTCTCCGGCGATCCCCACGCCACCGCCCCGCCAACGCCCCGCCACCGCCGGTGACCACCGCCACCATCCTGAACCCTAAGATAGATAGTGGGGTACCTCTCCGGCGAGCCCCCCTCCCCGATGCGGCTGGTTCTTCCTTCACCCCGGTGAGCCCCCCCTGAAAATTGACTGACCCAAAAGTCGATTCAGTCGACTGAAGTGTAGCTAAATCGGAGTAGCATCGCAAGCAAGAGCAAGAGCAAGAGCAGCAGCGCGAGCAAGAGCAATAGCAAGAGCAGACCAGGAAGGGGACCGAGAGGAAGAGCAGAGCAGCAGAGCGACCGAGAGCTAAAGTAGCGGCAGCTCCTACTGATGTGGACGTCGCCGCCGAGGGAGCGACGCGATGGAGGAAGTGGCCGGCGACGCCGCCATGGATGGAGCCGCGCCGTGCCGGCTCGGCACCGAGCGCTGGCAGCACCGTGAGATCGAATCAAGAAGAAAATGCGGCGATTAGTGTACTACCTCTTTGGTGTCGCCGATTAGGCCGCAGCTTCATCCGAGGAAATGGTGATGATGATGCTCTTCTGGTGGTGCAGGTGAAGACGGCGGTGTGGGAATGGAGGTGGCGCGAAAGACGAGGGGAACATCGGGGCAGCTCCTTGGAGGTGGAGGACGGGGTGGATGAACCGGCGGGACGATGAGATCGATGACGGATCCTCATCCGGTACGGTGGATGAGGGACGTCGAGGTGTTGTTGTGGACGACGTCGTCGGGGAAGAGGCTCCGGCTGGGTGCCACACGGAGTAGGGTGTGGGGTTTCATCACGGGTTTTCGTGGCCTTGGTGTACGAATGGGAGGGCGGATGGGATGGCAGTGGGGAACCATGGCTTAGAGACGCGCTTGTCCGAAATGTGGGGTAAGTTATGAAAGTACCCCTGCCGATTTGAGGCGGTTCTTTCGGTTCAGGGGTACCACGGGCATTTCGTGTGTCGGGATTTCATAGGAGGTGTGAGTTTTCGCGCGCGTTGTAATTTCGGAATAGCAAGGCGCGGGTTGAGATGGATGGAGTTGTCGGAGCACAACGGGACAAATATATATCTTAAATATTTCGGGCTAACAAGGCGCGGGTTGAAATTTCCAGACAAGCCTAACGTGTACTGTACCAAATTAATGCACACTACAAATGTCATTCAAAACTTTGAATTCATGTTATGTTCAATTAAAATATTTCGCTATGTGTATAATGCATGCAACCTACTACTAAAATGAACATTTTAGTGCATTCCAAACGTATATACTACTACTTCAATATGAACTAAATTTGAATTCGTTTCTCTATTTGAATAAGATCTACAGTGATGATTGTTGTGAAGTCAAAGCATTTGAATTCGTTTCTCTGTTTTAATAAGATCTACAATCATCATTATTGTCAAGTTAAACCATCGTTTGTGTATTATCTTCACAGCACACCACATGATTAGTCTCGAGTTACATATGAACTATGTGTACTATATGAACTCGAACTAGATTTTTTTGAATCCACTTTATTTTGATTTCAAATCACATTACATTTCTAGCTCTAGCTAGATCTTCATAATCTAAACCATGTCTCATATGTATAATGTGTTTATCACATTATGTATGGTGCCCTGCCCCCTATGCCTACAAGTATTTAGATGTGAGTTGCAAACACCACACATTACCACAAATTCAAATAAAATGTGAGAATGTTTGATATATATTATTGTTTAGATTGTTCGATATTTAGTTGTAAGCTGCAAACGCCACATATTATCACAAATTCAAATAAAATGTGAGATTGTTTGATGTATAGTATGGTTTAGATTGTTCGGCATTTAGCTGTGAGTTGCAAACTCCATGCATTATCACATTATGGTATAACATGTGCACAGCACATGTCTCACCGCTATATTCATGCATGCAATGTTTAAAACACTATGATCTCCTATTCAAATATATGAATCCGCTTTCATATCAAATTATGATCTTTGTTAGTCTCTTACACCCACACAATCCTCTAACCTTTGTAGCTACCACTAACCTTCTCTCGTGCATGCACACGCCCTCCTCGCCCTCCCCCTCCCTCGGCATTCTATACACTGGGCACATTCATTTTTTTCTTTAAGTCGTTCTCCCAGAGTCTCCACAACTCCTTTCCGACACACACCGATCGATAAACCTCTCCAGCATTGCCTGCCTACAACATACACACACACCTTCAATCTCCTCCTTTATGTGTCCTTGCCTCATGTCTCTCATACGGTCAGACACACGTGTAAACTCTCGCCCCTCTTTTCATCGATCTCACAACCGCACACTCCTCCCCCTATCTAGCTAGTAGTTGGGCCTCTCGCACCACCTCCTAGCTCCATTCTCTCTATCTATTTGTCTCACTGGGCCTTATTTGCCTCTAACAAATGGACGTACACCGACCGATCTCTCGCTATACATATAGCTAGCTAGGTCCTTATAACTCGTTTTTACCCACACAACAATCGGTCTACCTCATTAGTTGTCTCTCTCCCTTCCTCTGACAAACAACAATTGATCTACCGATCTAGTTAGGTTTGCTTACCAAACACATGGTTCCCCTTCATCATCCATGGATGTGTCCCGATAGATCTATCATGCACAGGCACACACAGAAACACATCCCCACTCTTATTGATAACATTGCAGTTCCACCCTCAGTTTGTCTAGTAGGCCTCTCCCACCATCCTCGAGAAGCAACTCCATCACCCATCCAGCACTCTACCCCTCTCCCTCCCTCTCTCTCTCTCCTCTCTCTCTCTGTCCCATCATATTTCCCGTCCTTCAGTTATGTATGAATGTCCACCGATCTCCCTCAAGACATAGCTGGGTCTCTCCTTCTCAACACATATACGAGTCGTTCTACCTCTATAGTTAGGCCTCTGCCTACCCCTCCCCCCACCCCCTCCCCCCCATACACACCAATACATCGAGCGCTCTAGTCATGTCTCCCTGCCACACACAAACTTGACATGTGCCCTCTAATGTTCCGGTAGGCCAGTCGCCCTATATCTTTGACTTGCACACACACACAATTTCGATGGCTCTCTTCATCGATCTCGCACCCACCCACTTGATCCTCTCTTTGACTCTATCGATAGCTATGACCCCTCCCTCTCTTCTCGTAGATTGCCCGACCCTCTATGTATGATATGGATAGGCCTCCATTTCACACACATTGCATGCAAAATTTTGTTTGAGATGTCATCGACACATATTCCCACAAATAATTCATGAAATCAACCCACCACCGCACCCCCACCCCACCCCAAAACAAAAAACACTCACAAACGGGGCTTGTATCTCTCACACACACCCACGTAGGTGGGGGACGTGCGAGAAGAGAAGAGGTGCATGCACGGCGCACGTACTCCCGTCTCTTTCCCAACCACACCCGCGCGGGTACACGGTGGAGCTCATTTCTATACGAAAAAGGCAGCCCACGTGGTAATTTGGCACGTGTACTGATTGTCCACTTGGTGGAGGGAGGATCGTCTACCACGGCTGAACAAACAAATTGCGACTTGACGTGTTATGTTAAAAAAAGAGGCAAACCATGTGGGGCCTAGCTTAGAGGCAAGTCTCTATACACTTGAGTACTTTTGATGTGTCCCGTCAACTCGCAGAACGAGGAGAAGCTTGCTTAGTACGCCGTCTCCCCCGTTCCTAAATATAAGTCTTTGTAGAGATTTCACCATGAACCACATGCGGATGTATATAGATGCATTTTAAGTGTAGATTCATTCATTTTGTTCCGTATGTAGTGGAATCTCTACAAAGACTTATCTACTAGTAATAGCTAGCCCCCACTACTAGGAATTATCTATCCTCTCCTTGAGCTACATCATCAAAATTGATGTAGCCGTTAGATGAAGTAAATCAGTCCATAATAGCCGTCTGATCTAGATGTTGAGAGGCTCCGCACTAAGCCACATGCAAGCATGCAGAAATTCCGTGGCACGTGGATGTGAGTGGGTTTTAAATCACATCAACATGTCTGCATGCAAGCATGCACCGGTAGCATGCATGTAAGTGAGCTTTTAAGTCCCATTAACATGTCAAAAAGAAAAATATAATCCCATTATGAAGTAGGAGTTCGCTGATCTTTTTTCCTTACGAGGGATGATCTAAATGATGATGGGAGTTTATTTAGTTTGGCTACCACATTTTTCATGCAGTTAGGTGTCGCACGATGATAGTGTGAGGTGGGCCATGTAATCACTGAGCCTGCGTGTTTTCACTGCTCTTGCACGCCTCTGCTATAAGAATGGAGAAAATTGTAATCTAGTAGTAGTACCTCCTTTCGCTGAAAGCGTGGGACATCCAGCAGTCCTGCCACCTCAGTAATAAAGACCAATGAGCCGTCAAATCACATAGACCCAGCAGTAAGTTGGACGGACGAAGCAACCATCACTCTTACGCTAGTGAGAGGTCGCGTCCGCTCTGCCCGGGCATGAATGCGGCACCGATTCTTTGGAGCGGCGCTGACCATTTCGGATGGGAAGCGCGCGCGGGCGATGCAGGGGCTTTGGGTGGGTCAGGCTGGTCAGGAGCGGGCGTGGCAGCTGTCCGCATGTCCCTACAGGACACGCCCGGAAACGAGAGGATGCACCGACTCTCACGGCTAAAATCGTACACTACACAACATCTCTCTGTAGGAGTAGGTCGATCTGTCGCTCTCTCTAACACACACACATGCTGTTAAACACACACACACGCACCTTGGCCCCGTTGCACCTTCTAACGTGACTTATTACACCTAGATGGAGGGAGTAGTAAGTATACGAGATACGGTGGCACACTGACTTAAGTCGAATACAAGTGCCCAAAATTTGTGTGCATGTGATAATAAGGATTTACTTAAAATAGTACGTGAGTGAACAGAGGGATCAATTGGACAGTGTTCCCGAGCAGTAGCGGGATGTGTGAGGTAAGAAACACCACTGGCGCTTTTAAATTTTCTTATTAATTTGTTTGTTTCACCCTCTTACTGGTGGGACCCAACGTACTACGTGGAGAGAGGTAAGGTGACTAAGGCTGCATTATTTCTGCACCACTGTGGATAGTCTTACCACCAAAGCCACATGACATGATTGTGATTGAAATCCCAATGACTCCCACACACACAAAAAACACGGCATGCTTGTCACACGAATGCAGGAATGTATAAAAGGTTATTTCCCTCCGTTGAACATAACGGGAGGGTTGTGTAGCTGGTTAGCCTGTTCGCTCATCAAACTTGAGGTCTCAGGTTCGATAACTACACTTGAGCATAATATTTGCCAGGAGGATTCTTTGACTGGTCAAAAAGTTTTCTAGGGTTTCACACTTCACACTCTCTCTCCAGTATATATATACACGCTGGATCCTCAGCGCTTGTAGTTGCTCTCTTCACACTCTCTCGCCCTCTCCCGCTGGAGCCTCGGCGCTTGTAGTTGCTCTCTTCACACTCTCTCGCCCTCTCCAGATCTAAACAAGACTTCATTGGCCTCTCTCTCCCCTCAATGCTGCTCAAAGAGCCGGCAGGATCCGTCCGCCAGGAAGGGAAGGAGGCTTAACGCTGTCGCCGTTGGCGAGGGACTACCAGTGCAGCTGTTCACTTTCCACCCAGCGGCGGCGCGGGAGGGCCTCCGACCCCTTCTTCTTCGCCGTGGTCCCGTCACCCACTGAACCACGCCCCAAGAACCTTAAGGTATAATTTACTTACTCCACATGCATTGCTCTAGCTACATGTATACCATGAATCTAGGACGTGGTTCAAAGAGGAAAGGAGTGGGGAAAAGTTGTATATAGCATGAATCTACGACGTGGTTCAAAGAGGAAATGAAGGGGGAAAGTTGTATAGCATGAATCTAGGACGTGGTTCAAAGAGGAAAGGAATGGGGGAAAGTAGTGGGGAAAGTTGTATCGCATAAATCTAGGACCTGGTTCAAAGAGGAAAGTAAGGGGCGAAAGTACTAGTTCAAAAAGGAAAGGAAGGGACAAGGCTGTAGCGTTTGAGCAAGACAACATTTGCTGCACTCACATAGGGAAATGTGTCTAAAGATAACAAAACTGGGACCAACACAAATATGCTCCTTGGTTGTTTGTTCTTTGTTGCAACTCATTAGTTGTTGTTAATCTAAGGCCCTGTTTGGTTAAAAACTCCCTAGTCCCTACCTGCTTGGTTCCAGGGACTAAACATGGACTAGAGGTTATTAAATGACATGCTAAAAGACCATGTTACCCCTAGTAATGAACTAATAGAGACAAGGTGCGATGCGTGGCAGGGGCAACTGTTGTAAAAAGTCCCAAAAAGACTCCCTCGGGGTCTTCTTTCTTTAGTACCAAATGCCCACTTTTAGTCCCTAAAAGTCCCTCCTGTTTGGTTTAGATGGGACTGACACGGAGTTTTTTAGTCCCTACACCAAAATGTCCATGTAAACAAACACCCTTTAATAATGCCGCTGGAAAATTGATGCAATGCCACAGTTAAAAGCAAATTACATGTTTAACGAATTTTATTGTTAATATAATCTCTATGTTAATATTAATCAATGTCACCATTTGAGAAATGCTACTGTCTTGCTTTCTTTCCCATTTAGATAAGGTAGATGCTTCTTTTTGTTGGCTTCTATGTCATCCACCGTTATTGACCACTAATTGTTTCCTTTGCACCTCTGTGTAAACAGGTTTATCTACTTCGCCTCGTTGCCATTGTGACCTTTTGTTGCACTGCACAAAACACTTTTGTTTTAAGAGTGTTTTGTGCAGTTCAACCAAAATGTCACACCGACAACGTTGCTTGATTGCTTGATCTTAGTGGAACTACACAAGAGGAGATCTTACTTCCTATCCGTTAAGGCGAATTTGGTTCACATCTTCTTATTGTGAGTTGTTTGAATTCCACATCATGAGAGGTCAGTACTAGCCTTCTTTCGCATGATTCTGCAGTGTGCTTTCATATGTTGTGCTACTTGTACGATAATGTTGCTTGATTTTAGTGAATTGCACAAATGGAGACAAGACTTCCAATCTGTATGTGCATCGTAATATCCCATTGAGGTAAGATAAGGATATTTCACAACTGCTGGCCTGTATTTTGCCACTTTCATCAGAAAATTAAGTTTAGTACTATACTTTTGCTCCCTAATTGACATGCCAAATCTTACATTGAAGGCGAAGCTTGTCTGTTATTGAACCAAGTGATGAAGGGGAAGAACAAGCGGAAGAAAAACAAAAATCAACTCCCGGTGCTGTAATGAAGCACTGGAACTGTCATGACACAAGTAATGATATAGTTTTGCATCTTAATTTTTTGCTATGGCTGGAACGAGAAATTGTTTTGCCACTGATTTGATGCCACTCTTAATATAATATGTAATTATCTCTACTTGTGCAAATAGGGATCTTCTTTAAAGATACCATATATTTTAGTGGAACTGCACAAGAAGATGTTGGAAACATTAAACTAATCAAGGAGTATATAGTAAGCATGGCCACCACCGTAGATAGCAATAGATGGTTTCAGAGAAGTGCTTCATCTGTATGCTCTACACAATAAGCCTCCTGACAAAGGTTGGTACTCGCCCACTGATTTCATCTATATGATTGAGCGTTGTCATCCCTATTGGTGTTGTGCTACTGTTTAGATACTGTCATGAAAAAGTGGTATTGTCCTTGAGAAGTGCTTCATCTGTGATGTTTTAAATATTTCCTTTCCTTTTTTTCGAGCAAACAAGGATGCTAGCATTTTGTAGTCCTCTTGTCTTTGCACAACAGGATCATCTTCCTCTGAAGAAGAATATGGAGTACGTGAAATGACTAGTTCCGATTATGCCAGGATGAAGAAGCCATGTCTATCTTCTCATCAGAAGGAGTAGTTGAAGGATGGTTACATTACTCCCCACAAGACCAAACTAACTTCAGCTCAGAAGGACTGACAAATCTCCATTTTTTTGTTGTGATGCGCGAGTACAATGTTGTTCTAGGATTCTTTCTGGTGAGTTCCATTTTTCTAAAAGTGTGCTCTACATGGACCATGTATGTGCCTGTTGAAACTGTCAATTCATAGTACTGTTTGCTTTATACTAATCACTTTTTTGTATTTGTGCAAACAGGGGTGCTGAGCTTGATTTCAATGGGAACTGCACAAAATGTTCATGAATACATCGAATCATTCATTTCCACCACAAGAAAGGAGGTGCCGATAAGTTCAAGGCGTTGCAACATATAAGGGCGAAATCATACAAGCTACGCGCGAATTTGGTTGATTTTGGTGGAACTGCACAAAAAGAACAGCTGGTTTATTTAGCATGAGGTGCCATGTCAATGTCCGAACTGATGGCAAACCCTGCCCATTCCACAACCGTAAGCATTTGATATTTTGGAATGGGACAACCTTGTCAAATTTTGCTCATTGATTTTAGCAAGACATGCGTTTGATATTTTAGAATGGGACGCCCTTTGCTGTCAGCAGCATCGATCAATTTTTTTCTTTATTCTTTAGTTGTGAAGTAAATATTGCCTCTGACATATGAGTCGCTGAGATGCATAATCATCGATTGTTTTGAATGTTCTCTATGAATTGTCAGGCCTGTGTGTTTGATTGCAATGTACAGAAATGCTAAAAAGCTGCTCAAACTCTTTGTACTCCTTATGTTCCTTTTTACTTCGCACATTGTAAAAGTGCATACTTTTTTGTATAAGATTGGTCAAAGTAAAGATACTTTGACTGCAGACAAAACTTGTATGCAGACTAGAAAGGACCGGAGGGAGTACATGTGAAACTGCTGCAAACGAGGTGATCACCCTGGGAATAATGCTAGTACGTATTGTTTTGCATGTTCATCCAATGCCAGTGATACAGGAATTCGAACTAATCGAAATAAATTCATTCATACACGGTCGGATTTCATATAAACATGCCGGATTTCATTACATTTCATACATTCTTCAACTAAAAAGGGGTGCGCTGGAGGTATAATTAATTAACCGAAGCTACCCACCTGTGTCCCGCTGAGCCGAACAGAAGCTTCAGTGACTTAACTGCAGGTGCAGTTGCATAAATGACATGTAGCCTGTTGAGCCCACGTGTCAGTCAGCCAACTGCACCAGCAGTAAAGTAGAAGCAGCGTTCTTCTCCAGCGCAGCTCTCCAACTCCACGTCGTCGCCAAGAAGCTAACCGGCCGTCAATGGTCAACCTGTCTAGCTTGGCTTCAACTGGAGGGTAGCAGCGGTGGCCTTACTTGGACCCGAGCCGCGGCGACCTACCTTGTTCTACTCTTCCTCGTTTTCTGTGTGGCGCGGCCTCGTTGGCAGTGGGGCGGGGCCTTGGCGGAGCCGGTGATGTCCTATGTCTCGTTGCCGGCAGGGTGGGGCCTCGGCTGAGCCGGCGATGTCCTCTGCTTCGTTGTTGGTGGGGCAGGGCCTCGCTGGAGCCGGCGATGTCCTCTGCCTCGTTGTTGGTGCCGCGGGGCCTCGGCGGAGCAGGGCGTCGTCGACGCCAGCGGAGCGGGGACTCGTCGGAGCCGGCATTGTCCTTTGTCTCGTCCTCGGTCTCGCCAAACAGCGCCTCGCCCACTTCATTGCCCTCTTTGCTAGCCTCTTTGTAGGCGGCCACAGCCTCCGCCACCTACATGCGGTACCGCCAGCGCTCGAGGCGGCCCTAGCGGGCGGAGCGGTACGAGTTGAGCAGCGCCTCCTGCTCCGCGGCGATCTGCTCCCCGCCTGCAGGTGCTCCTGGAGGAGATGGTGGTTGTAGGCGGCGTCGGCTTGCGCCTCCCGGAACTGCTCCTCACGCATCTGCCTCACCCTGTCCATATATTGGGCACAGGCCTCGCCGATGGTCATCGTGCAATGCACCGGCGAGGATGGCGCGGAGGAGGGGGTTGGCGCCGGATCGTCGACTACCATGTTCTCCATTGGGACGTCGTCGTCCTCCGGCTGCCTGCCGGCCAGCCGGTCGGCAGCAATGGCTGCCATCTCCTTGTGGTCCGTCGTCCGCCCGTCCCGAAGAGCGCTGGAGCGCGAGGAAGACATGGTGGGAAGTAGTGGTGTGGACAGGAGAAAGGGAACGGATGCGGATGACTACGGCTATGGCCGGCACAACATTTTATATAGCAATGGTGGGCGAGCGGAGGGACGGACGTGTGGCGCCGGAGTAGCCGCATCGGCAACCGCGTATCATTAATGTGGGCGGAAGATGGACGGACAAACGACACTTGTGTCGTTTGAAGGAGGAGCAATTGCCTGCACCGGGAAGCAGGGCGGGCGGCGCTGACTGTGTCGGGCGGAAAGCGCGCGCGGGCGAGGAGATGACTTTACTTGGAGAGGATGACAATGGGGACCCACCAGGTCCATAGCCTCACGTACGCAAGTGCCTCCTTATTATATATATATATATAGCTATAATTTATTTTGCTTCCTCCTGGTTTCTTGACATCACGGTCCCACACCATTGTCAACCTATGTAGTACTCCCTCCTTTCCGGTTTATAGTCAATAAACGAGAGAATTGCACAAGTAGCGGCCGACAGCTAGGACCAAGCAGCTCGAGCAGTATTTGTGTTTTTGAGGTGTGAGCACTGCAGAGTTTTCCGATGTTTAGCCCAGATATTAATTTTTCTCCTCTGAACAACAACGAAAACATCGCTGCAGGTATTAACTGGGCGGGCTGTGGCCCGTCTAGCCCAGACAAGATATCCAACCCAGATATTAGTTTTTTTCAAGCTGAAAATGGCTAGCCCAGCTATACTTTTTTTAGGAATACCTAGGCAAGGTCAAGTTGTTATTCTCCGCCCAGTTGGGCTGCAAATCTTTTCTAGGAGGGATGCATTAGGCTTAACAAGAAAATGGGCTTTAAGAAATAATAAATGGGATGTAATTATAAAAATTGGGCAATAACTATAAAAAAATGCACCAAACACGTGATTACTTTATAAAATATTATTTTTGGATATTGAAAATTTTAATTTCATTAATTGTTGCGAGCGCAATGCTTCATTGGATTTTTACGTAATATAAATTTATATTGAAATTGTATTAAATCTGACTAGAAATTTCGGGATAAAAATATTTCGGATCCCATCAAAATGTGGGAAATTTTATTGAATTCTGTTTTGAACCGTTGGTTGAAATGGGTTGTACTTTTAACAAACTGTAAATGGGTTGTAGTAAATTCCATTAGAATTCAAAAATGGGCTACACATTCTTACAAATCTCAAATGGGCTATAAGTTCTCTGCCACACACTTCTGGCCTTACTAAGTTGACGCGTCCCCTAAAAAACAGAGTTGACGCGTATGCAAGGCTTTGTCAACTTATAGTCAACACACGGTTCTAGCAGCAGTGGCCGTTGGATGTCCATCCAACGGATGCCGTGCTTCTTCTTCAATCTCGGATATTCTAGCTTCACCCGCCAAAAAAATGATTCCTCCCCCTGACATCTGGGGCCCACCGTTTTGGAAGCTGACCTGTGGGCCTACTAAGTTGACGTACCAAGGGCTTTGTCAACTTAGTCAATATAAATGATTCTAGCTCCAGTGACCATATGATGTCCATCCAACGGCTGTCGTGCTTCTTCAACCTCTGGTCTTCTTGCTCCAGCCGCCCAAACCAGCGTCGGTCATGCCTCATGCTCCTGCCTCCCGTGGCCGGCTGCGATGCGGCGGAGGCCTCACCGCCCCCTACTACTCCCACCACTGGCCAGGCCATCACTCTACTCACCAACACCCCCTGTTATTCTGCGGCGACTGCAGCCTCACACCGCAGCGAACCAGTGAACCCTCGTACTCCTCTATGCGTGGGCATCCACTGTCGCGTCTTCCCTGGCTTCGCGTCGTCCCCTTGCTAGGCCTCGCCGTCGTCCACCGCCCTGGTGCTCTCGGCGCGGCATGGTCAACATGGTCAAGGAACGACTTCCATCGGACGTGGACTGTACGTGGAGAGGCTGACAGCTGGGTCCACGGCAGTCGCAAGGAAGTGCCTCCTTATTACGCGCAAAATAATTATTCCTCCACCTAACAGCGGGGACCCATCGGACGGGCCACCGTATTTCTCAAAAAAAAATGATTCGCCCCCTGACTGCTGGGACCCACGAGCTACATCTTCGCACGCAAGGAAGTGCGTTCGAAAAAAACGATTTGCCCCCCTGACTGCTGGGACCCACCAGCTACATCTTCGCACGCAAGGAAGTGCATCCGAAAAAAATGATTCGCCCCCCGACTGCTGGGACCCACCAGCTACTTCGCATGCAAGGAAGTGCGTCCGGGCAAAAAAACGATTCGCCCCCTGAGTGCTGGGACCCAGCAGCTACACCTTCGCACACAAGGAAGTGCGTCTGGGCAAAAAACAAAACGATTCGCCCCCCTAACTGCTGGGACCCACCAGCTACATCTTCGCAGGCAAAGGAAGTGCCTGACAGTCGGGACCCACCTGGTCGAAGCGTACGTAGCGTTGTCATTCTGGTAGCGAACGTGTACATACATACTAGTCGATGTAGAGGCGCGCACGTGTCGTAGTAGAGGCGTGCACGTAGCATGTACACGTACGTACAGCGGCCAGGGTGCAAGAAAGAAAATACGGCCACGTATGTGTACATACGGGCAGGGTCTTGAACGCCTACTCGCTCATACGTACGGCCAGGGCTCGTGTACATGGCTGGGTCGGAACGGAGAAACAACGTCGTTGTCGTGTTCATGGGGAGGCAACAGAATGCGTCGTGTTCATGGGGAGGCGACGGAATGCGTCGTGTTCGTGGGGAGGCAACGGAATGCGTCGTGTTCATGGGGAGGCAACGGAATGCGTTGTGTTCATCGGGAGGCAACGGAATGCGTGGGAGCCAACCGGCTGGGTTGGAACGGAATGTGTGGTCGTGTTCATCGGGAGGGCTTGGACGGAACAGGTGATGGAATCGAGGCCTGGCGTACCGCATAACAGAGGAAATGGCCTTGTGTTCGACCGGCCACGTTCGAAACGGTATCCTGTTCATCGAGAGGGGTCTGGCGTACGGCAAAACGGACGAAACAGACCTCCTATGGTCGAAATGGGGGTCCTGTTGATCAGGAGGGGTGTGGCGTACAGCAAAACGGAGGAAATGGACCTCCTACGGTCGAAACGGGGGTCCTATTGATCGGGAGGGGTGTGGCGTACCGCAAAACGGACGAAACGGACCTCCTACGGTCGAAACGGGGGTCCTGTTCATCGGGAGGGGTGCAGCGTACCGCAAAACGGGACTCCACGGGATATTGTTCGTCTCCACCGTCGACCTCCTCCAGCCTCCACGGGCTACCGTCGACCTCCTGTTCATCCAGCCTCCACCGCGCGCTACTCCACCGGCTACTGTTCAACCACCCCTCCACCGTCTACTGTTCATCCAGCCCTCCACACCACGGGGTCTTGTTCAACCACCCCTCCATGGGCACCCCTCCACCGTCTAATGTTCATCCAGCCCTCCACCACACCATGGGGTCCTGTTCATCCAGAGGCAACGCCACCACTCACTATTCATCCAACCCCCCCCCCCCCCCCCCCCCCCCCCCC